>NW_006780611.1:2172113-2176893 GCF_000442215.2 Lipotes vexillifer | reverse complement strand
GCAGGAAATTCCCAAGATGCCCTCCTTGAGTGGGATTAATTCACTAGAGCTGCTCACGGAACTCAGGAAACCCACATACTCATTAGATCACAGGTTTCATATGAAAGGATATAACCCAGGAACAGCCAGATGGAAGAGGTGAGAGGTGCACAGGACAAGGTGTGGGGGGAGGATGCTTCCACGCCCTCCCAGGGCCCAACTCTCCCCACAGCTCCATGTGTTAACCAGCCTGGAAGCTTTCTGAACCCTGTCCCTTTGGGTTTTTATGATGGCTTTATTACACAGGTATAATTGATTACATCATTAGCCATTGGTGGTTGAACTCAATCTCCAGCCTCTCTCCTCTCCCTGGAGTCAGGGGTTGGGATGGGGGATCTGAAAGTTCCAGCCCTCTAATCACATGCTTGGCTCTCCTGGCAGCCAGCCCCCACCCTTAGATGAGGTCCAAAAGTCACCTTGTGAATGTAGCAAATGATACTTTTGTTGCTCTCATCACTTAGGAAATTCCAACAGTTTGGGGAGTTTTGTGCCAGAATTGGGGTCAAAGGCCAAACATATTTCTTATTATAAATCACAAGATCACACATAGCCATGCCTGACAGAAGGGATCCTGAGAAGTGCAGTTTAGTGCATGCCCAAGAAAGTGCAGAAATTGATTTTCCCAACAGTTTATAGCTTGTGCTGCAGAGAGGCTGCTATGGAAACAATGAGAAGGTCCTGATACACTGAAGACATGTGCACATGGAGAGGAGAGAACAGCAGGACCAGGGCGGCCAGAAAACTTTGGGTGGAAGGTGAGGTCTGGGTTGCTACTTGGGGGATAGGTGAGATGTTGTGGGCAGGTGGGTGGGGAAGGAAAATGAGGCAGAGGAAACACGTGGGTTAAAGCAGGGCTTGCAAGACCATGAGTGAGAGAGGTGCAATGAGGCTGGAAGGGCTGGGATGCGGGTGGGTGGATGGAGGATGGCGGGGGTCCTCTGGAGGATTTGGGGGAGGGCTAATGTGGATTCCCAGGGACAGCAGTCCGTCAAGAAGATGGTTCTCAACCTGAAACGAAACTGGGTCAAAATTATACCCTATTCCTCATAACTCAGACCCCAGTAACTAAGATTTGGGATAACGCAGTTGGGCTAGGATGAGAGGAAGATGGTACCTGAGTCTTTGGTCAAGTGCTCTTCTGGGAAGGGCTCAATACTTTGCCCTGTTAAAGGGTCAGGCTGCGTGTCCCTGCCCAAGACAGGATCTTGACTCCCTGATCACTTCGAATGGTTGGCTTTTGTGAGCAAAGAGGGACTTGAGAGTAGAAACAGTACAAGAAATGGACTTTTAACAACATGATTTTGAAAAATGAAAATGGGGTTGACTTAACCAAAACTCTATTGATCAGGAAACAGATAAGATGGGAAATGTGATGCTTGGAGAGGTGCTGTTTGGCCAATTGGACAAGTCTGCTATCACCCTTCAAGGCTGCTTGCCTTTCTGGGGTAGGCTGACCACCTGATCCCCACCTCAGGCTGACCTCAAGACCTCTCCTGGGGTTCCGCAGGGCTCAGGGCTTCCCAGCATCACAGCGCTCCTCTGAATGGACCCTGAAGGTCTTTCTACAGGCCTTCCTCTATCATTGAAGTTCTGGCATCAGAAAGAAAAAGAAAAAAAAAAGAAAAAGAAGAAGAAACAAATATAAGGAAAAGACAGGCATCCTTCCCCAGATAATCCCTCTCAGGGAATTATGGTGAGTCTATAATTCATTGAAAATCTTTCCATGTCACAAAGACATCGGGGATCACTCCATCTATCTTTAGAAACAATTCACAAATGGAATAAAACCATTTAAAAGAGAGATTATGAGACAAGCAGAGAAAACAATGGAAAACAAATAAAAAACCTTTTAGAAATAACAGCTCTATTAGGAGCAATGACATTTTGGGAAGCTGACTGCAATCAGATGGAAGATATGTCACAGAGACAAAGACAAAACAATGCATAATTGGTAATTTATAAGAATAAAACAGAAAATGTGGGCAAACATGTAAAAAGAGACACTTTCCTGAAGAAATGGAGCACTTGGATGTGCCGATCAAAACACGGGAAGGGGGAAGGGTAACATGGCACGAAGTGAGAGAGTGGCATGGACATATATACACTACCAAATGTAAAATAGGTAGCTAGTGGGGAGCAGCCGCATCGCATGGGGGAGATCAGCTCAGTGCTTTGTGACCACCTAGAGGGGTGGGATAGGGAAGGTGGGAGGGAGATGCAAGAGGGAGGGAGGGGATATGGGGATATATGTATACACACAGCTGATTCACTTTGTCATACAGCGGAAACTAACACAACATTGTAAAGTAATTATATTCCAATAAAGATGTTAAAATAAAAGTTAACTAACAATTATAAAAATAAGAAAGAAACATAAAATAAAATTTTAAAAAAACAGGATGTCACAGCCTGAGGGCAAAACGATAGCAGAAGATCAGTGCTGAACCCGTGCCCCAAAGGAGACGCGAGTGTCCAGGGCATCACGTGGAGGTCTCTGAGTTGGTGGAGGGGTCAGGCTGGCCGCAGGTGTCCTCAAAGCAACCACCAAGGAAAAATTCAAAAGAGTAGGACAGTATCTACAAAGTTCTGAAGGAAAGAGGGCAAGCAGTCCTTCTAATAAAAAGATAAGAGATAGACATTCCACGTGCAAAAATCCAGGAACAACAAGACCCCAAAACTCTTCCTGGGGAAAAAAAAATCCATCTCACCAAGAGATGAATCTAAATAAACACAAATGAAGACTCCAGAGTCGAACTGAAGATGAACCTTGGAACTATTAAGTATTAAAGTAAATCAAAATAACTGTGGGAGCTGTGGGCTGGATTCCAACCAGGAGGGATGGTTATCAGTACAAACAACATAAAATAATTGAATGATAGAAATACGGGCAAAGTGCGATTGTGCTCATTCTTTTACTTTGATGGCAGAGAGCAATTACTACCATATAAATTTCAAAGCCATACTTAAAAATACACAATGATTGTTTTTCAACAAGGGTGTTCTTTCAGTGGGGGAAAGAACGGTCTTTTCAACAGATGGTGCTGAGACTACTGGACAGCCACAGGCAAGAATAAAGTTGAACCTCTAATTCATACTGTATATACAAACATTAACTAAAAATGAATCATAGACCTAAATGTAAGAACTCAAATTATAAAATTATTAGAGGAAAACATAAGTGTAAATCTTTGTGATCTTTGCTTAGGGAATGGTTTCTTGGATATGACTCCAAAAGCGTAAGCAGTGAAACAAAAAAATAGGTAAATTGTACTTTACCAAAATTAAAAAACTTTTATACTTCAAATAATACTGTCAGGAAGGCAAAAATGTCCTTAGAATGGGAGAAAGTATTTGCAAATTATACATCTGATAATGGACTTGTATCCAAAATAGATGGACTATTACAACTCCTATATATACTATTTAAAAATAGTCAAAGGGTGGAAATAGACATTTCTTTCATGAAGATATACAAATAGCCAATAAGGACATGAAAAGATAATAAATATCATTAGATATTAGGGAAATGCAAATCAAAACCACAGTGAGATAACACTTCAAACCCACAAGGAAGGCTATTATTAAAAGGATAAGCAATATCAAGCGTTGGTGAAGATGTAGAGAAATAGGAACCCTCCTGAATTATGAGCAGGAATATAAAATGGTGCAGACACTGGAAAACAGTTTGGCTGTTTCTCAAAATATTAAACATAGAATTACCATATGATCCAGCGATTCCTCCCGCCCCTCTCTCTCTCACTCTCTCTCTCTCTCTCTCTCTCTCTCTCTCTCTGTATATATATCCATCCAAGAGGAATGAAAACACACGTCCACATGAAAACTTGTACACAAATGTTCACAACAGAATTATTCATAATGACAAAAGGTGAAAATAGCCCAAGCTTCCATCAACTGATGAGTGGTTAAACAAAATGTGGTGTATTCATACAATGGATATTATTTGACCATAAAAATAATTAAGTACTGATACAAGATGGCTGAACCTTGAAAATATTACCCTAAGTAAAAGAAGCCAGTCACAAAAGACCACATATTTGTATGATTTCATTTATATGAAATGTCCCGAATAAGCAAATCTGTAGAGACAGAAAATACATATGTGGTCATCAGGAGCTGGGGCTGGAGGAAACGGAGGATGAAACGGAGTTACTAGGTGCAGGGTTCTCTCTGAGGTGACGGGAATATCCTAAAATTAGATGATGAAGTTTCTGCTGCTTTGTGGATATAACCATTGGTTTGTACACTCTAAATGAATGCTTTTTATGGCATGTCAATTATATCTCAATTTAAGCTGTGAGAAAATACACTCTAACTCTAATATCCTAACACATTTGTAGTCATTTTATACTAAAATATGTACACATTTTTGAAACTAACTCTCATGAATAAATCTTTTTATTTTAAATATCTTTATTGGAGTATAATTGCTTTACAATGATGTGTTTGTTAGTTTCTGCTTTATAACAAAGTGAATCAGTTATACATATACATATGTCCCCATATCTCTTCCCTCTTGCGTCTCCCTCCCTCCCACCCTCCTTATCTCACCCCTCTAGGTGGTCACAAAGCACTGAGTTGATCTCCCTGTGCTATGCGGCTGCTTCCCACTAGCTCTCTATTTTACGTTTGGTAGTGTATATATGTCCATGCCACTCTCTCACTTTGTCCCAGCTTACCCTTCCCCCTCCCTGTATCCTCAAGTCCATTCTCTACTAGGTCT
>NW_006780611.1:2126050-2172103 GCF_000442215.2 Lipotes vexillifer | reverse complement strand
GTTTTTTTTTTTTTTTTTTTTTTTTTAGATTCCATATATATGTGTTAGCATATGGTATTTGTTTTTCTCTTTTCTTTTCTTTTTTTTGTGGTACGCTGGCCTCTCACTGCTGTGGCCTCTCCCGTCGTGGAACACAGGCTCCGGACACACAGGCTCAGCGGCCATGGCTCACGGGCCCAGCTGCTCCACGGCATGTGGTATCCTCCCAGACCGGGGCACGAACCCGCGTCCCCTGCATCAGCAGGTGGGCTCCCAACCACTGCGCCACAAGGAAAGCCCCTGTTTTTCTCTTTCTGACTTACTTCACTCTGTATGACAGATTCTGTTGAGTTATTTGTAATAAATCTTTTTTGAAATTTTAAATTTTCATTAACTGAACTTCCCTTCCATTAATTCATATCTAATAGGTATACTGCTTACTGTATGCTCAGCGCTATTTGAAGCACCTCCATATATTCATATTAATTCTTTTACTTCCCACAACCACGAGGAATATACTATTATTATTTCCATTTTACAGAGGAGGAAACTTGGGAAGACTTACTTGTTCATCTGGAGGTAAGTGGTAGCAGCAGGACCTGAGCACAGTCTGTCTTATTCCAGCCTGTAACCGCGTGCCTCTCACTGCTGTGGCCTCTCCCGTTGCGGAGCACAGGCTCCGGACGCGCAGGCTCAGCGGCCATGGCTCACGGGCCCAGCCGCTCCGCGGCACGTGGGATCTTCCCGGACCGGGGCACGAACCCGCGTCCCCTGCATCGGCAGGCGGACTCTCAACCACTGCGCCACCAGGGAAGCCCCAAAGCCTGTACTCTTAACCCTGACTCCACACTTCTTCCCCAAGTAAAATATGTCTTTTATTAAAAACTGATGGGTCAGAGCCATTTTCATTTCATGAGCCCATTTCTTCTGGCTTATGCATTTACCTGCCAGTCTACCAATGCATCCTTCCATCTTTATATATTCATAGAGATAAGTCTAGAATAACCTTCTCCAAATATTATCTGTGGTTATTTCTGGGTTCTGAGAATTGTGGAATCTTTACTTTTTCTTCTGTCAGCTCTGAGTCACTTGATGCCCTTATAGAAAGCTTGTGTCATTTTTACAACAAATTTTTAAAAATCATTGTCCTTTTAAGATGGAGAGACCAGTGGAAAGATGGGCAGACATAAAAACAGATATGTGGATGGATGAATATTAGATATATAAGATAGATATAGGTAGATGCATTAGGTAGATAACAGAGTTAGAGATAGGTAGATGGATAGATAGATCTAAATAGAAAGATTAGATAGATAGATAATAGAGATAGAGATCAATTGATTGATTTATAGATTGATAGATAATAGGTAGATAGCCAGATAGACAGATGATAGATAGATAGATAGATAGATAGATAGATAGATAGATAGAGAAGGAGGGAGGTGAGATACCGTTAGAAGCAGATGGATTCTGACCCAATCACAGATCTCCGGACTCAGAAGCTGGGTTGAGAATCAGATGCTTCAGAGCCCTCCTGGATGAGTCCAGCCCAGCGGGTCAGCTGATCACTATTTGGGAGCCACTGATGTATCAGATCGTGCAGGGGACTGGGTGTCTGGAGACCTGGGTGTTGGTTTTAAGTCCACACCTAGTGCTCTATAAGGATAAGACACTTCCTCAATGGGCTTCAGTTCTGGGACCGTCATCAACCATTGTGTGCTGGGAATTAGGCTTCTTGTCAATTTATGTCTTCCCTGCTTCAGGGAGGGGTGTGATAACCACAACTGTATGTGACAGATGTTCTAAATTCTTAATCTCTGCTTTTCTCTCTAGCTTTGTTTTTAATGACTCTTTCATTAGTGCTTTATTTCTGAACAACCCCAAGCACTTCACTTCCATTGCTTCATTGATGATGTCATACTCTCCATTTATTTCCCCATCATTTCTCTTGACAGTTGATGACAGCATTTCCTTCTGTTGTTGTGTGTTTATTTAGTTTAATTTTTATTTTACATTAGACTATAGTTGATTTACAAGGTTGTGTTAGTTTCATGTGTACAGCAAAGTGATTCAGCTATACATATATCTATTCTTTTTCAAATTCTTTTCCCATTTAGGTTATTACAGAATATTGAGCAGAGTTCCCTGTGCTATACAGTAGGTCCTTGTTGGTTGTCTATTTTATATATAGTAGTGTATATATGTAAATCCCAAACTCCCAATTTATCCCTCCTGCCCCCACCTTTCCCCTTTGATCACCATAAGTTTGTTTTCTAAGTCTGTGAGTTTGTTTCTGTTTTGTAAATAAGTTCATTTGTATCATTTTTTTTAAGATTCCACATATAATCAATATCATATTATATTTGACTTACTTCACTTAGTGTGATAATCTCCAGTTCCATCCATGTTGCTGCAAATGGCATTATTTCATTCTTTTTAATGGCTGAGTAATATTCCATTGTATGTATGTACCATATCTTCTTTATTCATTCATCTGTTGATGGACACTTAGGTTGCTTCCATGGCTTGGCTATTGTAAAGAGTGCTGCAGTGAACATTGGGGTGCATGTATACTTTTGAACCATGGTTTTCTCCGGATATATGCCCAGGAGTGGGATTGCAGGATCATATGGTAGCTCTGTTTTTAGTTTTTTAAGGAACCTCCATACTGTTCTCCACAGTGGTTGTACCAATATACATTCCCACCAATACTGTAGGAGGGTTCCCTTTTCTCCAAACCCTCTCCAGCATTTATTGTTGGTGGATTTTTTGATGATGGCCATTATGACTGGTGTGAGGTGATATGTAAGGCAGCTCAGTGTCCAAAAAAAATAAACAACCCAATCAAAAAATGGGCAGAAGACCTAAATAGACATTTCTCCAAAGAAGACATATGAATGGCCAAGAGGCAGATGAAAAGATGCTCAACATCACTAATTATTAGAGGAACGTAGTTGTGTAAGTTTAGTTCCATTTTTGCTTTACTTTGTAGATTCACACCCTCCCTCCAAGAACCCCAGCCTTTCCAGGAAATCTTTCACTTATGTATTTACCCATCCATTCACTTATTCATTTTTCATTAATTCCAGGTACATCATGGGCCAGTCGTGATTCTAGAGGCTGGGGACTGGAAGTGCCCATCAGAACCCAATTCCTGGTTGCATGCGTGAACACAAGATGCTGCGAATGGGGGTCTTAGCAGTGGCAAAATAAACCAGGGGTCCTTAACACATCCATTCCATGGGCTTAGCATGCCCGTGGAAACCTACAGTGGTTTCCAAGAACCTCAGAGTCCGGTTGGTGGTAGAGATGAAGTTAACAAGCATGGAAGGAAAACAAACTTACTTTTGCTCATTCATTCATTTACTAGTTAGCTGGTGAGCGGAGCTGAGCTCAGTGTCAGGAAGACAGAGCTAGGCAAGCACATCCCTGCTCTGTAGGAGCTCAGGGGCCATCTCTGGAGGCTAACCTGACAACCATCACACAAACTGGAGAGGGAGGAGGGATTACCTGAGTCCACTGGGTCAGGGTGGGGGTTAGGGTTAGGTTCAGACGGATAGCCAGGTGTTCAAGGAGTCATCATGGAAAGGGTGTTTCATGGAACAGAAACAGCATGTGTGAAAGCATGGAGGGCTGGGATTACCGGGCAACCTGGGATTATAAACAGGTCAACAAAATGTGGGGAGGTGAACCCTGAGGCTGCGAGGGTGCAGGGTTGACTTCGCACAGAGAAGTGACAAGAACCTGAAGCCATGGCCAGAGCAGGTGCAGGACCTCCCACGGGGCACCCCTGAGGTCAGACGTCCTTGTCTTCGTGGAGGCGCATCAGACAGAGAGACCAGATGGCAAGCATTGGCGATACTCCTGGTGACAGAGCCGGCACTCACAATGGCCTTAGGAGTGGGGAGGAGGGAAGGACACAGCCCAGAAGACGGGAGGTAGGATGTGCAGGACGAGGCAGCTGAATGAGAAAGCAGGTCCCAGGGTTTCTGAATTCCCATTTGTGAGCACAGATGCGTGATGATTCCACAAACTGAACCGGGGGAAGCAGGAGGCAGGCAGTCAAGGGGTGGGGTGGTGGGACACCAGGAATGAGGCTCCATAGACCTCAACGTGGGTCAAACATCTATAAGAAATTGAGCATAAATTGCTAGGCGTACAAAGCAGGAAGACACAGACATCAACTGAGGGTCAGCAAAGCAGCCGCGGTGGAGGGAGACCCATCCTCTGACTTGGAGTCTTTAGAAAACGTCACAGCACTTTGAAGCTCAGCAGCTCTGACCGTGCCTCTCACAGCAAGAAGAACCCTGGGTGCTAATTTTTTGCAAGAACATGTCTGAGAGATATTCTCCTGGATTTGGGGCTCTGTTGTTTTTTTGTTTTTTTTTAATTAACTCTTTCCTCACCAAAAACAAAACCCCACAGTGCTAAAACCTAAAAACCTGAAATCAACATCCTTGTACTAACAATCTTTTGCTGTTCAGAATATCAAATGAGTTAATACATAAAGTGGGCTATACCTGGAACACTCAGTTATCACCCCCTCCCTCCCACCCTGGGTCAGGAAGGTGATTTAATAGAAAGTGCATTTCTTTCTAGATGCCCCTGGGCTTCATCCTGAGGGTCTGGAGCATACCTGGGCCCGACTGCATCCAGCCTCAGCTCTGCATCACCCCTCCTCAGCATCCTGGCTCCAAACGCCCACATTTCATCCCTGCAGTTGCAGTGTTATGGCAGAAATAACCATATTCTTGAAAAAGCACCGCATTCAGCCATAAAGCCAGATAAATACGAGGCTAAATTACGAGTTGAGGGCTTGGCTTGGTCTTTACGGCTAATTTACGTGCCCAGCCTCCCCTGCCCTTTGCAGCGTGGGGGCCATAATAGACGCCTCTCTCTGAAGGCACCCACTCCCGTTTGATTCCGCTCGCCGAGTCATCAGCAGGGCCCCGGCCTGGACCCCTTGACGGATGGCAGAACCGCCACCCAGGCCCCGTGCACAGCGGCGCCATCAAACTCAGCTGTAAAGATGCCTTCTGCCATGTCCAAGTTCAGCCTCTTCTTAGATTAAGCAACTACGGGAAAGAGATATTTTGTGATTTGGAAACTTTACTGTTATAGTTCTTCACGGGCCTGCCTCACTCATGGCCGATGCCAGGGCTCCGAGGCCCAGCATTGTGGCGTCACAAGAGATGCTTTTGTGGTTACACCAGCCTCCCAAGGCCATGGGGGCTCTGGTCTCCTCCCAAGAGTGGCAGGTAGTCCTAAATCAACCCCTCTGCCCTCTTGCATGATCTAGGGCTCTCTGAACACTTAGAAGGTTATTTTACATTACTGACTTGTTTCCACACCTCAAGCCTACTTTGAGGGTTGGTTTTCCAGATGTGCTTCCTTTAAATTACAAAAACAATAACAACAATGAAAACAGCCCACAGCGGTTTGCAGGCACCACACACCTGCCAGAAACCGCTCTGTTCTCTGTCTCCTTTACTCCCCCAGACACCCTGTGGGCTATTGGTCCAGGGGTTCACATAGAGCTGACTTGCTTGTTCTTGCCAGGAAAGAAGGTAGTGGTGGCAATGGCTTTTGAACCCCAGCTCTCTGATTCCAAACTTCGCACTTCTTTTTTTTTAACTTCAAATTGCTGTATAACATATACACAAAAGAAGTGCGCACAGTGTAAGGGACCCCCTCTAAGAATTTTCATAAACAGACCACCCAGGTCAACAACGTCCAGAAAAAAGGAACAGAAAATTGACAACATCTGAGAAGCGACCCTTTGGCCCTTCCAGGAACTGGCCCTACAAGGGCATCCATTGTCCTGACTTCTGACTCAACACATGCCCTGTTTCTGAGTTTTATAGACTGTGAGTATGCAGGACATACTTTGTTAGTCTGGCTGGCTTCACTCAGGGCTACCCGTGCAGATTAGTCTGTGTTGTTGCCCTTGGGGCCTGGCTGTAAGTTGTTGATTCTCACTGCTGTGCTGTAACCCATGGTACGACTACATCATGTCTACTGAGTCTGAGAGTGCGAGTGGTTTCCAGGTTTTATAATTGTCAAGAGCGCTGCTAAGAACACGTGGGTCCATGTTTCATGGTGGAGACGTGGATACATTTCTGGTGAGTGTATACACAAGAGGGAGGCTGCCAGGTGATTGGAATGTGTGTGCAGCTGTAGTAGATGCGACCCAAGACTTTCCAAGGTGGTGCCCGATTACATGTGAGCCCTCAACCACTGCTCAACACCCACTCCTAAGTTCCAGACCATCACACCCAACAAGGAGCTCTCCCAACCTCCCCTCCCCCCAGCTCCAACTCCTGACTCTTGAATTTCAACACCTCCCCATACAAAAAGGAAACAGGGTGCAGACTCCGGGAAAGCCAGAACATGACAGATACCACTCATCCTGCATGTCAGGTCCTCCCTGGGTCACCCTTCCTCTCTGTGTGTGACTCTGACATTTAAATGAGGTCGCATTCCCTGAGCAGAGGCAAGAAAGTAGAAAGGCAGGACTTGGAAACAGAAAAATGCCACACCCATTCTGAGACCTGCCAGGGGGACAATTCAAATCCTGTAACAGAGCCCCCCAAACGCTGTGGCAGAGAACAGCACACACAAACGATTGCCCACAGGTCTGAGTCATCCGGTCTTGGTTTGGTCTTTCGGGGGGCTCTGCCCCACGTGTTCCCAGTCCTCCAGGGGGGCCTGCAGCCCAGGATGCTCTCGTGACAGAGCAGAGGACCAAGGGCAGGCAGGTCCAGTTGGAAGCATCCTTCAAGGTCTGGAGGCCACGGCTGAGGAAGTCCTGTTGGCCACTGCAGGTGTCCACCTGCTTGGCCTGCCCCCAGGGGAAGCATGGAGAGTGACTGGCAGACAGCGTGGGTACAGGGTGGGTGGGGGACAGAATCGGGGTCTATTTCTGCATATGCCCCAAACCCTCAACTGGGAGGAAGGCAGGGGAAACCCTGTCCTCGTTTCCTGATGGAGCTGTGGCTGGAAGGGCACTTTGCTGAGCGTGGAGTAAAGTAGAAAGAGGGGAGATTATTATTATAAGGGGATGTGGGATAAGTGTGCAGGAGGTTAGCAGGGGTCGCCTGGCTGGGACGAGCGATGCCCCGCAGGGGACGGAGATTCAGGCCGGGCAGGGAGCCGAGGGAGGGCATGCGGGAAGAAGCCAGGGCAGTACAGGGCTCCCCTCACCACAGGCATCCTTCTGTGACCCAGGATGCCAAGCAGGTGGAGGGAAATGTATCTCCCATTAAAAATCACACACCTTCCTGGATTTGCATTTCTACACTGTGTGTCATCCCCCACATCAAAGTTACTGGCTCGCCCTCTCTCTCTGATGGGGTTCAAATGGAGAAAATGTCATACCACCGTTTCCTTTCACATCTAATTATGAGAGAGGAGTGTAGAGGTTGCCGGGCCTGAGAGCAAACAGGCCTCCCCTCTTCCCACCTGCTCCCAAGGCTGTGCATCCGTGGGTGCCTGAGGGCAAATTCGAAGGCCAGCCAAGATCTCAGCAAATGGTGACAGAGCACCAGGAACCTGCACATCTATGTCAGCTTGTTAGGACTTCAGGAAGGCAACCTGGGGAGATGTTTCATTTCCCACAACTTTCTTGGGAGAGAAGGGATGCCGTGTGGTGCTGTGTCATAATGCCTGGGGCCTGTGGACTGTGGGGCTCTGCCAATGCTCAGGGTGGGGCTGGACCCACCCTCATCCGGCCGGGCCTCACTCCCAGAAAGAAGCAGGGGAAGGGGCTGAGCAGTCGTGGGAGCTCCTGGTACCTGTTTCTACTGGAGACTGTAACCTTTGTGTAAAAGCAAATACCTCTTTGATCTGGCTTGATCGGTCCCCTTTGCAAAGATGAGTCAGCAGTGGCCTGAGAGGGCGAATTACCTGAAGGAAGGGATGCGGTTGGAGTGGAAGCAGGGGTGTGACCCCGTCCCGGCAGATGGCTCATCTTTCGGCAAAGGTGAAAGTAGTGGTGTGGGGTCACGGTCAACGTTGTCTAACATCCCTGTACTTTTGGAGGAGGGAAGAGACGCTGCTTAACTTTGGACTTTACTAAGCCTGAGAGCGGTATAATGTTAAGAATAACCATTGCATTTTTTAAAAAATAAAATATATAATTTTATTTTTTTATTGTTTTTAAGTTCTTTGTTTTGATGTGGACAATTTTCAAAGTCTTTATTGAATTTGTTACAGCATTGCTTCTGTTTTATGCTTTGGTTCTTTGGCTGTGTGGCATGTGGGATCCTAGCTCCCCAACCAGGGATCAAACTCACACCCCCTACACTGGAAGGCAAAGTCTTAATCAGTGGACCAGCAGGGAAGTCCCTGTATAACTTTTAAATTGTAAACAGAAAGGAAGGAAATGAGACAATTCAATAAAACCAACACAGAGAAAAGAGAAGATAAAATTAAGAAACTAAAGAAAACCATGGCAAACAGAAAGCATAGACTAGAAAGATAGACATGAATTCCAATAGTTCAATTATTTAAATTCCTGCAAAAGGGTTGAACTCACAATATAAAGTCTTAAGTAAAAAAAACACACCCCAAAGCAGGCATCCACGTATGCTGTTCACAAGTGCCTGAAATGCACCTGAGACACTAAAAGGTCTACAGTGTGGACACAGAAATAAACCACTCCAGGCCAAACATAAAAATGAAAAATAAATCCCAGAATGAGCTAGAGTAACTATATTGATATCATGTAAAACAAACCTTAAGGCTAAAACCATTATTATGAATAAAGAAGGCTGCTTGACAATGATTGAAGGACCAATTCAGGAGAATAAAACAATAAACTTGAATCACCATGCACTTCATAATATAGCCTTGAAATAGTTACAGGAGATCTGCGTGCAGTTACAGAAAATTCTGAAACAGACACACGCCCCATCATGGTTGATTTGAATGCACCACTAGCTAGGTAACAGATGAAGGAGACTGACCATTCCTAAGGACAAAGAAGAAGCCTGTTGTTCTAAATAAAGTTTTATTGGAGCACGGCTGCCCTCATTTACATATGGTTGCCCACTACTGCTTCGAAGCTACAATGAAACAGTGAGGTAGCCGTGACAGAGACCACATGGACAGGAAGCTGGTGTGACGAAAGAAACGGAAGAACAGCTTCAGGGCTAACAGCACATTTTGGCTTCTGTAAGAAACTTGCTTGCTTGCTTGGGGCGGGAAGAACCGGGTTCCTGATTGGCTGATTCAAAATTAAACAGTTCCCTCCCGCCTTGGGGACTTCCCGCCCTGTGAAGGGTATAAAAGCCTCGCCCGACTGTTAGTTGGGGTCTCACTCGCTTCTCTCCGAGTGGGACCCTGTCCGGACAGTTTGTGTAAGCTTCTATACTTGTATAAATCCTTTGCTAATCTTTCTACTTGGTGTTGGTGATTCTCGGGTGTCCTTGGTTGGGACACGGGTCGCATTTACCGGGGAACTCGACTCCAGGCGTGTGGCTCCCGGACCGCAACACTGGAAATATTTCTGTCTGCCCTTTACAGTAAGAGTCTGCCAACCCCGACGCAGAATCTGGGAAGGGCGTGATGAGGGTGCCGATCAAAGTGAAGGATTGAGCCACACCTGCTCAATCCTTTTACAGTCGAGTAAAAGTCATCTTCTCCAGGAGCCACGGAAGTTACAAACCTCAACCATGTTCCCAGTCACTGGGAAGTCTCAAAACTACTAGAACATCAATATCATACAGATCATCTTGTCTGACGACAGTTTGATAAAAATGCATTTCTAAGTGATTTGTGGGTGAAGCGAGATATACGAATGGAAAAGGGAACATATTCGAAGCTAAAAAGTCATGAAAGTGCTACTTATCACAACCTGTGTGGTGCTGTTACAGCAGGACTTGGGAGGAAATTTATACCTTCACGTGAACATTTTTGACAAGGGAAAAATGTTAAAATTGCTGACTGCAGTGTCCTCCTGAAAAAACGAAGAAAAGAACAAGATAAATCCAAAGAAGGTAGAAGAGGAAAATAACTTTACTGAATATGGAGATGTGAGTGGACAGCAGGTCTTGTTACGTGGACACAGTGGGAAGTGTCTGGAGTCTGCAGGTGTGGCCTCTCCAGGCCCCGGCACTGATCTTGAGATGGAACAAGATACCCTGGGATATGCAGACCTCCAAGGGGCGAGGAGGGGACTTTCCTGTCATTTTGCACAGGCAGGACTCTGTATTCGAAAAGTAGATGAATTCTGTATGACATACGATACCCTACTGTTGGGGGTTGAATTTTCTGTCCCAAAAATGTATGTTGAAGTCCTAACCCCAAGCACTGCTCAATGTGCCACATTTGGAAACAGTGTCTTTACAGAGGAAACCAAATTACAATGAGCTCATCAGGGTGAACCCTAATCCAATAGGACTGTGTCCTGATAAAAGGGGGAAATTCGGACACAGACAGACCCACACGGGGGATGACGGTGAGGATGGAGGGTTGCAGGGATGCATGTGTGAGCCAAAACACACCTGCAATTTTCAACAGCACTGGAAGCTAGGAAGAGGCAGGAAAGATCTTTCCCCTACAGGTTTCAGAGGTCGTGGGGTCCTCCCGACACCTTGATTTTGTTTTTTCGTTGTTGTTTTTGGCTGTTTTGGGTCTTCATTGCTGTGCAGGTTTTCTCTAATTGTGGCGACCGGGGGCTACTCTTTGTTGAGGTGCACTGGCTTCTCATTGCAGTGACTTCTATTGTTGTGGAGCACGGGGCTCTAGGCGGTGGGCTTCAGTAGTTGTGGCACATGGGCTCAGTAGTTGTGTCTTGCAGGCTCTAGAGCGCAGGCTCAGTAGTTGTGGCACGTGGGCTAGTAGTTGTGGCTCACGGGCTTGGTTGCTCCGTGGCACGTGGGATCTTCCTGGACCAGGGATTGAACCCGTGTCCCCTGCATTGGCAGGCAGATTCTTAACCACCGTGCCACCAGGGAAGTCCCAACACCTTGATTTTAGACTTCTAGTGCCCAGAACTGTGGAACAAGACATTTTTGTTGTTCTAAGCCACCCTTTCATTGCACTTTGTTTTGGCAGCCCAGGTGAACTAACACACCTGCTCACCCTAATTTGTGATCGCCAGGCCTGGGTGGGCCGAGTGGGCCCTGCGGCCCTTTATGAGGCCCCTCCTTTCTGGAGTTTAGGACCATCTTTAGGACCCAGGATGGAGGACAAACTCATCCCTTCATGGCTTCTTCCCTGCTTTATTGCTCTCGGAATTTTAACGTGATGCACATTGTACTCATTGCCCTGGTCCTTTTCCTTTCCAACTGTGATGTGAGCTCCACCAGGACTGTCTGTCTCCTCCCAACCTGAACCCCAGAGTCTCAAGCTGGCCCGCAACCAATGAGAGCCCCATAAACATTGGTGAATGAACGATAACAAGAATAAACAGGTACATATTTCAAACTCTCTTTAAAAAAAATAGAATTCAATAATTATAAAGATCTCATGGCACCATAAATGTCCACAGTTAGCTAAGACACTATATGAGAAAAAATAATGAGAAAGCCCTCCACATAACAGATGGCTGCTACAAAACCATCGTCATTGCTAAAAATCTGAAATGGCCTAAAAATAGACACAGAGAGAGGTGAGCAGACTAGAAGGAGATTCAGAAATCGAACACAATACTTTGAGGAATTTAATATAAAACGAAGAAAGTCCTTTAAGTCAGTGTAAAAATGATGGTTTATCATCCAGATAGAAGAAAATAAAGCTGAGCTCTCACTTCACACCATATACAAAAATAAATTAAAATGAAAAAAGAAAGTCTTAGAATGAAATTTTGGAAACTGCATTTATACATTTTTAGTGTTAGGGCACCAGTAATGCCTTTTCCCCCTAAAAAAATATTAATTCTGACAATAAGAAGAAAGTGAATTCCACTGTGGAATAAAAAGGAGAGAAAAGAGACCTGTTAATTTGTTGTGTTGGGAGGTATGAAGAGACAAAGGTGTCCTGGTTTGCTCACATTTCAGTTCTTCCACTCTTGGCCCAAAGATAGAATGTTCTTAGGGGCATATGGACTTTGGGCCATCAGACATGACGACTCAGGTCATAGCCTCCCCAAAGGGATGGGTCATGGGGCGTCATCTCCTAGAGCTGAGTACCAGTGGTCACAGCGGGAAGGAGCTGGCTCACCCAGCCCAGTCCTTCCTCTGCCCTTTTTGGATTTTTTGTGCCCATTTGCTCTTGGCCAAGGGACAAGCTCAGAACTCCATCCAGGGGCACTCGCAGGTCACGTGGTCCCAACACAGTGATGTCCGCGGCAGGTTCGACCCTCCTCCGAGCCCAGCAGAAGCATGGCTGCCCTGCTCTGTTTCTCCTCCCCTGGACTGTTACATCAGACTCAGAGGACCCATCTTTCAGTGGCTTGTTTGAGAAGTGTGAGGATTTATTTACCATCGGCTCAATTCCTCTTCCTTTATAGGGAGAAAATATTGACAGTTCTACAAATCAATATCTTTTCTTTTCTAGTCTGTGTGGATCTCAGCACCAAATTATCTCAGCTCTGAGACACACCCTTTGATAATGGACGTGTACCACCCAGGCTCCAAGCATGTCAGTGCGACCTTAGCTTTGATTTTCCAGTGGAAGGAAACCAGCATTGTTCTGCAGAATAAATTTGCCATGCCTAGTCTCGTATATTTCTTTACCTTTCTCACCCTTCACGGAGCTATAAATCCGCAAGCTGAATTTTTAAATTGTATTAACAGAATTAAATGGGATATTTTTTAATGTGCTTGTAATATTTCCTTTTCGCAGTCAAGTCTGCTAAAATAATTTTGGTAAAAAATGTTCCCATTATATAGAAAATTACTGGAAATAGTACAATGTAAACCCAAGAACCCACCTTTCAGATTTGATTGATGCTCTCATGTTACCATCAGGACTTCATGTCGAGGAGAAGACTCCTATCAAATACACACTATTATCTCCACCCTTGTTGTGACTCAAGTTAGAGAGAGGTTCGGGATTCAGTTGGCTGGAACGGAAATGGCAGCTTTATTACACCTAAAAGCTGGGCTGGGAGGAGCTGCCAGAGCAGGTGATCACATACGTGGGTTTGCTGACGCTCCCTGGATCGGCTGCATTCTGTCCACACAATGCAATAGCATTTGGCCATGACAAGGAATGAAGCAGTGATACTTGCTACAACATGGATGAATCTTGAACACATTATACTAAGTAAAGAAGACAGTCACAAAAGGCCACATTTTATATAAGTCCATTTATGTGAAATGTCCAGAATATGCAAAGCTGCACAGTGAGTAGGTATAGTGGTCGTCAGGGGCCAGTGTCAGGAGAAAAGGCTGAGTGATGGCTACTGAGTGCAAAGTTCTTTTGGAGGTGATGAAAATGCTCTAGAGAATATAGTGGTGATGGTTACACAACTCTGGAAATATACTAAAATCCACTGAATTGTGGATTTTAAAGGAGTGATCTTTTTGTCATGCGAATTATACCTCAATAAAGTTGTTATTAAAAAAGGCTGTAACTATATTGTTCAAGCTAGCACATGTGCCCTTCAGAAGCAGAAATGTAAATATTGCGGCAGTTAAATGACTTCCATAAAACTGTATAGACACTTTAAGGTGATTCATATTGGAATAGATTATGTGACTTTTGGCTTCTGGTAATGGTGAAGGACCTGATGCTGGACTAATCTTCCCATCAATAAATTTATTATAAACTTTAGACCAATTGTAAAGATAAATATCTAGATAATTATAAAGCCAACTGTTTTAAGGCATTGGTAGAACTTGGACATGTTCAATGCTGGACAAAAAGGGAAACACAGAGTAATATCCAAATTTAACTGGATGGGTATAAAAAGACTGTTTCTTTTATTCTCATAAATCCTTTAAAGAAATGAGCATTTAAAGCAAACACATAATGATGCATTTTGATGTTTATACCATATATGCAAGTAATATATACAACAACAAGAACACAATAGGTAAGCAGGCTGAATAGAAGGCTCCTGAATAATTTTAATTCAGATAAACTATGATAAATTAAAGATGAGTATTGCAATCTCTAGAGAAAGCAGTGAGAGAGAAAAAAAGAGATATGATAAAAAGTGAATTTAGGGCATAGTATAGAATACACACACACAAAAAAACTTGACTAAAGCAAGGAAAACAGGAAAGAGAGAACCAAGAAGCAAAGAGCAGGGAGAGGTAGAAAACAAATAGCAAGATGGTGCACACAACCCAAACACATCTACAGTCACATTAAATGTAAATGGATCAAACACTCCAATCATAAATCAAAGTCTGTCAGACTATATAAAAATCGTTAAGATATGCATAGGCTGTCTACAAGAGGGATGTTCTAAATGAAAATACACAGGATGAAAGTAAAAGGATAGAAAAAGACATGACATGCAAGCAATACGCAAAAGACACTTGTGTGACCATTTTAATATCAGGCAGGGCAGACTTCAAAGAAAGGGGCGTTATAGGGATGAAGAGCATCATTTCATAGTGAAAATTGGAAAAATTCATCAAGATGTTAAAAAACACAAACCAAAATCAGACGTGCATGCATCTAATGACAGAGATTCAAAACAAATGAGGCAAAAATTGAGAGAATGAAAGAGAGAAAAGGACAACTCCATAGCAATAGTTGGAAACTAACACCCTCTCTCAGCAATTGATGGAAGAATAAGACCAAAGACACAGTGAAGACAAAGAGGACCTGAACAGCACAACTAATCCCCCTGACCTGGATGATATTTGTAGAACTTACACCCAACAACTGCAAAACACACTTTCTATTCAAGTGCACGTGACACATTCACCAAAACAGGCCCGATGGAGGGTCATAAAACTAGTCACAATAAATGTCAACTGAATCGGATTATACAGAGTTTACCTGATGAAAACTAAATTAAATTAAAAGGCCTAATGATAATATATCTAGAAAAATCAGCAAACATTGTTGAAATGAAAACTCCCTCTAATTGATCTATAAATTGAAAATAATCCCAATCAACATCTCGAGAAATTTTTTTTAACAGAAATTGACAGGTTGAAGCCAAAATATATGTAGAAATGTAAAGGTCTACTATAGCCAGTGAAATTTTGAAAAGGAACACATTTGGAGGATTTACACTAGCTTATTTCAAAATTTAATATAAAGCTACAGGAATCAAGATAATGTGATACAGTCTCGAGTAGAGACGAATAGACCAATGGAACAGAATAGAGACCAGGCATAGACCCACATGTATTTTGTCAACTGGTTTTTGACAAAGGTGCTATTGTAGATTTTCATATTTAGCATTAATTCTAACATAACCAGAATTAATTTGGGTGTTTATAGAGAAGTAAAATCATAACTCTCTTTTTTTTCTCAGTGCACTAACCCATTATCCCAGAGCACCTCAATGCAAAATCCAAAGTTTTCACAAATATGTATATATTTCATTTTAATGCATTAGTTTTTCTAATGAGAGAAATAAATGTTTACATTAAAAAATGTAAAAAAGATGATGATAATGATGCTACTAGTGTCATGTGTACTTCTAGTGATGCTGTGTCATAGTACAGGTGGTCTATCATGCCCTGGTCCATGGTGCGTTGGTGGGCATGGCTGGAGGGTGTCCATGCAGAGACTGGTGGGTCCAGGGTCCTTTCTTCTTGAGACACAAGCATCCTAGGGCCTCAGTGTTTTCTGCTGGATTCTTTTCATCTGGCTGGCAAAAGGGGGAAAAGGGAAGGAGCACAGATCACAAGAATGTTTTGGGGGTCACTCCTAAAAACTAGTCAGCACTCAATCATGCAGTCCACTAATCACAAGAGAGACTGGGAATACAGGTCAGTGGCGGGGCAGGAGGAAATGAAAGGGCACGGTAGACACATGGCATGTCTCCTCTGACAGCGGAGGTCGAGTGAGAGCGTGCCCTATGCCAGGCTCTGCTCGTGAACTGATTTGTGTTATCCTCACAAAAACCCTCTGACAACGAAGTCAGGATCCGGGCAGTGGGGCCGCAAGGGCTGAGGTGGACCTTGGGCACACGTAGCAGAACTCGGTGGTCACTTGCTCTGGGAAGGAGGGGCCCAGTTAGGGAGAAGAAGACCCCAGAGCAGTTTCCAGGCCTGAGTTGGTGGTGGTCCCACCAGGCAAGCTGGGGCCATATGGGCAGACGGAGTGGTGGGGAGATGGTCTGAGAGCTGCTAAGTGCCCCAGAACTGTCCCAGCTGCTTTTTCCCACTGACCCCCCTCCTGGCAGACAGCTGTAGGAAAGTACTCGGCTTCAGAACCGAACCACTTGGGCTCCAATCTTGGCTCTGCTAGTAGCTGGGCACTGTGTCCGGGTGCACTGCAGAGAGGCCCTGTGCCTCAGTAAATGGGACAGCGGCCTCCCCACATCATGGCGCCAGGGATCAGCAACTCGGACAGTGTGATGTGAACCATGCCGCATAAGGCCCAAGGTAAATGCTCCCATTATTATGACACAGCCTCAATCTGCTCCCCTTGTACCATCTGACTCTGGTGCTGGCTTTCCTTCCGTGCAGCCCTCCATGTCTCTATCTCCCCAGGCTCCCCTACTCAGGGTACCCCCTGCCCTCTCCCATCCTTCTCTTTCTAAGTCATTTCTCACCACCTGCAAGACACAGCAAATCTTCAGGCTCTCCAGGGCATCCTGGCTGACTGCTGCCACCCAGGCTCATCCTGGGAGCTCCTGGGGCACCCTGACCTTGGATATCCACGTCCATCGTGGGGAGAAACTTGAGCTAGAATTGGAGGAAGAGGGGAGACCCGAGGGCAGCTCGCTGGTCTAGGTCCCTTCCCAGCATCCCAAGGACTGACTCAAAGCCTTTGCATCCAGCCTTGGCGGCCAGCTTCCTGGTCCTGAATCTGACCTGGTCCAAGAAGATGGCAAAATGGAAAACTACCAGGTGTTGTCCTGAGGCCAAGTGAGAGGCATGTTTCCAAGTGTTCCCAAGCACATCTGGCTCACTGTTCCCTATAAGAATGAGCTAAATACATAGGACAGGACACACTGTCCTGACAGGCTGATCTGCAATTTATTTGAATGTAAAGATAACTGGACAATAAAAATTTCTGCCTTGACTCTTTGTCATGTGGTAGGAAATAAAATGATGTGTTATAATAAAGATGGTATTTTTGTGTCTGTGGCTTTTCTGAAGCACGAACACATTTGAAAGCAATTTCTTTAAGAAAATCAAAAGATAAATCATGGCAAAAATATCTAGCAGCTCCTAAGACAGAGATTACGTCTCTCAGAGACGTGAGATTAAAACTTTGTTAGATTACAAAGCCTTCTTATCAAGGCTCTGGGACTTGCTTTACATTTATCACCTGTTTATTGACACTTTACCTTGTTGACAGAGGATCTCAGGTGGGGGACTGAGACAGCCCGAGATACTCTGTGCTTGGTGAGGACTGCTCCTTGGATTCTAGCAGGAGACACATGACTTGGCCCGGGTCTGGCCTTAGTGAGATCCAGGCCAATTTCTCAGCCAGTGCTGTCAACCCGCAGTAAGAGCCACCTTGGCCAGAGGTGCTAAAATTAAATCAGAGCTCCTGACTTGTGCCCTTCAGCCCTACAGGCAAGAGGCATTCCTGATGGATCACTGTGGCCATCCCCCTGTTTCTAGAAGACTTCCAAGTGAACCACCCAAGAGCAAGGGTCAGGCTTCCTGCAGCTCAACACCCTGCCCCCAAACAAGGCTCCCTATTCCATTCCTGATGGATCACTGTGGCCATCCCCCTGTTTCTAGAAGACTTCCAAGTGAACCACCCAAGAGCAAGGGTCAGGCTTCCTGCAGCTCAACACCCTGCCCCCAAACAAGGCTCCCTCTCCCATGACATGTGATCTACACTCGGTGGCCCAGCATGGAAAGCCCTCTGCAAATGGACCCGTTAGCCTCATCGAACCTGCCTTTGCTGAACTCAATCCAACAGCTCTATGTAATGGAGAGAGAGAGGTCTTTGGAAAGCCTGGTCCTGAGTTCACTCCAAATTCCACTTAACTGGGCTGCCAGCAAAGTGGCGATCACAGGCACACTTTCCCCACGTGGCACCTACACACTGTGAGGTCAGGGGTGGGGGCAGGGCCCAGGCCCCATCAGCTCCTCAAACCCCAGCTTGCACGTAGCAGGTCCTTAACGAGTGTTTATTAGATGATGGCTTTTAGGGAGATAATCTAGTGAGAAATTGTCAATTCCTTTAGAAATCACACACACACACACACACACACACACATGCACACACACACACACACACACACACACACACACACACACGAGACAACAAGACAAACTCAAAATGCCAAGGAATCACATTGAAAAATGACCTCACTTTGTTTGGTCAATGATAACCAAGTACCTGGGAATTGGGTGCTTCAAACCAAGGGTGATTTAGACCATGAAATAATGAGAGACAACAGGATGAGACTCAATGATTCTCTATCCAAAGCCAGTTGTGAGAAGGAAATGGATGTTTGTGTTGAGGAACTGCTGTTTCAGTAGCTCTGAGTGTCGGACTCAACCGGAGCTTAGGTGGCCATCCCACATCCTGGATGGAAGGGCACCAGGTGTGGGGGGCTGTGGGCTCAGAGCAGAGCATTCATGGGTTTTGGGGATCAAACAATGCATTTTTTACAGAAAATGGGTTTTTCTTGGTGGAAAGGGCAGAAAATTTGGAAACGGAAGACCTTGGCTCTGGTCCCTCCTTGGCGTTGGAAAGTGAGTGGTGCTTACTCAGATGCGGCGTGTGTTCGCTCATTTCATCTTCAACATCAACCTTGTGAATAAGGTGTTACTACCACCTCTCCTGTGTGGGGAGGAAGCTGGGTTACACCGATGGCCCCATGAGGGGTGTCCTGCCTCCGTGCCCCCGGCGGTGACTTCCTCAGCATCTCCCACTCTGACTCTGAGACCACCCACGTGACGCCCACATCCAGCGGACATCAGCTAACGTGGTGTAAGCAGAGTCTGGGAAAGGGCACCCATGCTTTCTGTTCTCTCTTGGAATCCTGTCAGTGCCATGGGAAGGGCCACCTGGTAGGATGAGTGACACAGAGCAGAGCTTTCCAGGAGCACCCAGCCACCAGCCGGGACGCAAGACTTTGGAGCTTCTGACCCAGGCCAGGGCCAGCTCTAACAAAACTAATCCTCTCATTTCTGATGTCCAACAAATTCAATCACCCTGACCTTTCAGGGTGTGTCATACTCATGATATTCCTTCACACCCATCCCCTCATTTAATCTGCGGTGCTCCCTGGAAGGAGTTAGTGCTACGGAAGCTGACGGGAGAGGAAAGCAAGGTGCAGGGTCAGCCCTCACCTGCATCCCAGCCTGTCCTGCAGCAGAAACTCCCCACCACGCGGGGCCATGTCCCCTCCGGCTCCCTACCTGCTTTCCTTTGGTAGGAGCATTGTTGTCACTGATTTCCCTGTTAAGGAAAAATGTCACCAGGTTAGACAGTTTCCCTGATTTTCCCACAGTTTCTCGACAGCAATGACTCAGGCGCTGGAGCCCATCACCACCAGCACAGGGAGCATGTGGGGAGCCAGGCTGCCTGGTGCTCAGATGGTGCCCCATTCAGCAACTGTCCTAAAGGCCGGCTGCAGGGAGGTCTGGGCCACACAGTTCAACTTTCGTCCGAGTGTTGCCCTTTGGATCTGTCACCAGCTCGCCCAGCTTCAAGATCAAAAAGCAGCGATGCTCCAGAGATGCAGCCCAGATGCAGCTGTTAGGTGGAATGAGCCTCCCTCTGGGGCCCCTGCCTGTTTTCTGGGCTCTGACCCATGTGTCGCAGGTGGGGGAGTCCTTTGAGCCCACTTGGTCCGTCCACCTCCTCCCTGGAGGACAGTGGCCACCACCTGCTCCTGCCAGATCCTGCAGGGCCATCATGGAGCAGGAACTGGGGGTGATGGGCCTCCAGCCTTCTCCCCTGCCACACCCTGCACCTGGTGGGAACCTGGTGGGGGGTCTAGTAACTATCTGATCAAATAAACGGAGAAATGGCTTTGTCTTATTTCCTCTGAAAGTGTGATGGAAAGGGGCATCCTTCCCGGGAGTGTGCCAGGCTGGCTCACACTAGCGTGCAAGAGAAGATTGTTAATTTTTCAGGTGTGTTATGAGATGGTCGCTTAAATTTAAGTGAAGCGGGTTGAACTGTGACCCCTCAGAACCTGTTCATATGAGTTTGCTTGTTTAGAAAAGGGGTCATGGCAGATATAATTAAGTTAAGGCTTCCTGAGATGAGGTCGTGCTGGATTTGGGGGAGGTGGGAGCTATAAGAGACAGGCGTCCTTATAAGAGAAAGGCAGAGGAGATCTGAGACTCAGACACCCAGAAGCGGAGGCCATGTGAAGATGAAGACAGAGATGGAGTGATCAGCCAAGGCCAAAACCATCTAGAGCTCCAGAAGCTGGAAGGAACAAGGCAGGATTCCTCCCGCCAGAGGGGGCGTGGCCCCGCCAACACCCTGATTTCAGACTTCTGGTCTCCAGAGCTATGAGCGAATCCAAGTCTGTTGTTCTAAGCCTCCCAGTTTATAGTCATTTGTTTAGGCAGCTCTAGGAAGCTAATACAATAGGCATTATTAAGAATTATAGTATGTAAATTTACTGTCGAATAAATTAAAATAAGGGCAATATATACTTAAAACTCAGCACCTGTTAATTGCTTCACTATATCTCACTGTGATTTTCACTTCTGATCTCTTATTTACATCTGCTTTTCCTGTGCGGTGGAAACGCCCTCTAATGACGTGGGCTAAACATTGCTTCCAAACCCCACGTTCAAGGGAGTCATATTTGTAGCTTGAAATCTGCCATGGTGGGAATATTCATGCCATGGAAATTGACAAATGCCACAGATCAGGGCTTGGTTTGTTGTTTTGTGGACTGTCTAGAGGTAAAGTGAAGAGAGACAGCCCACGGTGCAGAGGAATAAAAAAGTATGTGTGCTACTAGCGGCTGTGTGTTGTATAGCATAGAAGACAAAGAAAGATCCCACCAGTACCTGAAAATGGTCATCCACTTCAGAAAGGGATCACTTGAGTCACTGGCCAGTGGTCTTAGTTGTCTCACTTTTATCTTATGTATTACTCATTAATGCAAACGAAACTATCAGCCAACATTCCCCCTGGAGCTACACCCATTCATCAGCTGCAGCTGCAGGTTGGCTCCCCATACAAGACCAGCGAAAACCAGTGAAAGCCTTCCATGAGAATCAACTGGCTGTGTGGAATTTACAATAAAGGAAACTGTGTATTGCATTACTATTTGCCAATTCTGTGCCACCATATTTTATATCAGTAAAATTGATAAGAAACGTATGCCCTGGACCTGAGGCACCTGGACCCTGTTCTAGCTCACATTAAAGGGAGCTTTGACCTGAAATTCCTTGGGATTAAGTTGAAAAAGCAATCTTAAAGCTTCAAGAGATTGATTTACAGGAGTGGTTTATCACTCCACCCCACCTGGCATTCCCACTAAGTCCCCTGATGGCCCAGCAATGCTGTCCTCACCACAGAACGAGAAATAAATTGGGCGGTGAACAGAAGGATCTCTAAAAGCATCAGAGAGCTGCCCCCTCCAGACTGCGAGTGGGACTAGATTCCAGGGTTCTCAGTACCGATGCTCTTGTCACAAGGTCCCCTGCTCCACCTCCACCCACACAGTCACTGTTACTCCAAATATTAGATGAATCTCTTATTCAAAAGAATTGTGAGTAAATGGATGCTCAAGCAGTTTTATTAAAATCTCATGGGAATTAGTGCAATGCAGAGAGCAACAGGCACTAGATGGATGTAAAAGAGGGTGAGTAGTTAAAAATGAGAACTTGCTTTTGCCCTCACCCACCTAGGAGAATCTGCATCCCGGTGGGGCGGTCCAGACACAGGTTGCGGGCAGATGCAGGGGAGCCTAGCCCCAAGAAAGGGTGTGGTCCTTCCTCAGGGTGTACAGACCTGACCTGACCTGCGTGAAAAGCCAGGGACAAAATGCCGGGACCAGACAGCTCCCTGCACCATGTGCATTATGCCAGGTTGCGGTGGGCTCCTCCACACACAGTGGCCAGGTGGCGCAGTGGTTAAGAATCCGCCTGCCAATTCAGGGGATTTGTGGGAGGTGGGAGGTATAAGAGACAGGTGTCCTTATAAGAGAAAGGCAGAGGAGATCTGAGACTCAGACACCCAGAAGCGGAGGCCATGTGAAGAGCCCTGGTTTGAGAAACCCGGGTTCGAGCCCTGGTCCGGGAAGATCCCACATGCCGCAGAGCAACTAAGCCCGTGCGCCACAACTACTGAGCCTGAGCTCTAGAGCCCACAAGCCACAACTACTGAGCCCATGTGCCACAACTACTTAAGCCCATGAGCCTGGAGCCCGTGCTCCCCAACCAGAGAAACCAGTACAATGAGAAGCCTGCGCACTGCAACGAAGAGTAGCCCCCGCTCGCCGCAACTAGAGAAAGCCCGCGTGCGGCAACTAAGACCCAACACAGACCCAACAAAGAAAAAAAAAAAAAAAAAAATTTATTAAAAAAAAAAAAAAAAAGTGGGCCTGGGCCACTCTGACTCATGCCCATGGTCCCAGCCTGTGACTTACAGTGTCTCCCTCGATCTGAAACACATTCTGATTTGAAGGATAAATCCTTTGTTCTCTGCTCATGTGTTGCCTATGTGACTCTTACCTGACGTTCCTCCTGCTTGGTGTTCCCTTCCTTCTGGGTTTATCTCCTTCACTCTTGTTCAACCTCCATGACTTATTTTTGATCAAATTTCCTCTATGAAGTCCATCTAGACAGTCTCAACCTCACCTCTTCCATAACCCTATAGCGCCTGATATCTGCTAACCACATGCATGAGAGTTGGGCCAGAGTCCCCTGCCATGTCCACCCTCCCCTGACTTGGATCCTGGATGCCCCGCCTCATGCCTTTCTGTACCCCAAGCACAAAACACCATGCCTCCTCTCCCCGGGTGTCCTGCAAATCCTTGTTGAAGTTATACAAAAAAAAAAAAAAAACAGTACGTAGAAACAAGCCTTGAAACTGAGATACCTCTAGGATCCGAATGAATTCCAAGGAGGAATGAATCAAAGTAACAGGAGCTGCAAGTACACAAGAAACTGCAAGGACTTAAGAGTGATAATAGCTTTTTATCTAAATTAAACATAGCTGGTTTGAGGAGACTTTGCTTCCAGAAAGGAGACTGGGGACACATTTGTCTCTAATTTTGGTTCCTGAAAAATAAATTGAGGTAATTATTACTTCAAGATTGCTACTTAGTATCCACCCATCTTCTTTAAATCCCACATTAATACAACCTGTACTAAAGACATTTTAAAAGTCACAACAGACCACGCATTTTTTTTTTCCAAACCGAAGGTATATTTGATACACGTAACCCAAGATCAGAGCTCACATCTCCTTGAAGGACCAGGAAGTCAGATGCCAGCTTATTCTGAGGGCACGCCCTGGTCGGTAGGTGAGGATGCTTCTTACATCGGACCAAAGTACAGAGCCGTGTCAGCACCAAGGAGGGAAGTCCTGGACATCCACGTGGGGCTTAAACACAGGGTGTAGGGGAGCAAGGGGCCTCTGGGTAGGTGGTGAGCAGTCCCTGTCACCAGCTCGAAGTCTGCATCTTCAGCAAAGCACAAGAACCACCGTTGTCTGGGGACCATCTTCTAGTGCATACAAGGCATCAAGAGACTTTACTGAGTGTCTGTTAGTCACTCTGCTTAGTGCAGCAAATCACCCTGTATTATGTAAACATGAGTGTGATTGTTAGGAGATCCCTCTGTGCTCTTACTTTCACTCATTCATTCCCTAGTCAAACCCTCACCCTGTTCCAGGGGCTGGACACTGGAAACAAACAAACAAAAAAAGTGCCTGCAGTGACTGGCCTGTGACCACACATGTGATGTTTAGTTACCGCCGTTTTGGAAAGAACAGAGTGTGGACAACAGTAGAGGACCTGGTTCAGTCAGGAAAGGAGAGAGACCTTAGATGAGCTTCCATGGAGGGGATACTGCAGTTATTGACATCATCATGTATCCTCCCAACAAGTCTTGGCACAAAACCGTGTGCAAGATACTGTCCTCTGAACTTGATATACATGATCTCATTTAACCCCTATGATGGGCTTCCTAAGAGGTTATTACCAGCCCTATTTTAGACATGAAGATACAAAGCTGAGAAAAGTCCACTGTCAGGCCCAGGTTCCCATCTTTACCAAATGACATTGTGAAGATGTCTCACCCAGCTCCTGACCACAAGGCTCTTCACCATCTACATTGCCTCCATTGCATCTGAAATATGAAGGCATATTCAGAACAACTTGGAGGAGTGGGTCTTCTGAGACACCCTCAGACACAAAACTCTCCCAGATTCTGGGTAAATGTTTGCCCAGGTTCAGAAAAATAAATAGAAATTACCTATAGGGAAGAAATAAGTAAGAATATGTCAAAACCACAAAGGTTGGTGGAAGAACCTGCTGCAACCATCAAGCTGGTGTTGCTCTGGAGGAGCAGCTGATATCCAGAAGCTGGAATGTGGGGAGCTCAATGGCAGCTTGGCGGTGTCAGGACTAAGATGTTTCCCCTGCTTGCTATTGGAGCTAAGCTGAGGTTTCCACATGAGGCCAGGTTCTTGGGAGGTATGTTCCCTGAAAAAGGGTGGGGTGGAATTTACCTGAAACCCAAGGGAAGTGGTCATGGACTCTGTCTTCTCTGCTACAGCCCCCGGTAGAAAAAAATAGTGCCAGTAAAAATTGTCTCTATCGATTACTTATAATTACCAACCTGCTCTCACAGGACTCTGATGTTTAACTTTACCTCCACAGTTGCAGACTCTGGCTGAGGAATTAAAGAGATTTTAGGTTGCTAGTTCCTCTGGTACCTGGTAGTAACAATACAATTTTTTTTTTCCTGGATAAATACATCCTCAATCCAGATCTCTCAGAATGACCATAGGTTAAATTCAAGCAAACATGAAGGTGAAACAAAATTTAACTAAAAATAATATAGGATAAAATTTACCCACAACAGAAGGAAGAAGCCACCAGAAGTAAGAGGCAGTATGAAAAAAGGGAGAGATTTGACATTTAGCTATTAGGAGAAGAATGTAAAATAGTTATATATGAAAATTTCTACAATTAAAATATGACATAAGGAAATGAACAAGAAGGGGGACTTCACTGGTGGTCCAGTGGTTAAGACTCCACGCTCCCAATGCAGAGGGCACCGGTTCGATCCCTAGTCAGGGAACTAAGATCCCACATGCTGCACAGCACAGCCAAATAAATAAAGAGCCTTGTTCAAAAAAAAAAAAAAACTGAGTAAGAAGGGATAGACTACATAAATGACCAGATTTCATAAAGAAGTAATAAAACTTCTGGAAATTATTGCACCTCTATTTACAATAGCCAGGATATGGAAGCAACCTAATTGTACATCAACAGATAAATGGACAAAGAAGATGTGGCACACATATACAATGGAATATTACTCAGCCATAAAAAGAGATGTAATTGAGTTATTTGTAGTGAGGTGGATGGACCTAGAGTCTGTCATACAGAGTGAAGTAAGTCAGAAAGAGAAAAACAAATACCGTATGCTAACACATATATATGGAATCTAAAACAAAAACAAAAACAAAAAAACTCATGAAGAACCTAGGGGCAAGACGGGAATAAAGACACAGACCTAGTAGAGAATGGACTTGAGGATATGGGGAGGGGGAAGGGTAAGCTGGGACAAAGTGAGAGAGTGGCATGGACATGTATACACTACCAAATGTAAAATAGATAGCTAGTGGGAAGCAGCCGCATAGCACAGGGAGATCAGCTCGGTGCTTTGTGACCACCTAGAGGGGTGGGATAGGGAGGGTGGGAGGGAGGGGGATGCAAGAGGGAAGAGATATGGGAACATATGTATATGTATAGCCGATTCACTTTGTTATAAAGCAGAAACTAACACACCATTGTAAAGAAATTATACTCCAATAAAGATGTTTAAAAAAAAAAAAAGAATGCAGATGACCCTGGGCATACATTGCTGGGCTGCCCATCCCCAGGGCCTGGAAAGGACCCCTGCAACTGAGGACCCCGAAGCTGAAGCTTCCTTTAGCTTTATGGTGATTCCATTTCTGGTTAAGGTTTCTTATTTTATTCCCCGCTCCCCCCACCCCATGCTTTATGTCAGTGGAACAAGTTTGAATCAAAGCACTTTCCTTTATAGAGTGGTACCATTTCAGATGATCAGGATGTGTGGAATAAATGTAAGCAAGCCCCCCAACAATAAAATGGATTGTACACTTTAAAATGGTGAATTTTATGATATGTGAATTATACCCTAATAAAGTGAATAAAGAATTGGAAGCTCAAAAAACAAAAAATATAGTGGCTAAAATGAACAGTACAATAACTCAGTTGCACAGCAGATTATATACAGTTAAAAAATAAATCAAAGAACTGGAAGACAGATTAGATAAAATAATCAAAATGCAGCAGAGAGAAAGATGAGATGAAACACATGACAAAGGTGAAGAAACACAGAAAATAAAACAAGAAAATCTCATGTACATGCAATCAGAGTTCCAGCAAAGAGACTGGAGCAAGGAGGAAAGAAAATAACAATGTGATAATGGCTGATGTTTTTTCAGAACTGAGGAAAGTCATGAATCCACAGATACAAAAAGCAAAACAACCAGAAGAATACATGAAATGGAAATTACACCTAGATTCATTGTAGTGAAACTGCATAAAACACAAAGTCCTTAAAATCCTCTACAGAGGAAAGAGATCACCCAGAAAAGATTAACAATTATACTGACAGCAGATCCCTAAATAGCAACCATGGAATAGTTGTGTAATAACATACTCAAGATGTTAAAGAAAAAGTCATGTTAGCGTAGAATTCTGTAACCAGTAAAAATACAAGAGGGTAATAAAAAGTTTTCAGAAGGAAAATATCAACAGATCCTCAGCAAAAGAACTTCTAAAAGATGTACTTCAGAAAAGAAGGAAAATGACCCCAGAATAAGAACATGAGATGTAAGAAGAAGTTTTGGCAAAAACACTGATGAAATGTGGAAGGAGAACATGATGCAAGAATAAATGCTGTGACCACGCTGGTGAAATGTGAATAACCGTGAACAAATAATAATAATACAGAATTTGTGAGATTAATAGCAATATATGTTATTAGGTTTAAAAATAATAATACCTGGTCTATTAAAAACACTAAAAAGTAACTTTTAGGTAGGGTTGGGGTGAGGCTTTGGGGTTAGAGTGGTCAAATGCCTTCCTGTTACTCATAAAGCGTCAAGTTATTGATTACCTTTCCTATTGACAATGATTATTAGGCAGGGTAACATCTTAATATAATTGAATAGTTTAAATGGGAAATCATGGAAAGAGAAGACTAAACTAACATAAAAGAAGATAAGAAAAGAGAAACTAAGAAACAGAACATTTGGGCAAGTAGGAAACACAAAATAAGATGGCAGTAATGTATCTCTTTGTATCAATTATCCCAAGAAACTTAAATGAAGAAAATCAAATGTTTAAAGTGTAAACATTGCTAAAATGTATGACAACAGATACAATTACATACTTTAAACTAGATACAAAATTGAAACAAAAGGAAACAACTGGCGAAGGTGAAAAGACAGAAGGGAAGATACATACCCAGCATATGTTTGCTGAGAAAAAGCTGGGGCAGCTGGGTTGATACAAAACACACACTTGAACACAGTTATGGGATAAAGAGGTCACACTGGCACGTCTTCCATCAGCGAGAGAGGTACAAGTGTTCTAAACTTAGGCACCTACAGAAATTGCTTCAATATGTATAAAAACTAACCTCAAGGAGGAATTAACAAATACACTATGGTTGTTGGTGATGTCAACACACCTGTTATGGGGACAGGAAAGGTCAGCAGAGAGGAGGAGGTCAAGATGGAAAAGAGCCTAACCACCAAGTGAGCCTACAAGGGATGGAGACCACATGCCACACCGACCCAGAGTTCACAGCCTTCTTACACACATGTGGAACATTTACAAAAACTGGCCACTCAAAAGGCCATAAAGTAGTTGTATATATTTCAAATAAATGTGTTATTCTAAGTATAATGCAGAGGTAGATGGACCTGGAGAAAACACACAGCCTTGCTGACTGCTAATTTCATGTGGACCCTGCCAGGTACTGTAATTGTAATTCTCTCATCTACTTACTCTCCTGGTCTCTTAAAATGGATTTCATATCTCAATCTCTTTTCAGAGCTCTGATACATTAATGAAATTAACTTGATAATTTTTGAAAAGTTTATCAAAAAAAACCCCAAAAAAGTTCCTTTAAGAGGCGGACACTGGCAAACTTCCAATGAAAAGATGTTTCCAAACCTAAAAATCTATCAGAGGTTAGGAAGACACATTCTACACGACTAGTATGATCTAGATACTCACATATAACTTAACACAATTAAGGAAGAAATCATGACATTATTGACATTGATTCATATTTATTAAGGAATGAAATTTGACATCAATCCTGGTAAAAACTAAGACCAAAAAAATTTTCTTACTTAATAAAGGTGATTCTATAAATTAGGGTCTAGCCAGAATACAAAAACTGTACTAGGTATTTTAAACTGAAGGAATTTAATACAGGGGTTGTTGCTTCACGGAAAGCCTATATTTTTTTTTTAATGAGGTCCCCCAAGGCAATTTATTCCAGGAGAAGTTATCACCACTGGGCTGAGCCAACTCAAATATAATAATATTGACAACTGCAGAAATTCACATTACAGCTGGGGATGAACCTAGTGGCTCAGAAAGTCATCCCCCTACACACACACACACACACACACACACACACACACACACACACTCCGAATGGCTGGTGCTCAGGCCTCACACTGGGGTCACGCAGCTGGTTGTCAGGGGGCGGCTAACTAGTGATGGCTCATCTCAAGGGTCCTAGAGGAGCCGGTGCTGAGAGCACCCAGAGAGATGGATGTCGAGCTCTAGGATCTGGATTTCTGCTCCAGGAGCAATGCTCACAGGGTCTGGAGACAGGAAGAAAGTCTCTTCTCTTCTCCTTCTGCTTCTGCTCTCCCATCAGATCTTGCCAAGAGCAGAACCTAATTAGAAGCCAGCTGGCAGGGGAGTCTGGGAGATTTCACTCACAGACACTTGGCTGTGGCATCCCAGGGCAGGGTTCAGAGGGCAGGCTCTTAGCTGAGAGGTAATAGGCAAACCCTCGGCACAAGAATCCATCAACGGCTTGCAGGACGACTGCTAATTCATAATACAATGCAGAAACGTTTCATTTAAAATCATGAATGGGGGGAGATAAACTGGGAGATTGAGATCGAAATATGCACACTACTCTATATAAAATAGATAACTAATAAAGGCCTACTGTAGAGCAGAGGGAAATCTACTCAATACTCTGTAATGGCCTATATGGGAAAATAATCTGAAAAAGAGTGGGTACATATATATGTAAAACTGATTCACTTTATTGTACACCTGAAACTAACACAACAGTGTAAATCAACTGTACTCCAATAAAATTTTTTTAAAAATAAAAGAAAATGATGAATAAGAAGGAATAAGTCCTATATCATTATTTGTATATGAGAGGTTCTAGATAGCCTCATAAAGTAAGGTAAAATGTATAAGAAAATGGAAAGGGAAATATTGTCATTATTTGTAGGTATTAGAGTATATAAATAGAATCCTTGATACATTCTCCAAAAAAAATGATTAAAATAAGAATGCATTTAGTAAAGTACTAGATATAAGATTAAGAAATATAAAAACACAGTTACTTTGTCATTAATCATCAATATCTGAAAGGTCACTTTTAAAGATTTTTACAACAACGATATAACGTACATAGGAAGAAATTACTAAAATATGTGTAAGACCTCATATAAGGAAAATTACACATCTTTATTGAAAAACAGAAATACATTGAAATGTGTTTCATATTTATGGTGAGGAAGATTCAATATTTAAAGATGTCAATGGGCTTCCCTGGTGGCGCAGTGGTTGGGAGTCCGCCTGCTGATGCAGGGGACGCGGGTTCGTGCCCCGGTCCGGGAGGATCCCACGTGCCGCGGAGCGGCTGGGCCCGTGAGCCATGGCCGCTGAGCCTGCGCGTCCGGAGCCTGTGCTCCGCAACGGGAGAGGCCACAGCGATGAGAGGCCCGTGTACCGAAAAAAAAAAAAAAAAAAAAAAAAAAGATGTCAAATCTCCATACACTGAGTTAGAGATCCAATGAAAATTCCAGTGCAGATCTCTGTAGAAACTGACAAGATAATTCTCACATTTATATGGAAGAGCAAAGGACCAAGACAAGCCAAGATGCTCCTGAAGCCAACATCTAGATTCATAAATCCACATTCATGATTGGAGCGGGGTGTTGGTGCAAGGACAGAAAAAAGAGACTTATGGGATGGAATACAGAACCCAAAGAAAGGATAAAGCACAGGACGGTGCTACAGCTCAGCAAGAAAGGGAAGACATATTCAGTGTGTGATTCAGGACAGCTATTTATCCACATGGACAAAAAAGAAAGAAAGAAATTGCATCCACTTTACAATGCTAAAAGCATCAATTATAGATTGTTTAAAGAATTAAAAGTGAGAAGCATAGCTATAAATATTTTAAAAGACAACATTATAGGAATCTTTGGATTGCTTAAACAAGGCACAAAAGCACTAACCGTAAATCATCTTAGAAGCAAAGACCTTTGTTTAAGAAATGGCATCATTAAAAAGTAAGGGAATAGCCACAAAAATGCAATAAGATATTTATAATGCATTTAATTTAGGGAGGATTCGTATCCAGAATAGCAATCTCTTATAAACCCATAAGAAAAAGAAATGCCAACCAATGAAAACTGGAGACAATATGTAAAAACACCTTTCACAAAATAGAAAACATTAATAGTTAATAAACATTTTAATGATGGTCAAACTCATTATTAATACAGGAATGCAAATTAAAATCACATTAAGATTGGTTTCACCCACCAGACTGGTTAAAATGTAAAAGGCAGACAAGATTAAAATGAAAAAAGGCAGACAACACCAAGTGTTGGTGAAAATAGGAATATTCACCCACTGCTGCTGGGACACGTAAGTTGGTAAAATTATACTGGAAAACAAAATTTGTTACCCAAAAGTGTGCTGCACATGTGCCTTTCCTGTGATCAGTGATTCCACTCCTGGGCAAAGCCAGGAGAGGATCCTTTGTACATGAATGCTGGGTTTAGGGTGGGGAAAGTGTGGGCAAGACTGTTTATAGTTCCATTGTGTATTAACAAAAAAGGGGCTACAGTCCAGCAAGTAGGGACTAGATCATGGTGTGGTCAGCAATGGGATGCATCCATCAGTGAAAAGGAATACAAACCTAGGGTGAGTCTCAAAAACACAGCATGGGTTAAGACTTTAGGGAGAAATGATACCATACAAATAAAGTCCCCAAATTGAAAACTTCACAATATACCTTTTAGGGATAACCCCAAGTAGAGGAAAATATGGAAAAAGTAAAACTCATAGTAAATCTGAGGTCCACAGTGGTGTTTGCCCTTGACAGACATCCACAGGAAGGTCACTACTGTTGCTCAGTTTTTCCACCTTGATGGCAGGTGCATTGGTGTTTGTTTTATTATACTTTTACCAGATATATTGGGTGTGCACATGCATCAATTTTTAAGTGGGGTGGATGTAACACTTTGTAATAAAAACAGACTCATAACAAATGAGACAAAAACTTGATCAGAGCTAATATTTACGGCCAACTTCTCTCTGTTGGGGGTCCTTCTTATCCTCCCAAGAAGCCCGGGAGGGAAGTGGTACTGATATTCCCATTTCACAGATGAGAAAATTGAGGCTCCGGCTTGAACATGGAGGCTCCAGGTTTGCTGCAGAGCCGTGACCTTGACCACTACCCTCTACTGTCTCCATCTAGAATTAAATGGGACGTCGCAAAAGCCCCCTGAGGAGATAGGTGAGATCCTGGAGGTGGGAAAACCTAGCCAGTGCTATGCCTGCCCTGGAGGGTGCCACAGAAAAGTATGACACCCCCTTCCTGAGGAAGCCAGAAGCAGCTCAGGGATGGGGACAGATGTGAGGCAGCTCCAGTTTTCCCACACGACAGGTCAACCTATGCAGGAGGCCGGGGGTCTGGGCCAGCCCTGGTAAGGCTGATTAAATGAACGGCCTTCATGATAATTGAGTTCAATTTAGTGCTTGATTGCCCCTATCATCCACTTCTCTTTAAGTAGCTTCGAGTCTTCCAAATTGGGTTGTGAACTCTTTAGGAGAGAGTTGTGTTTCCTCTTTTTATTCCACACACCATTTAACGCAGGCCCAGATACCTGGGATGTGCCTAAGGATAACGGGACCAGGAATGGAGAGAAAGCCTTGCAGATCCCAGCTCTCCCAGTAGCTGGAGGTGTGAGTGTAGAAAGCCCCTGACTTCTCTGTGCCTCACCTTCAGAGTCTACATAGTGAGGGCAGTGGGCATGCACCCCTGGAGGAACTGCTCAGCTTTAGCATGGGTGGGGTGGGGGTGGGCTTCCATACATTTGGATGAACCAGGCATCTGAATGGACCAGACATCTGGATGGACCACACACTTGGATGGACCACACATTTGGATGCACCAGGCGTTTGGATAGACCAGGCATCTGACAGACCACACATTTGGATGGACCAGGCATCTGGATGGACCAGGCACCTTCAAACACTGGTTCCTTGCTATCCAAGGCGAGGTGCATGGACCGGCAGCATCAGAGTCATGTGAGAGCTTGTAAACATACAGAATCTCAGTCCCCAGACCTGCTGGACCAGCATCTGCATGTTATCAGCATCCCCAGGTGATCCACACGCACTCAGGTTCCAAGAGCTCTGCATCCTGTCCACGGGACTTGTCCAAATGTCCATAACAATCACTCCATGGCTGTTGAATAGATGAGTCCAGGACCCTTGCTCTTTGATTCTGATTTGCTGGGGCTGCCATAGCAAAGTGGCACAGACTGGGGGGCTTAAACTGGAGACACTTATTTTCTCACAGCTCTAGAGGCCAGAAGTCCAAGATTAAGGTGTTAACAGTGTTGGTTCCTTTTGAGAGCTCTCATAGGGCTTGTAGATGGCCGCCTTCTGCCTCTGTCTGCTCACATGGACTTCTTTCTGTGCATCTCTCTGTCCAAATTTCCCCTTTTTATAAAGGCAACAGGCAAATTGGATTAAGGGCCCACCCTACACCAGCGTGACCTCATCTTAACTAATTACATCTGCAATGAGCCTATTTCCAAATAAGGTCACATTTTGAGGCCCTGGGAGATAGCACTTCAATACATGAATCCTAGGGGGTACAGTTCAACCTATAATGGGACCTATGAACCTGTGTTTTTAAGAAGTGTCTGCAGGGATTCTGAGGAACAGCCAGTTTGGGGCACCACTGAACTCGGCCGATAAGGTGAACGTGCTGGAGGAGGGGGTTGTTGCTCAGTGCTGGTGGCCGTGACACATCATGCACACAGAGAGCCCCGCAGGGGGCTGCTAAGTGCTTTCTCCTTTTTCCTTCTGTACTGTTCTATTCCTGGACTATAAAACAAGTTCCCCAGAGGGGTCCCTGTGGGCCTTTTTGTTGTCAGTGCCTGTGCCAAAAAGCACAGCCCTGCACCCGGACTCCAGGGTCCAGAAGGGCGAGGGGCCGCGTGCGGAAGCCTCCTATCAGCTGCAGTGGTCTCTGTCCAGATGTGGGTCTTCGACCTGCTTTTAGTTGCCTACTTTCTTACTGGGATGCTACTACATTTTTTAAACCCTGATGTGTCTGGGAGCTCAGCTGACCTTTTGTGCAGGAAGATCTCTCTTCCGCCAGGAACAAGGCTCCTGTTGCAGTGGGAACAGCTGGGCGGCAGGAGGGACGCAGAACCTGTGCTCACACCGCGGTCCCGAGGCACTCAGCATGCCCTGGTCATCTGAGAGGTGAGCACCTGGTGTGCTGGAAGCTGAAGGGGATGAACTCACAGAGTGCAAGGACCCTGCAAGAGCTGTAACAAGCCCTGTGCACCTGCCACACGCTCAAATCTGTCCCCATTTGCTATCCCCCTCTGCGGGCAGCCTCCCTGCCAGGGCTTTGTCCCCTAATCTCTCAGCCTTGGTATCAAATCTCAAATGCCTGCCCCTCCTGCCCTCCCTAAATTGCACTGGCCAAACCCATCAGGATATTTTGTCAGCCCTTAGGCGATATTTATAGCTCAGTAATTCCCAGGGACATGTGCACAGCACACCTGTAATCTAGAAAAGGATTTGGAAGTCTCGCTTCAGGACCGGGCTAGTGTGCACCTCCAGAATCCTGGGCTAGAAACATTGCGGGGGAGCCTGGCCTGGGGTAACCCTGCACTGGCTATGAAGGAAAGCTTCCAGGCAGTGGACTGGTGGACTGTGGGAAGAGCTCTCAGACTGAGAAGAAAGGAAGAATGACAGGGCCCATTACAAAAGATCCTTATCTAATCACTGCAGCAGCCCTGCAGGGCCTCCCCCGGAACTGCGGGCTTTTCATTCATTTTGGGTTGTGTGCCCTGGGGAATAAGGCCTCGTTTCTAGAATAATCAGCCATAATTGAGACCTTGCTTTAAGGCAGTGCCTCTGCCTCTTTGGTCCTGAATGGAGTCAGCCACTGTGCTCTGAGCTTTCGGGGGTGTGGTCTGTACTGGGCGGTCACCCTGAGCACCCAGGGCTTAAAAACCACCCAACCTCTTCCAGTGTGCCTTAATTAAGCGGTGTTCAGATGGTGAGAGCAGAAGTGCCATGTACCCCTTTGTGTCTTCAGGGAGATCTGGGGGGGCGGGCAGTTGTGAGTTCAGAGCTGCAGGTGTGGGAGGGAGGACACTGCCCCCACTGTGGGCTAAGGTGGGGCCTGGCAGGTCAGCTGCAGAGGAGCAGGGTGGGAGCTGCCGCCAGCACGTACCACCAGCCACCAGCAGCCTACCTTCCACATCTGTGAGGATGGGCCGGACTCGGGAAGGCCGGCTCCGGCCATCACGGCCGAGGCCAACCTTTCCATCACATGGCTTCCCTTGTCAGAAGTGAAGCAGGAATACAGCGGTCCGCGTTCCTCCAACGCCAGGCGAGGGAGCCAACCAGCCGAAGTGCAGTTGCGAGCTTTTCAGCTTCTACTGAAAGAGGGTGAGACAGAGGCTGAAAACCAAGTCGCAGCACTCGGTGCCCCGAGGAGACTGCTGGCCAGTCACGGGTGCAGGGGCTGGACGGGACCTCCTCATGCTTCCTGGCACGTGATCCAGCGCTGACTTGCCGACGGCAGCACCCTCGCCCCAGGCAAGGCCCAGAGGAAGCGGGGGTCCCTTGAGACGGGAGCTCTTCTTTTCTTCAGATTCTATGCCCTGTGCCTTGCTGGCCAGTTAGGGGCCAGTCACGATATGGTTTTTTGGGGGTTTTTTGCGGTACGCGGGCCTCTCACTCTTGTGGCCTCTCCCGTTGTGGAGCACAGGCTCCGGACGCGCAGGCTCAGCGGCCATGGCTCACGGGCCCAGCCGCTCCGCGGCATGTGGGATCCTCCCGGACCGGGGCACGAACCTGTGTCCCCTGCATCGGCAGGTGGACTCACAACCGCTGCGCCACCAGGGAAGCCCCACGATATGCTTTTAGGGGCTGAACAAAGACTAGCAATGAATTTTAGCCGGGAAACCTCGGAGCTAATATCCCATAGGGACCCACCTGAGTTGAGAAAGTCCTGAACCTGGCAGGAGAAGCAGGGCATGAGCCTCGAGGTGACACAAAGTCAGATTCATCCTCTGGACCATCACCGAAGAAACACAGCCTCGGCAGGGATGCTGTTAGCATGCGGCGTGTCTGTTTTGTCCTATTTGATGAAACCTTCAGCTTTCCGGCGATATGAGTCTGACATGAGGAGGGTTGCAAGAAGTGGGGTCTCTGAACCTGTGGATTGTAGAGCAGACCCAGGATCGCTACTGGTCCTGCAGGTGCCCACCTGGCCGTGGAGGAACGACGTCTTCCACCTGGAGCCACTGGGCCCTTGTTCTGATGCTCGTGGAGGGAGCCTTGGTGACTCTGTTAGAATTTGCCTGAGTAAGGTGGTGCATCTGTGGTCCAGTTCAATCTCCTACCGGTGCCGGGAGCACCACTCCGCCATGGAAAAGTGCTGTGTGAGTATCTGCACGCTTTCAGAACACGATTGGAGTGGAGACCAGTAAAGGAAAACGATATAAAAATGGCATGTGACCCTCATCTAACACCATATAGCAGGAAACGTTTTTTAATTAATCAAAATTTAAGCAGGGCTTCCCTGGTGGCGCAGTGGTTGGGAGTCCGCCTGCCGATGCAGGGGACGTGGGTTCGTGCCCTGGTCCGGAAAGATCCCACATGCCGCGGAGCGGCTGGGCCCGTGAGCCGTGGCCGCTGAGCCTGCGCGTCCAGAGCCTGTGCTCCGCAACGGGAGAGGCCACGACAGTGAGAGGCCTGCGTACCACAAAAAATAAAAATAAAAAAATTTAAGCAGATATCTGCCTTATTCTCCCACCATAAATCAAACGTATGGACACCAAGGGAGCAGAGTGGCGGGGGGTGATGGTGGTGGGATGAATTGGGAGATTGGGATTGACATCAATACACTAATATGTATAAAATAGATAACTAATAAGAACCTGCTGTATAAAAATAAATAAATAAAATAAAATTAAAAAAAAAATGTGCATGTCAACTGCTTTGCATACATATATAACTCCACGGCGCCAGGCTCTGGATGCCAGGGTGCAGCCGTGACCCTAAGAGAGAGAGATGGAAATGTGGTGAACTCCGTGTCCTCCCTGAGTTTCCGAACTCGGCCCCAGGAGGTAGAGCCACACAGAGAGCAAGGGTCCTGCAGTCATGATTAAAATCCCTGTCTGTCTGTGCAATCATCCCAGATAACCTGGGCAGGCCTGACCCAATCAGTCAAAAGATCTTAAGAGCAGAGCAGAGGATTCCCTGACAGGGAAGAAACCTTGCGGTGGGCTCCAGCCTGACCTTGTCGAAGACCTGCCCTGTGGACGCAGACTACCCTGGCCAGACCCCACAGTCCTGGGAGCCAGCGTCTGTCCTGTGTCTGCACGGACGTCTCCTCTGGGCTGTTTCGCCCACCGACCCTGAATGCAAATGCGGAAGAATGACTCTGATCGTTTCATTCTTCATTTCCTTCGCACCCCAGCGTTCGCACCAGTGTGTGCTCAGGGCTCAAAGTCCACACACACACAAGTGGACGCCTCCTGGCCCCGGCCCTGAACACTTACTCTGACCATCAAGCCTCTCCATCGAGCTGCCCATGCAGAAACCTGGGAACCGTCCCCGCCTCCTCCACTGCAGCCCCTCCAACCCAGGTGGGAGCAATCATTCCTTATCAGTCAGATGCAGGCCCACCCGCTCTTCATCCCCTGACTTCTCCTCACTCCCACTGTCACTCTACTGATACGTACGTCACCTGGTTGATGCAGTAGGAGCCCACGTAATCCTCCCAAATCACAGACCTCGTCTAGTTGTTTTCCTGTCTGGGGCTGGGTCGTACTGGTAGAAATAGAAGCCTCCAAGGTAGCTGTGTCACTCAGAGCTGGCTCTGTTGTGCTGTGGGCACAATCTAAAAATACCAGCATCTTTGCAAGGTGTGTGCTTCCTGCTCCCAGCCCACACCCATCACAGGCCGGATGGACTTTATTCCTCACAGATGCCAAGACACCCAGCCTGACGGGGTCTCCATCGTAGCATCCCTGCCACCATCTGAGAGCAGACGGGTAGGAAGCCGGGACAGCCGTGCGCTGGCGTTTATGGCATCTGTGCACAATGACACGCACCCTTGGCCAGGCACATCACGGGGACCCCCTGGCAGTCAGCGGGCAGGGCCATCTGCCCCTCAGAGAGGGCAGCGCAGACACGTGGATGGTCGCTGCCTCTACTGCACCCTGAGCACAGCAGAGTCAGTGGGACCGGGGGAAGCCCTGCAGAGCCCACTCACTCGCGGCGGGACCGGGGCGGCGGGACCGGGGCAGCGGGAAGGGCTGGTGGGAATGGCCACGTGCTCTGACCGCTCAGCCTGGCAGGTGTTTGCTTGGTGAACCAGCCGTGGCCTTGGCGGGCCTGAGGGTTAGGAGCAGAAGTGATGCTCTGAACCTGTACCCTCGGAAAACACCTGGCTCCTTCAGAGCTGTCCCAGCCCTCGCGGACATCGATGCGCTCAGGGCAAATGGGCTGGATGTCTGTGCTGCCACGTCCCGGGCCACAGGCCCCTGCAGTGGAGAGGGTGGATCCCTTGCTCGTTGTGGGAAGGAGGCATGGGGACCGGGGGTCTCAGTTAGAGGGTGTCCACGAGGACTGATGGGGTTTAGGCTTTGTGGGTGGCATTGGGGGAGGGTTCAAACTGTGTTAAATTTTAACTGCACAGCTGGGCTGGGGGAAGTGGTGCTGGGTCTGTGCTCCGCCTGGTGGCCTCGCTGGGTCTGTGCTTAGATGTGGTTTGGGCAGAGCCTCCTTTCTGGTCTCACTTCGTCATAGTCACAGAGGGACCTCATCTCCATTGGTCTCCTGGGAGGCTGCTTTGTGCCCATCAGGGAACGCAGTGACCTTGCTGTGGGTGCCAGCCCAGTTCCTGGGTGTGTGCTGTTGTCCTCCCATCCCCCAGGTAACATCCTACAGGACGGTGTGGGTGTGGCCGGAGGGCTGCCGGGTCACCCCTGCGGCCTGCTGCCGCCTGGAGCCCCCAGGATGGGCGGAGTCAGCTCCGGCCACGTGGACAGCGCCTCCTTCAGCGCTGGCACCTTCAGCACCGGCCACATGAACAGCACCTCCACTCCTGCTCCGGGGGCCCCCACGTGGCTGGTCTCTGTCTGGGCAACTCGACCACCACCTGCTAACCCTCTTCCTGGACTACCTCTGTTTGCCTTCAAGTCATGTCTTAAATGTCACTTACGGAGACACCACCCCCTATCACTTATGGATGCACTCACCCCATGCATCCTTAAGACTCTATCTTTCTCCATAAGTTCTCTTCAAGTGGGTATCAGAGAACAGGGCAAGGATGGTGCCCACTGCAGGCACGAAGTGTATATTTACTTAGTGACTGAACAGAGATCTTGGCCGTCCCTGCCTCCGTCCACCCTCTGCACAGCCTGGCCCAGACCATCATCGTCTCTTTCTGGATGGTTCCTCAGGTGCCTACGTGTGCTCTTGTCTAGTTGGCCTTAATCTACATTCCCTCAAATGCAAATGTGACCATGAGGGAGAGGAACCAGGTCCTCACCTCTTTGGTGTCTCTGCTCATGGGTGACGTGGCTGATGGCACTTTGGGGAAGGAACCCTCAGCTGTCAGGACACCCTGATGTCCCCAGGCCCCACTGTGCCAGCCCCGCACTCGGATCCTGGACCCCGTGTGGTCGGAAACCTACACTCTGCGAAGTCCCCGGGCCTCTGGTTAGAATAATTCGTCCCCACAATTAACCAGGAGGAGGCACGTTCACTGAGTCAGAGCTGGAGCCTGGGAACCTCTGCTGGCCCCTGCCATCCCCTCCTGCTAACGTGATGTTCCCGTTTTCATTGCACCTCGACAGTGACCGTGACCCCCTTCCCAGTGGGCGGGAAGGCAGCCGTGTGCTGTGGACTCGTGTCACCAACTTTCCTGTACTTTCCGCATTCAGGGATTGCTTGTCACTGGAAGATTCTCCAAATGCAAATGTGGTTTGTTAAAATGCTCAACAATTCTTGGTAAACAACCCTTATCCCCAAATGCTTAGTTCGGGGACAGTTCTGTCCTGAATGAGATAAAAAGCCTGCATATTTCTCAGAAGTTTAGAATGACAGTTCAGGCGAATGATAAGAAGAGAATTTTTTTTTTCTTATTAAAAAAAGAAAAACAACCTTCCCCTGCAGTGTGTTTACTTTCTCTAAACTGGAATCACATGCAAACACAACAAAATATCACCTACAGTTTCCTCTAAAACGTTATTAAGCCTCATGCTGTGAGTGGCAAAGCTTAAATTTTGCAATTTAACATGTATTTATTGCGTACCTACTATGGGTCCAATCAGCTCTGGGTACTGAGGAAGAAATTTTTGTATAAGAAAAACACCTAGATGTATGGGAAAGGATGGTATTGGATGGTGATAAAGAACCAGGACAGACACATGTAAATGAAAATAAAGTCCTATAAAGTCCTTCTCGTGAAGGAAGGTAGCATCCTTCCTGCTTATGGGTCACGAGTGTCTGTGGCTAATTCTGCAGAATGTGCTTTACTTTCCACGCGGCATCCACGTTGTTGACCTGTGCCTTGATCATGAGGGTCACCGGAGGAGAAAATCCTGGGGTCATCTGATGATGCGGAGTTTCCTCACCTCCTTTCCTTAACCCTGGCGCAGGCAGCATTCATGCCTACCAGGATCCAAGCATCCTTACCCACCCAGACCCAGGACAGACTGTGCCCCCAGCCCCTGGCAATGAAGTGACACAGGTGTCTGGATGGGACCGATGGGCTGTACCTGGAGGTGACAGGTGCACTTGCTACGGATGTGTCGTTCTCTAAATTATCCCCTCCCACCCCCGCCCGACCAGGGCAGCAGAGGAGGCTGAGCTCAATGTGGTCCAGACTCAGGAAAGCAGAGCCTCTGCCACATTACCCAGAACCAGTAAGTAAGCAAACTCTCATCGGGTCCGATGGTTGTTTTTTACTGCAACACAATTTAACTTATCCCCCAATACATCCCTGGAAATCCATTCGCTAGCTCTTGCTGCCTGCAGGGAGCTCTAAAATGTAGACACAGAGGAATCCGGGTGGTGATCTTGGAGTTTGGGCTTGTTTAAATTGAGTGTCCTAGACAGCGTCCTTAGAAAGATGTGGAATTAAGTTAACCCAACTGTAGAGAACGTTCTTGAAAAAGCGATTCGATGCTGCCTGGAGAGTGCATGAAACACCTGTCTTTCACCATCTGAGCTGGGCATGTTTTCTTGTTTGTTTGTTTATAGAAGTATAGTTGATTTTCAATGTTGTGTTAGTTTCTGGTGTACAGCAGAGTGACTCGGTTATACACATACACAGATTCTTTTCCACTATCGTTTATTACAGGGTATTGACTATAGTTCCCTGTGCTATACAGTAGGACCTTGTTGTTTATCTCTTTTATATATAGTAGTTTGTATCTGTTAATCCCAAACTCCTAGTTTATTTCTCCCCCAACCCCTTTCCCTTTGGTAACCATAAATTTGTTCTCTCTGTCTGTGAGTCTGTTTCTGTTTTGTAAGTGAGTTCATTTGTGCCATATTTTAGATTCCACATGTAAGTGATCTCATATGTTATCTGTCTTTCTCTGACTTACTTCACTTGGTATGATAATCTGTAGGTCCATCCAAGCTGCTGCAAATGTCATTATTTCATTCTTTTTTATGGCCGAATAGTATTCCATTGTATATATGTACCATGTCTTCTTTATCCATTCATCTGTCGATGGACATTTAGGTCGCTTCCATGGACATGTTGCTTTTTAAATCCTGTGACTCAGCGGTGCTTTTACACATCTTTGAAGAATGCACATCAGTTACTTTATAAAACGTCCCTGACTTTTGGTCTGTTTGCTATTTTCCAGCGATTAGATTTGGTTTACACTTCTTGGGCTGAAATAGTGCTGAAGTGACCTCTGGCTTTCTTAGGGAAACACAGCTGGCACACGTGTGTGTTTGCCTCTAATCTCCATATTAATTTTGAGCACTTGGTTAAAGTGTGGCCTGGTTTCTCCGCTGTATAATTATTACTTTTCATTTTGAAATTAGTAATCAATCTGTAGGGAGATTATTATTTTTTTGAAATATCCTGTTTCTCAACACTTTGTCTCCCGGACTTTGGAACCACGGAGAGTTTGCCTGGATCAGTCGTTACTATGATGACTACAGATGACATTTTCTAGTTTCCTTGGGCGTTTATCAGTGGGCATTCCACTCAGGAAAGCCCAATTCTCCTCTATTTATTCACTTATTAATTTATACGTGGATTGCTTATATGTGTATATATATATATATTTGTAAGTATGGACTCATGGTGTCTTGCTTCATTTAATAGGCATTAATCCACAACGTTTTCCATGCTTTGATGTCCAGATTGTCCCCGGTTTGGCCGGTGGATGCTCCTCCGAGCCGGCGCCTCTGTTGCACCTGTGAGCACCTCCTTGGTTTCTGGCACAAGATGACCACAGCTCAGCAGCACCTTCCAGCCTCAGCTCCTGGGTCACATCCTTCTCCAGGCAGCCTGGACCCCTTTTAGGAGGAAGACAAAAGCTGAGGAATGTGCTAGCTTTACATTCTGGCACTCGCCAGCCACCTGAGCCGCTGCAGCTGCTGACTTTCCACACCCCTTGAAAGGAGCTCAGGGTGGAGGTCAGGAATGAGGCCCTGTGTGCTCTGGGAAAACCTGGAAGAACAGGCCTTCAGATAGTTAGGTATTTTCAGGAGAAGATTTTATGAGCCCGATTCTTGCACCTCATCACATCTAGGAAAACACTAAAGCCCTTCCTGGTGACGTCTCCTCCTCGTAACTAGAAGTAAGCTTCATGAGACTGGCAGTACCTCCTGCAAAAATGTGTGCTGGGCTGCATGGACTCCCCCCTCACAAAAAATCGCTTATATACTGACCTCCCCTCCCCTGTTTGGAGCAGTTTCTCAGAGCTATCTGAGATGCCGTCTCCTGGGCTGTAGTCCTCATTTTGCCCCAAATAAAACTTAACCCACAGCTCTCAGGGTGTGAATTTCTTTTCAGTCGATAAATGTTCTGGATGAAAGGAGTCTAAAGAGATATGACAACTAAATGCAACATGGGACACTGGGTTGGATTCAGAACCAGAAAAAGATGCTATGAAAGACATTATCGGGGGCTTCCCTGGTGGCGCGGTGGTTGAGAGTCCGCCTGCCGATGCAGGGGACGCGGGTTCGTGCCCCGGTCCGGGAAGACCCCACGTGCCGCGGAGCGGCTGGGCCCGTGAGCCGTGGCCGCGGAGCCTGCGCGTCCGGAGCCTGTGCTCTGCTACGGGAGAGGCCACAAGAGTGAGGCCCGCGTACCGCAAAAAAAAAAAAAAGACATTATCGGGACAAGGGGGGAAATTAGAATGTGGACTACATATTAGATAAGTTAACTACTGATACATTTTTTAATATGACACCCATATTGTGATTATTTGAGAGCGTATCCTCGTTCTTTGGAAACCCACACTGAAGCGTCAAGGAGGAGATGTGACTGACCCTCAAAAGGTTCAAACAGCAACAACAAAAATAATAATAATGTAAGTCGAGTGCAGAAGATAAAGCAATTAAGGCACAATATTGTGTATTGGGGAAACTGCATAAAAGGGGGTACAACAGGGCTCTTTTTAAACTGAACTTTCTCTAAGTTTGAAATTATTTCAAAATTAATAATTTAAACAGAGGGAGACTGAAAATAAGAGCTCATCTGCTCCCATCACCGTGGCTGGGCGGGCTCTGCGCACTGGAACCCTCTCCACGCCCTGGAGACAGCAAGCCCAGTCTTGGGAAGACTGGGAGGCCAGGGAGTCTACCCTGGACCACTCCCAGGGTCCAGGATGCCATCGAAATGGGTCAGGTTGGCACAGAACCCGTGGGCTCCCTCCCAGCTCGGGCTCTGCTCCTTGGTCTCTCCTCGGAGATGCTTGCAGCCGGGCGGGACCAACAGGAAAGCTGGATGCAATTTTTATAGACCCTTCACGTGCAAGAAATAAAGTCTAAATAATCAGGAAGAAGACCAGACCAAAGCGAGCGCAGCTTTTCTCCAGAAGCCGGGGGCTCGGGTGTGGACAGAAGCCTCGTGCTGAAGATGGCTTGGGGCTGGTCAGTGCGTGTCCTCGGGCCAGCCGCCCTTGTCCAAGCCTGTCTCCTCCCGAGTGGGATGAGGGCAGCAGCAACACCTGGCCGCACAGCTGGGTGGGGAGTGATGGGATCACTCAGGAAGCCCCCCAGCACCGGCAGCACAGCCCAGGGACGGTCACTTCCCTGCCTCCCACATGGTGCAGGCCGGGCACCGGGCTAAGAGGCCCCAACCCCAGGAAGCAGGGCCTCTGTGACTTTGGCAAGTGGGGGGCAGGACATCAGGCTAAAGACTTCCTGTGGGACAGAGAAACCACCGATTTCCATGAGGCTGTGCCTTTCAGCAAACATAAACTTCTCCAGGAATCATGCTTGTATTCGAGAAACATATTACATAGAATAGAACTATTTGAACAAGAGAGGTTCAGAAGCTTGCTCCTGACTTAACCAAACAGATGTCAGCCTGCAGTTTGAAAATTCTTCCCTGGAGTTATATTTTGGAGTCACTTTGCAAAGTCTTGCTCTTAGAATAGTTTTCAAGGAGAGAAAATGCCTAAAGCAAAAATTCTCAATTCAGCCGGCTCCCGGGCTCCCGCTCGGCCGGGCTCCCGAGGCAGGAAAGGAACCCTGCTCTCTGCCTCAGTCGCTCTGACCTTCGCCGTTCCCCCCACACACACTTGAGGGGACACGAGGAGCTCTGGGTTCCTGCAGGGGCGGCAGGAAGCGCTGGGGTGTCACCAGATCTTTCTGGGACGCACAGTGTGACCTGGACATGTCAGGGCGCCTGCTGGGCCAAGGGCTGGTGAGTGTGCAAAACCGCCCTTTGTTCACACACCCCCTACCCCGTGGATGCAGAAGGGCCTGGGAAATTTTCTTATTGTTTTAAATACAAATATTTAACTACTGCTTCTGGAAGGGACCTGGAGCCCAGAGAGCTGGCAGTGCCTCTGATGCCACACGGACATCACTGCCGCTTTGCTACCTCTCAGGCATGCCCTTTCCCCATCAAAAGCTCCTGGAGTGCGGCTGGAGCCCTCCGCTCTTGGCCTCCGCCGTTCAGGGATGTCCCGACCCTGGCGAATGCCTGCGAGTGGAGACAGGGACGGAGGGGCTCTTCCCATCTCCGCTGAGGGCTGATCCCCTCTTCCCAGGAGCTGGAGCCCCATCCAGGCCCTTCTCCGGACCCACACACCTCAGCCCGTCCTCCACCCTCTGCCCGAGCCAGGCCGCCCCTCCCTTCCACCACCTGTGCTCTGGGGCTCCCGGGACAGGAAGAACCCCCCTCAATGCAGCTGGGCTCCCCATTCTGCAGGATGTGGTCAGGCTCCCCATCCCCTTGGTCAAGTGTGTTCTGTTCTTTTTATTTATTTATTTATTTTTGGCTGCGTTGGGTCTTGTTGCTGCACGCAGGCTTTCTCTAGTTGCAGCGAGCGGGGGCTACTGTTCGTTGCGGTGCGCGGGCTTCTCATTGCGGTGGCTTCTCTTGTAGAGCATGGGCTCTAGGTGCACGGGCTTCAGTAGTTGCGGCACGTGGGCTTCCGTAGTTGTGACTCATGGGCTCTAGAGCACAGGCTCAGTAGTTGTGGTGCACGGGCTTAGTTGCTCCATGGCATGTGGGATCTTCCTGGACCAGGGCTCGAACCCGTGTCCCCTGCATCGGCAGGCGGATTCTTTACCACTGCGGCACCAGGGAAGCCCTCTGTTCATTTTCTGAGATAACAGGTGCTTGTTAGGCACTCTCTGTGCACAGGTTACCCCTCCCGCAGTGGGGAGAGTCAAGACGCATCGGACACCATCCCTGCCACCATCCGGGAGCAGGGCTCCTGCCAGCACTTGGCATAGCTGTCCTGCTGTCCGTGGTCTCCGGCCTCCATCGCTCCCTCTCCCAGGAAACACCCTGTCCATCCCTGGCTCCTTCTCAACACCCCCTCCCGTCGGCCTCCAGGCACCTGCATCCTTTGTTGCTTCCTCTTCATCCTGCCCCATCCTACTTCATCCTCAATCTGTGACCTGAAATGTGGGTGCCCCAGGCTCAGCCCCCCACGCCCTCTTCTCTGTGGATGCTCACTGCCCCGGCCGTCTTTTCCAGTCACAGGCTTTTAAGAGCTGTCTATCTGCAGATTCTGAATTTGCATCTCTGGGCTCGTCTTCCTTCCCTCCCTCCCTCCCTCCCTCCT
>NW_006780611.1:2108723-2123391 GCF_000442215.2 Lipotes vexillifer | reverse complement strand
CTCCCTCCCTCCTCCCTTCCTTCATCAAGTTCACAACCAATGGAACACTCTGCAGACTTGAATGTTTAATGAGCATCTCAACTGTCACATGTGTGACTCCAAGCTCTTGATTTCTCCTCAGAACCTGCTTCTCCCCGTCTGCCCCACCTCTGAAAAGGGGAAAATGTTCTCTCCATCTCTTAGGCCAAGGTCCTGGGATGTCATCAACTCCCCTCTGGCTGTCGCACCTCACCTCTGATTCATGAGCAAGGAGGCCACGCCCACATGCAGCAAACTCCGTCCCTCCCTCCTTTTTGTTGACCCTGTGACAGCAAAGGATGTGACTCCTTCCCTGAGGTGGATCGAGCACCGCAGCAGCAGCTAGAAAGCAGGAGGCTCGTTAGATAGATGGGGAAGGAAAAGGGGAGAAGAGAAGGGGCCGCCCTTTTGTCCTCACAGGACCCCGACTCCAGTTCCCACCCCCCGATGTTGTCCAAGGGATGACGTCATTCTCATGGAGGCAAAGAGGGTCTTCCAAGCCGTAGCAGAGGCTGGTCTGGAATCGCGTGGGTGGTTGTTATGCGAAGATGACGGGGTGTCTGTTCCAGAGGCCACCGCGGGACTCACACAGAGGCCAAGGCAGACGTGCCCCTGCAGCTCGTCATGCAGGGAGACTAAGCAGGGAGGCTATAGGGACTCACTCACGAACAGGTGTCCACTGCCTTCCCGGTTGAGGAGACGCTGCTGCTGAGCCAGCCATGCCTGGGCCTCCGTGCTGGGAGTCGCGGGCTAGACACGCACGCGCTCTGCATCTGCTCTGAGCTGCGACACACACCAGCCCCGTCATCATCCACTCTGCAGCAGTGACTTTGCTAAAGGCAAAACCTCTTAAAATAAACAAACAAGTTGAATTTACAAAGAAGCTTTACCATCGACTTAACTCCACAGATCTGCAGATTTCCTTGCAGCGGCAAACCTTTGCTATTTCTCCACCCGGGGCACGTGGGCCCGCGACGTCTTGGTGGTGGCTACGGGGGCGTCAGGGCTATTTTTACCATGGCCCCCGCATGCTTCCTGGGTTAACAGAAGCCAGTTTTCTCCTGGGTTTCTCCACTTTGCTTTCCAACAGCAGCTGACTGGGGAAACCCAGAGACAAATGTTCGCAGGGGCTCCAAGTGACACCGCGCTCTGTCACAGCGGGTGTGCGTGCAGCCCGGCTTCTCACGCCGGTTCCCTCTTCACCGTGACCAGGCAGGGCCTCGGTCTGGCATGGCTTTGGCCTTCTCAGTGGACTGCCCACTGGGGGGACAGCAAATTTGCTCTCTGGAGAGCCAAGACGTCGCTGCAACCCTGCAGAAATTCAAGGCAGGGAGGAAAGGCAGAATTTTCATCCAGACTCTAGGACTTTGCTCCAACAGGCTGACACATGACGGTCACTGTCTTAGAAGCTGGAAAAGACACTGAACATGGAGCCAGGGAGTATGGGACCAAGTGTGAAGTCACCCTGACAGCACGGCCTTAAACACACGTCACATGATCACCTTCTGGTCGCTTGGGTTAAGGATGCTTGCTGTCCCTAATGGAGAGGCCCTTTGCTCCTTCAGCAAATATCTGGGACACATTTCCCGAGGGGCAGGTTTGGGGACAAGCCCGAGGACCAAGTGTAGGTGAGGACGTCCCTAGGGGAAGAGGACAGAGCAGCAAAGGGACAAGTGCACAGCATGTGGTAAGTCTGCAGTGAGGGGCAGGAGGTCTCAGTCCCGAGAGGGCGGGACCCACGGAACCAGAGAGCAAGGATGGGATCGGAACACCCCCTGTCTCTCTCAACCCCATCAGCGCAGTCTGATGAGTCGGGTGAAAAGTTCCTGAGTGAATGGGCTAAAGAATGTGCAAGCATCTAAGAAAACAGACGTTGGAATTTGAGCCAGTGGCGAGACGCGCCTTGGAGAAGGCGTCGATATGAGGGAGGGAATATAAGGTGTTGAATCATCAACTTTTCAAACCATCTCCCAGGTGGAATGGGGGTCCTGGGGGCCAGTGAGGTGCAAGACAGGTGTTGTGGAACATTCCTGCCTGGCTCATGGGTTGCAAATTCTGAGAAAAACTGGCAACAGGCATTCCCGCTGGGCACGCATTCGCCAGCTCCCTCTGTGGTTCTTCTGTTTCTCAGGGAAGAGAAATCTGAGTCCCACCCCCTTCCTGGCCTCCAATGACTGCCTTTCAGAACGTGTAGTTTGTCTTCGGAGGATAATTACCCTCAGCTCTTAGCACCTGGCTTCTTTCCCCTTATAGTACGTGGGAATCCTGCAATCCAAGGTATTGTTCCATAAAATCCCTGAGTCACTGGGATGGGTGCTGTGTGTCTTAGTTAGGGTCCTCCCCGAACCATTAACGCCCACTTGTTCCAAACCCAACACTGCACAGATCTGATCATATGAGGGGTGTTGTGTGCCGTTTCCATGGAAACATTCTCCCCCACCCCCACCCCATCACTCCCTGGTTTTAAGCTTAATTCTATAAAAACATGCAATTCAGCTGGCAGGAGCTTTCAGATTTAAATATAGAGATTGGATTAAACTTGGGTTGAAGCTGTTTGAATCCATAGTGCGAGAAACGAATAAGATCTGATCATGCTATGGAATGTGGGAGAAAACTGAGACGCAGAGTTCGGGCCACACCAGACACCTTCAATGTCAGATAATGTTCGACTTAGCTTTAGTGTTTCGTATTTCATGAACATGTGTGCTAAGACATCTTTAAAGGGAAATTTAGTTTAGTTTCGATTTTTCTTTCAAGCAAGACTGAGTTCTGCTTGCGTAACTCACTTTCTGTGTCAGTTTGCGGTAGTGCCCAAAGGCTGCAACTTTCTCCCTTCCTCTTAGCCCTGAAATTTGAGTTGGCCTTGGGACGTGCTTCAGCCAATGAAGAGCTGTGCCGATCCTGACCTCAGTCGCATGAAGCCATGCACGCTTCCACTCTCGCCTTTGGAAACCTGCGACCACCACGTGGGAAAGCTCCAGCTGGCCTGCAGGGGGACAAGAGACTCGTGGCCCAGCCATTCACGTCCCTCGGGCCCACAGTCCCCTGAGAGAGGCCATCGGCTGTCAGCTGACCACAGACACATGTGTTCACCAGCCAGGACCAGGAGACCTGCCTGCTGAGCCCCACCTAAGTTGTGAACCCTCAGAGCTAGGAGTAAATACATGGCTGTTGTCTTAAAACATTGAGTTTTTAGGTGTTCTGTAATACAAGAAAAGGCTAACTCCAACATGGTGCAACAATAAAGCATTTGGTTATCTTTGCTGAAGGAAGCAGGAAAAGAAAACATCTGTTACTTCCTTCCTTAATGGAGAGCATTACATGATTTCTTGATGTACAGGGAGTATTGCTTCATGGAAACCCTTTGAAGTTGGGATCTTCTGTGTCCTGACCCACTCCTGTCTTTGTCCACACAAGAGTGGACAAGTGGGTCCTCCAAGCCAAGCCTCATGGGGGCCAAGTTCAAGGGGCTCCAAGCTGCTATCCAGTCCTTTTGCTGGTCTGAACACTGAAATGACCACACATGGGGTTTGGGAACGTTCCTCATAGAATAACCCACGTCTTCTGGTTCAGGCTGTTGTGGTCATGAGCGTGACCGTCCAAATAATGCTGAGGGGACCACAGGACAGCAGCTGAATGGTGATCTGCCCATGTTCGCAGCACATAGTAGGACCTGTTGGGGGAGGAAACAGCAGTGCCCCCAGCTCTTGGCACCTGTCGAGCTGGTGCAGAAGGAGCGCAGCCTGGGGTCCAAAAGCCTTTTGAGTTGGGATCTGCTGACCGTGACCCCAGAGATGTTGGTCTGAACTTGAGTTTCCAGGCACATGTAAAGTGGGTTAGTGGTCCTGCAGTGCCTGGTCCATGGGGTCATCATAAGCCTGGATAAATACCACTCAACGCCTAAAAGATATTGTTAAATGATGATGAGAGTTATTATCCTCTTTGTTTGTCTTTATTTTTATTTATTTTTTAACATCTTTATTGGAGTATAATTGCTTTACAAAGGTGTGTTAGTCTCTGCTGTATAACAAAGTGAATCAGTTATCCATACACATATATCCCCATATCTCTTCCCTCTTGCATCTCCCTCCCACCCTCCCTATCCCACCCCTCCAGGCGGTCACAAAGCACCGAACTGATCTCCCTGTGCTATGCGGCTGCTTCCCACTAGCTATCTATTTTACATTTGGTAGTGTATATATGTCCATGCCACTCTCTCACTTCGTCCCAGCTCACCCTTCCCCCTCCCCGTGTCCTCAAGTCCATTCTTTACGTCTTCATCTTTATTCCTGTCCTGCCCCTAGGTTCTTCAGAACTTTTTTTTTTTTTTTTAGATTCCACATATATGTGTTAGCATATGGTATTTTTCTTTCTCTTTCTGACTTACTTCACTCTGTATGACAGGCTCTAGGTCCGTCCACCTCATCACAGATAACTGAATTTCATTTGTTTTTATGGCTGAGTAATAGTCCATTGTGTATATGTGCCACATCTTCTTTATCCATTCATCCGATGATGGACACTTAGGTTGTTTCCATGTCCTGGCTATTGCAAATAGAGCTGCAATGAACATTGTGGTACATGACTCTTTTTGAATTATGGTTTTCTCAGGGTATATGCCCAGTAGTGGGATTGCTGGGTCATATGGTAGTTCTATTTTTAGTTTTTTAAAGAACCTCCATACTGTTCTCCATAGTGGCTGTATCAATTTGCATTCCCACCAGCAGTGCAAGAGGGTTCCCTTTTCTCCACACTCTCTCCAGCATTTACTGTTTGTAAATTTTTTGATGATGACCATTCTGACCGGTGTCGGGTGATACCTCACTGTAGTTTTGATTTGTATATCCTCTTGATAACTTTGCATTCAGGACTGGAATGTGCACAGGGATTACAAACATTCCCATGGTGTGGATTTCCCATCACACACTTGAATTATATAAATCCCCTCCTCACCTCCACTCCACATCATGGTTTATGTCTTTCCCATGGAAATGGGCAAACAATCAGGCAAACGGCTGGGGTCTGCTCCTGTGCGCTGTTGCCTCTGAGAAACACTCCGAGTCTTGGATGGACAATTTGGCTCCTGTATTAATGATTTTTACTATTTTTGAATACTGAAAGCATCAGACATTTCTTTGTTTGTTTTGTTTGTTTTTTTGTTTGCTTTTTGCAATACGTGAGCCTCTCACTGTTGTGGCCTCTCCCGCTGTGGAGCACAGGCTCCAGATGCGCAGGCTTAGCGGCCATGGCTCACTGGCCCAGCTGCTCCATGGCATGTGGGATCTTCCCAGACCGAGGCACGAACCCGTGTCCCCTGCATTGGCAGGAGGACTCTCAACAACTGCGCCACCAGGGAAGCCCAAGACATTTCTTATTTGTTATCTCATCTGATCTCTCCAACAACACTTCAAGGCAGATGGCATTATCCTACTTTAAAGATTCAGACACAGGGGTCAGAGAGGATAAATCCCTGCCAAGGTCAAAAGGTGAGGATGAAGGAGCAGAGGTCTGGACCCGATAAAGAGAAGAGGATGTGCCAGCACCCACTCTGATACTGTCTTGCTGTTGAGCTGCTCCCTTTCCAAGGAACCTGTCCCTTTGACATCTTTTCCAATGTACCCAGATGACCAGCTGAGAGAGAACATAGCCCTTTTGCACGTTTCTTGAAAAACAACCATTTGGAGTTGTACAAAGTATTCAGGATCCAAACAGTCATCTCAAAATGATCCTGTAAAGTGTGTTCATGAACATCCAAAATGCTTTATCAGGATGAACACGCTGGATGAGTGTTCAGGGCAGCCATCGACCATCTGCCACAGGGGAGCCTGTGCCAGCACGCAACCCCCACGTGACAACTAGCACTGTGGCAAGAAAACATCCCAGTGGAATTCCACAGTGTCATCCCTATGTTGTGCATTTCTGCACTGGCCACCGAAATGTTGGAACGTGTTTCTCACCCAACTTCCACGGAGAGCTCCAGACTCGCCAAAGCATGTTTAATTCACGTGGGCAACTCCCCCCTTTCAGTTATTTTTGTAAAGTCTAAGATATTATTACTGAACGGCAGAACAGTCAGCGCTAACTACCACTCGGTTGAGTTGCCTGCCCTTGTCATTAAGGCAGGAATAACATCTCGCTAATTCTATGTTTAATTCCAAGAAGCATCGCGTTGCACCTGCTCTTTCAGTAGGCTGGCTCCTGGAAGAGGCGGGACATCCGCCCATCTCGTTTGCTTAATGGCTATGAACTTACTGTGTGTCTTCAATGGGAGGCTGTCACACCATTTGACCTCAAACTTCTCCAGCCTGTCAGAGATTCTTACAGCTTGCACATCCTCACATCTTCCAGGATCCTAAGGAATTCTGTTCTACCCAGGAAATGTGGAGCTACACAAGGCAACCCAAATGAGGGTGAGGACATCCTCAAGTGAGAGTTCAGGGCATTGTGATTACAGATTCCATGCTGAGTCATCACTGAGTGAAGGGCCCTGGTGCTAAGGGTGGTGTTGGGAGAATGAAGTAAGCTAATGCAAGTGATGCACTGAGAATAGTGACCCCGGATCTGCCTCAGTAACATCCTCATCACCAGGTGCTGTAGGTGGTCTCAGAACTGGCTGCCCTCAGTTCCTCCCCTGCTGACATGCTTCTGGTCAATCAACGTGGGAAACTGACTCCCATCTCCTTGAAGCTGTGCTGATGCTCATGACTTAGCTGACCAACGGCATATGAAGGAAATGACCTCCAGAATCCCGACTCCATCAACAATTCCACGCAGTTTGTGCCTTGGTTTCTTGAAACACCTCCTCCAGGAACTGGCTGCCACGACTCACAAGGATATGCCGGTCCTCTGCCCCAGCTGAGATCCCAGCCCACAGAATCCACTCTCCACTCTGGGGCCAGCTGCCTTTTTTTCAGTTTTATTGAAATATCATTGACATACAGCACTGTATAAGTTTAAGATAAACAGTATAATGATTTGACTTGCACATATAGTGAAATAATTACCACAATAGATTTACCAAACATCTATCATCCCATATAGACACAACATTAAAGAAACAGAAAAATATGTTTTTCCTTGTGATGAGAACCCTCAGGATTTACTCTTAACAGCTTTCATAAATAATGTACAGCAGTGTTAATTACATTTATCATGTTGCAACTTCCATCCCTAGCACTTATTTATCTTCAAACTAAAGTTTGTACCTTTTGACCACCTGTATCTAGGTTCCATTAGTCCTCTCCATGCCTACATCAGCCACAAATCTCATCTCTTTTTTTCTGTCAGTTTGTATTTTTGTAGGGTGTAACTAACTTACAACACTATGCTAGTTCTTGGTACACAACATAGTGATTCAATATTTCTATACATTTCAAAATTCACCATAAGTCAGGTTGTCATCTGTCACCATAAAAGATTTTACATAATTATTGGCTACGTTCCCCACACACTACATTTCATATCTGTGACTCATTTATTTTGTAACTGAAAGTTTGTACCTCTTAATGTCCCTCAACTGTTTCTCTCCTCCCCTTACTCCCCTTCCAACTGGCAACCACCTGTTTCTTCTCTGTATTGATGACTCCCTTTTTGTTTAGTTTTCTTTGTTAGTTTGTTTTGTTTTTTAGACTCCACATATAAGTGAAATCCTACAGTATTTGTCTTTCTCTGTCTGACTTATCTCACTTAGCATCATTCCCTCTAGGTCCATCCATGCTGTCATAAATGGCAAGATTTCATTCTTTTTTAAGGCTGGGTAAAATTGTATATATATATATGTGTGTGTGTATACAAACACACACACACACACACACACACACACATATATACTTCCAATACTATGTTGAATAAAAGTGGCAAGAGTGGGCATCCTTCTCTTGTTCCTGATTTTAAGGGAAATGCTTTCAGCTTTTCAACATTGAGTGTGATGTGAGCTGTGGGCCTGTCATACATGGCCTTTTACAATGAAATATGTCCCTATATACCCACTTTCTTGAGAGTTTTTTTAATCATAAATGAGGTTGGATTATGGCAAAATCTTTTCCCCTCTTCTGAGATGATGCTATGATTTTATTCTTCAATTTGTTATTGTTGTATATCACATTGATTGATTTGCAGTTATTGAACCATCCTTGCATTCCTGATAAATCCCACATGACCATGGTGTATGATGCATGTATTGTTGAATTCAGTTTGCTAATATTTTGTTGAGGATTTTAGCATCTATGTTTATCAGTTGTATTGTTCTATAATTTGCTCTTTTTTGTGTGATTTCTTTTTGTCGCTTTGGTATCAAGCTGATGCTGTCCTCATAAAACGAGTTCAGAACGATTCCTTCCAATACAACTTTGCAGAATATTTTGAGAAGCATAAGTGTTAACTCTTCTCTAAATGTTTGGTAGAACTCACCTCTGAAGCCATCTAGTCCTGGACTTAACGTTTGTTGGAAGTTTTTTGTTTTTCTGTGTTTTTGTGTTTTTACTTACTGATTCAATTTCCTTACTGGTAATTTGTCTGTTCATATTTTCTATTTCTTCCTGGTTCAGTCTTGGGACATTATACACTTCTAGAAATTTGTCCATTTCCTCTAAGTTGTCCACATTTTTGGTGTATAATGTTCATAGTAATTTTTTATGATTCTATGATTTTCTGTGGTGTTGGTTGTAACTTCTCCTTTTTAATTTCTGATTTTATTGATTTGGGTCCTTTCTCTTTCTTTCATAATGAGTCTTTCTAAAGATTTATCAATTTTGTTTATCATTTCAAAGAACTAGCTCTTAGTTTCATTGATCTTTTCCATTTTCTTTTTTTTTAGTCTCTATTTCATTGATTTCTTTTCTGAACCTTAATATTTCTTTCCTTCAACTAACTTTGAGTTTTGTATGTTCTTCTTTTTCTAGTCCCTTTAGGTATAAGGTTAGGTTCTTTAGTTGAGATTTTTCTTGTTTCCTGAGGTAAGCTTGTATCTCTATAAACTTCCTCTTAGAACTGTTTTTGATGTGTCCCATAGATTTTTGGGTCATTGTGTTTTCATTTTCATTTGTCCCTATGTATTTTTTGATTTCCTCTTTGATTTCTTCAGTGACCCATTGGTTGTTTAGTAACATATTGTTTAGCCTCTACATGTTTCTGTTTTTTTTTCAGTTTTTTTTTTTCTTTCAGTTGATTTCTAATCTCATAGAATTGTGATCAGCAAAGAAACTTGACATGATTTCAATTTTCTTAAGTTTACTGAGACATGTTTTATGGTCTACTATGTGATCTATCCTGGAGAATGTTCCATGTGCACTTGAAAAGAACGTGTATTCTGCTGCTTTTGGATGGAATGTTCCATATCTATCTATTAAGTCCATTTGGCCTAATGGGTCATTTAAGGCCATTGTTTCCTTATTGATTTTCTGTCTGGATGATCTGTCCATTGATGTAAGTGGAGTGTGAAAGTCCCCTACTATTATTGTGTCTCTATCATTTTTCCCTTTGTGTCTGTTTATACTTGCTTTGTGTATTTAGGTGCTCTTATGTTGGGTGCATATATATTTAAAATTATTATATCTTCTTGTTGGATTGATCCCTTTATCATTATATAATGCCCATCTTTGTCACTTGTTACAATCTTTGTCTGATATAAGTATTGCTACCCCAGCTTATTTTTTTATATCCTTTTGAATGGAATACCTTTTTCCATCCCCTCACTTTCAGACTATGTGTCTTTAGAACTAAAATGAGTCTATTGCAGGCAGCATGTGTATGGGTCTTGGTTTTGTAGCTATTTAGGCACATTATGTCTTTTGATTGAGACATTCAGTTCATTTACATTAAAAGTAATTATTAATAGTTATAGAATTTGTATCATTTTGTGAGTAGTTTGGGGGTTGTTTTTGTAAGTCTTTTTTGTTCCCTTCTTTTGTTCTCTTCCATTGTGACTTGATAAGTATCTTTGATGTTATATCTGGATTCCTTTCTCTTTTTTGTGTATCTGTTTTAGATTTTTGCTTTGTGGTTACCACAATGTTTGTATATCTATATCATATATAGAGATAAATACATAGATACATAGATTAGCTATATACAAATATATATACATACATAAATGATTATTTTAAGCTGCGATCTCTTAAGTTCAAATGCATTTTGAACATCTACAACTCTTTGATTATCTCTCTGGAGTTAAGTAAAGATAGCTTCACATAAACAAGAAGATTTAAATAAATATTTTGGCCTTAGAATGAATAACTTTCTCTGCAAAATGTTTATTTTTCCTAGAAATGCCAGGTTCAGGCTAACAATGAAATGATTTTCCATGATAGGTAATGGAGTGTATTGGAGAGAGTCCTAAAAGACCTGTGTTTAACTCCTGGCTGTACCATGTACTAAGAATGTGATCTTGGGCAAATTGCTTGCCATTCTTAGTTTAGTTTGCTCATCTCTGAAATGGTTGTAGAAGTATTTATCTTACAAGATTATTGTGAATATTGAATGTATTCACTTCACCTATGTGCCAGGAACATAGTCAAAGTTCCCCTTAGATGGCAGATGTTATTATTACTGTTATCATTATTATTAATCATTATGAATTTAGCAATTCATTGAAGAAACCGTGAAAAAAAACTAACAAAAGCATTTTAACAACACTTCTTATTAAACCCCTGCTCACATTTACTGCTTTTGACAGCCTATTTTACACCTTTTTATTTTCTGTATCCCTTAACTACTTATTGCTGATATAGCTGATATAACTACTTTTATCTTTTAACCTTTCTACTAGTTTTATAAGTAATTTATCCACTACTTTTACTGTATATTTGCCTTTACCAAAGAGATTTTTCCTTTTGTATTTTTTATATCTCTAATTGTGGTCTTTCCCTTTTTGCTAAGAGAGGTCCTTTTAACATTTCCTGTAGAGTTGGTTTCATGGTGCTCAACTCTTAGCCTTTACTTGTCTGTAAAACTTTTGATTTCTCCTTCAAATATGAATGAAAGACTTGCTGGGTAGAGTATTCTTGGTGGTAGGTATTTTCCTTTCATCACTTCAAATATATTGTGCCACTCCTTTCTGTCCTGCAGTTTCTGCTGAAAAGTCAGCTGATAGCCTTATGGAAATTGCCTTGTATGTAACTTCTCGGTTTTCCCTTGCTGCCTTTAACATTTTCTCTTTGTCTTTGATTTTTGCCATTTTAATTACAATGTGTCTTTGTGTTGTCCTCTTTGGGTTCACCTTGACCTGGATGTCTGTTTCCTTTCCCAGGTTAGGGAAGTTTTCAGCCATTATGTCTTCACACATGTCCTTTGCCCCTATCTTTTTCTCTTCTCCTTCTGGAACCCCTATAATGTGAATGTTAGTACACTTGATATTGTTCAGAGGTTTCTTAAACTGTCCTCATTTTTTAATTCTTTTTTTCTTTTTTTCTGTTCATCTTGTTATTTCCACTACTCTGTCTCCTAGAGACAGAGTTATTTCCACTACTTTGTCTTCCCTGGTGGTGCGGTGGTTAAGAATCTCCCTTATGCAGTTTCTTAACTCAGGGGACACAGGTTTGAGCCCTGGTCCCGGAAGATCCCACATGCCGCAGAGCAACTAAGCCCGTGCACTACAAATACTGAGCCTGTGCTCTAGAGCCCGCAAGCCACAGCTGCTGAGCCCACACGCCACAACTACAGAAGCCCACGCACCTAGAACCTGTGCTCTGCAACGAGAGAAGCTGCTGCGATGGGAGGTCCATGCACCACAGCAAAGAGTAGCCCCTGCTCGCTGCAAATAGAGGGAGCCTGCATGCAGCAATGAAGACCCAACACAGCCATAAATAAATAAATAAATAATTTTAAAAAAATACTATAAAAAATAGCATAAGCAAGAGGGAAACATTAAAAAAATAAAAAACAGATTGGCCTAGTTCACCAATCCGTTTCTCTGTGTCATCTAATCTACTGTTGATTCCTTCTAGTGTATTTTCATCTCATTTTTTTTTTGTATTGTATTATTCTGCTCTGTTTGATTCTTCTTTATATCTTCTAACTCTTTGTTAACTTCATTGTGTTCATCCATTCTTCTCCTGGGTACTTTAAGCATCTTTAGGATCATCACCTTGAACTCTTTGTCAGGTAGACTGCTTATCTCCACTTCATTCAGTTCTTCTTCTGGAGTTTTATCTTGTTCCTTCATTTGTAACATGTTTCTCTGTTGCCTCATTTTGCCTAATTCACTGTTTTCATTTCTATGTATTTGGTCAGTTGGTTACATTTCCCAATCTTAGAGAAGTGGCTTTATGTAGGAGGCATCCTGTGTGGCCCAGAAGCACATTTGCTTATGTTCACTATAGCTGTATGCTTTAGGGGTACCCTCCATGTGAGCTGTGTGAGTCCTGTTATGGTGGGCTGACTACTGTGTGGGCACTGGTAGACCGGGCTGACCCCTGGTCCCTCCTTTGTGCAGAGGCTGCTGGCTGCTAATGGATGTGGCCAAGTCACAAGGTCATTGGCTACAGAGTACCAGGGGATCCTGGGGCTAATGCTGGCCCACTGGTTGGGGACCTGGGTCCTGGGGTGTCTGGCTGTGGAGTAGGGTGTCCTGGAGCTAGTGTTGGCTTGTTGATCAGTGTTGCCATAGCCCCAGAGAGGGAGGGGTTCCTGGGGCTAGTATCAGCCTGCTGATGGGTGGGGTCAGTTCTTGATATGGTTGGGTGCAGGATCAGACATTACCTGGAGCTGGTGAGGGCCCACTGGTGGGTGGGGCTGTATCCTAACATGACTGGCTGTGGAACTAAAGGTGTCTCAGGGCTGGTATTGGCCTGCTGTTGCGTGGGGCCAGAACCCAGGCTGTCCCAGGGTGGTGCTGGCATGCTGGTGGGTGGGCCAGGTCTTGACCTGGCTGGCTGCAGTGGTCCCAGAGCTAGAACCAGCCCACAGGTGGCCAAGGCCAGTCCTACAGCAGCTACCTGTGGGGGCTCTGGGGATCCTGGGGCTAGTGCCCCCCACTAGTAGGTGGAACTGGGTCCCAGGATCTCTGGTTGTAGGGCCCTGGTGGTCCCAGAGTTGGTGTCAACCTTCAGGTGGGCTGGACCAGAGCCCAGGTGGTTCTGGGTCTGATGCCAGCCTGCTGATAAGGGCACTGAGTCCTGATACAGCTGGCTGTGTCCCAGGTGGCCCCATGGCTGGTATCTACCCACTGGTGGGTGGAACCAGGTCCAGCACTGCTGGGAGCTCAGAGAATCCTATGGCCACTGGCCAGCTGGTGGGTGGAGTCGTGTCCCTGCCCGGCTAGCTGCCTGGCCTGGGGCATCTTGAGACTGATGCTGAGAGTCTGGTGGGCAGGGCCATGTCCTTGTGCTAATAAGCTAGAGGAGCATCCAAAATGGCACGTAGCAGCACCAGTTCCTCATGCTGGGATGCTTTCCCGTAAATGATTGCTGCTTGCGTCTATGTCCCTGGGCTGAGCACAGTTGGCTCCTGCCTCTCTGGGAGCTGGGAGGCCCTCCAAGGCCAGCAGGAGGCCATCAAATTACTGCTTCTGCTCTGGGTCCAGGAATGTGTGAGATTTGCGTGTGCCCTTTAAGAGTGGAGTCTCTATTTCCCACAGCCCACTGGCTCTCCTGGAAGTAGGCTCTACTGGGTTTCAAAGTCAAATGTTCTGGGGGCTCATCTTCCCAGTGCAGGACCCCTAACCTGGGGAGGCTGATGTGGGGCTCAGACACCCTTGATCCTTGGGGAGAGCCTCTGCAATTATAATTATCTTCCCATTTGGGGTGCATGGGTGTAGATCTTGACTGCCCTGCATCTTGCCTCCTCCTATCCGTCTCATCATGGTTCCTTTTTACATCATAAGCTGTATTAGGTCTTTTCTGTTAGTCTTCAGGTCACTCTCATGGATAGTTGCTCTGTAAATAGTTGCAATCTTGGTGTGCTCCTGGGAGGAGGTGAGCTCCAGGTCTTCCTACTCTACCATGTTGACCACTTCTCTGGGACAAGCTGTCTTGATGGCCAGCCCGGAGTCTCCCACTGTCTCCAGCCCCGGTACCTCTGATGGCATCATCATGGGAGCCTCGCAGAGGGCTACCCTTTGAGCCAGTCCATCCAAGGGACCTTAGCCATCATGGTGGAGGGCTGTGCTAAGACACACAGTGTTCGGGTGGGTCCAGAGGCTAAGAGTGTGGGGTTTAAACTAGTGCAAGTCCTGGGTCCAGCACCATCTCCATCAACCCCTGGCTGTGTCCCTTCAACCACCACTGCCCACCCCCAGGCTTCGGTTCCCCACTTACAACACAGGTGCTTGGTGTCAGGTTGAAGTGGCTGATTTAAGGGTCCCACGAGTTAAGTGCGTTGATGGAAGTGCCCCATAAATGCAGCTACAGCTGTTGTTCTAACACTCTAGGCAAATGCATCAGGGGCAGGTGCCCTCTGGGAGGGCAGGTGGAAGTGGAGTCTTTCCTGTGTGGGGCTCGAAGAGGATGTTGGGGGCAATAAGCCCGAGGACCTGGCTTTGCCCATCCTGGGTGTGTTATAGTGTGTACATCCCACACAGGACACACATTTCCCAAGTGGGGGTGGATGTGTAGCACACGTTGATGCCTGTAATGTGTGGGGGTCTATGCAGACACATCCAGAATCCTTCCAGGCTGCAGAAATGACCCTCCTTCGGTTTTGTCTGCTTCCTGCT
>NW_006780611.1:2079899-2108538 GCF_000442215.2 Lipotes vexillifer | reverse complement strand
TGCTGAGGCCCATGGAGGCTCAGTGGCCTGAGGACCCCTTGGTTTGTGGTGGACGAGCTGGATTCAAACCACCTCCTATGTAACCCGAGGGCCCATGTCCTATCTGTGTCCACACTAGGCTGTCCCAGGCGCTATGGCTTCCTGGGGGCTGTGGGGACACCTGTGTGTTAGGGCAGCTCCACGAAGACCAGGGTGCACCCGTCCTCAGGACATGCTGACAGCATTACCAGTGAGAGCAGCACACACCACATGGAGCGGTGTCCTGCAGGCCTGGGATCGGACACCAGGGACCCCAGAGCAAGGCCACATCACACAAGAGATGGCAGCTTGTATTCTAAACCATGGATAAAAAATCAGGCGACGCCAGCTCTTCATGTAAAGAGCTTTCAGACCCTGGCTCATTGCCGCCCACACAGCTGAGCCAGTTGGCACTGAAGGTGTCATTAGTCACCACGGATGACAGAGGAGGACTCTGATGTCCATGGACCCTGGGTCTTGCTGAGGTCCCAGCCAGGATTCAGCCCAGGCTTTCAGACAGCCTGCCCTTTGCCCTTCCAACAGCAGGAGTGAGATGGAATGATCAATTCAGTAAAGATTTGGCCCTATCTCTGTACCCGGCCTTGCACTGGGCACCAGTGAAATGGAGATGACAAGGACAGTCCTGCCCTCGGGTCGGGGACACTGAGGGGGTTACAGGCCGGGAAGAGTGATCACAACTGCTCAGGAGGGCCATGACAGAGTGAGGCTGGAGTCCCAGGGGCCATGAAGCAGAGAGGAGGAGGGGCCAGCCGGTGTTCAGGAGAGGCCACCAGGAATGTGTGACATCTGTGCTTGTTCCCAAAGATATTGAACAAGGGGCTGTTGTGGGCAGGGGCGGCAGGAAAGATCAAAGTGGGGACCAGCCAGAGAACTGCAACTTTGTCCAAGCTCCTGGTCTCACATGGCCTGGTCTCACCCAGGGGCTGCTCAGCCTGGAGCTTCAGCAAGACACCCTACTCAGCTGAGATGTCCACACCCCGCTCAGGAGTCCTGCCCTGGCTGGTCGGCCACAAGCCCAGCAGCTGACTACACTCTGCATTCCCATCCAGGGAGGCTAGGGAGTTGTATTCTCCTGGGGTTGTGTCAAGAGAGCTGAGAAATTAAAGAACCTTGAAGCTTCTGGAATGACAGGTGTTACCCTCAGGTGCAGACGCCCCACACGGAGCGATGGAGAGAGGAGAGACACGTTTGGGCCCCTTGTCCAGCACCCAGATCTGCCCCACCACATCCTCCTTTGAAATCCTCGGTGCCTTCCCCTGCAGTCTGAGCTCAGATGCCCAGATGTCCTTTTGTTGGCACAGGCTCCACCATCCTCCAGCTCTCGGAGTCTGCTCTGCCCCCTCTCTCCGGAGACCACCCTCCTGCCTTCCTGCATGTGGAAGATGGCATGTCCCATATGCTGTGCACCCTCCCCATGGGGCCTGCATGTCCAGCCCCGCTGACCTCTGCTTCCTCAGGTAGTGACAGCATGTGACCAGCTGGAGCTCCATGCTGAGGACAGATGACACTAATAGTGCATCTTGTCCTTTACAGTGGAGCTCAGAAACGGGGCTTTCTGAAGTTATCTCGTCAGAGGGGCATGTCTTTGTACTGGACGTGAGGTCATTTTCTGCTCAGATGCTGGAGGGCAGGTGGCCCAGTGGGCAGTGTCAGCCAGGAGGGGTGGGAAGCCTGTGTGCATTGTAAGAGAGAAGAGCTGCTGTTCTGGAGTCCTCACTGAGGAACGGAAGTCAGACCAGCAAACCTCTGTGGACAGAAGTGGGCTGGGCCACTGATCGAAGGCATCCCCTCGTCCAAGGATGTTCACACATGCCTGGCCCTCTGATGGATTCTGAAACCAGTCATAGTCATCACCCAGAGGGAAAACGAGACTCAGGAAGACAGGCTTCCTTGGATACCTTCCTTGGATGTCGAGTAGAACCCAACAGTCGTGCAGTCAGCGGAATCTGAGACATGCCAGGGGGAGGCGTGATCATGCCCTCCGTGCAATCACAGTGTAATAAACAGGAAATTGCTGCTATAATTAAAGTGATTTTAATAATAACAGACCTTTATGTTTGTGGAACACTGAAGCGTGCTTGAGTATTGTCATAAAATGGGAGAAAATAAAGGAACACTTGATTCTTCATTAAATCCTAGAATGCTTTAACTCTGGGACAAATAAAATCAACCACCCAACCCACAAACATTTCTTACATACAGATGCGGAAAGTGGGCAATTGGGTGAGTTCAACACAATTACACAATCATATCCAAAGGCACAGATAGCTAAACAGAGCCCAAACCTGCCATGGAAAATTCTTAGTAATATTGTCTGAAATTTTGCTTACTAAATATTTTTGCATGAACAGAGAATTAAATGGATGAGGAGTTACTGGCTGGTAAAGAAGGTGATATATATTGCATTCTGATCCAACGTGCAGGAGAAAGGGTGAATGTGCATTGTTGGGTGACAGATGAGAACAAAAGTGACCTCAGAGAGGTGGAGCAAAGGCCCAGTTTGGAAAAGCTGACACTAAACAGGTATGGATGTAAAGTTTTAAGCTTGAGTCTGGAAACAACAATTAACACTTGCTTCCCATGTGATGGAGCCTCGTCTCTTTTCAGCAGCTATGCTGTGGGTGGCCCAGGAGGATTCTTTGATGGCACATTTAACACGAACCCACAGTCTGACCACACACACTATGTGAACCCAAGGCAAGAGTCCGCTCCAGTCTGCACTGGTGGGGGTGGTGTATGCAGGGAGATTTCCTTATCTGCAAGTCGAGTCCAGCTGGAGGAATATCCATCCCCAGATGGTATCTTTCCACTGTCTTTCAAAGCAGAGGCAGCCTCACTGTACAACATCTGGACCAGCACCGAGGGAGATCATCTTCCAAAGTAAGAGCCAGACTCTTGTATGGTGCCTTGCTGTGGGCTCACATATGTTCAGACGTGATGTCCTGTGAGAGAAGGAAAACCTTCTGCCTGAAATTGCAAGTTGGAAAACACATTCTTTGCCTTTTGTCCTTTTCTAAAATTTTCAGCCAAAAGGATGATGTAGGCTTGTTTACAATTTCTAGTTATTCTTGACATGGAAGGAAACTCCTTTCACCATGGTCCACCCAGAACACGGCCTCACATGTTATAAGGAGGGTTCAGATTTGACAAGTGTGCCCTGACTGTCTACCCCTGGGGTTGGTTTTCACAACTATCTGGGATGTCTGCTGAACAGGCAGACACTGGGCCATTGAAAAGCTAGGTGATTTGGCTGAAGCCACAGGGCTATCAAGTTGAACTGTCTGAAATTGCCAATATTCAACTATTTTTGGACCTACACAAATAACAATTTCATAGAGTTCAAGCCAATAAGAAAGTAATGAGCCAAGATTCAGGTTTAGGTTTTCTGAATATAAAATTTAATTCTTAATGAGTAAACAATCTTTTGGGGGGGAAATGGGGATTTTTTTACTTCTTACATTAGCCCCTTAGCCTCCTTCTGATACATTGTGTTGCTGGGGCCTCACTAACCCCTCAAGGATGGCCAGGTGTGGGGTTAACCTGAGTGTGATCTGAATGAAGACCCAGTCTGTGGGGAGTTCCTGAGCTGGTGAGGGTCTGCAGCTCACCCGGACAAGGGGAATACTCATCTCAAAACAGGTAGGACTCTTAGATTCGCTGTCTCTTCAAATGTTTGCAATAACCCAAGGGTTATATTCCATTCCCCCATTTTACGAGGTGAAGCTGAGGTCCAAAATCCACACATTTAGCCAGCAAAGGAGGTGGGATTTGTGCCCAAGCCTGACTTGTCCTAAAAGTCCACACCCTTTCTCCCCAGCCCACACCTTCTACTCAGCCTCCCAGCTCCAGGCCAGGCTCCCTGATGAACACAAGACATGCCACCAAGAAGGAGGTGAGTATTACCCACCAGTGAAGGATGGAAGGTCCTGGAAACCCCAGATGTGAGGAGCATCTGCCTGCCAGTCCCGCAACTCAGCACTCAGTCCTCGGCCAACTCTGACTGCAAATTTATTATATGCATTTCAACCTTTTTATTTTCCCCCAAATGTGATACTTTTTTCAAAAGGCTCAATGACGAATGTTTTCAGCAATCATTACTAACCTTATTACATCTCAGTGATACTACAAACCAAAGTAGAATCCAATTGCAGTGCATACTGAAATGATCTTGCAAAAGAGAGAAGTGAAATTCCCAAGTCTGACAAACAATTTTGAGTGCAATGTCTTGTAAGACCTCGATAATTGTTTGTTTGTGCCACTTTAGGAGGTGGCATCTGCAGCCCTGGGCAGAGCCCAATGTGGTGGAGCTTTTGTGATGAGACGTCCTGCTTGTTATTCATAAATGATTCACAGGCAAATGGGGAACTCCTGGATGAGAGCTGGGAAGGAACGCCGACAGCCTTCTTGTCTCAAGAATCTGAGTCTTTGGGATGAGATGTGAAGAGTCCTGCGTTAGGATTGCATGGAGCAAGGCTCCAATGGCAGCCCTGCTGCTGCTAACCCCGACCACCTGGTGCCTCTGGATGTGTGAGTCCCTTGCCTTCAGGACAAAGGAGTTGAGTGAGCCTGTTGCCTGGTATGTGGCGAGTATGCAATGCAATCAACATCATCATCATCATCATCACCATCACCATCATCATCATCACCATCACCAACATCATCATCACCATCATCACCATCATCACCATCATCACCACCATCATCACCATTTTTGTGGTTCTTGCTGTTTTTGTTATTCTCTGATTTTATTTTTGTTTACAGAATGGATGACCATCCCATTGGTATCTCAGACACAATGCAGACTTCCTGTTGAAAATACTTTGACATTTAGTACATCAAGGTTTCATCTCATCACCCCCGCTGGGGATGGCAGGGCACACACTCTGGTTTTCTCTTGACCTCATTGCTGAAAGGGAGCAGATTCAGCAAAGAGCCCCTCCGGGACTCCAACCAGGCTGCCCCAGCCCACCTCCACCTCTTCACTAAGGGACCCCTGGATAGAACTGCCCTATTTCTCCATAGCTTCTTAAAACAAGACCCCAAACACTTCCTGGACTAAACACATTCATCAAATGATGCAGACGTCTTCTCTCTCTGATCCTTCATTGGAAGCAGATGCTGGCAGGAGGGAGTGTTAACCCGGGATGACAGTGAGGGATGGAGGAGATAAAAGAGGAAGGATTCCAAGGGAGCAATGACTGTGTCCCTTTCTGGAACCAAGGGATCTTGGTGGGAAGAAGCGCTGCTCAGAGCTTAGGACAGAGTCGAGGGTTCCCTAGACCCCAGCGCAGAGTCTGCTTGTGGGGAACTTTTACATTTCCTCAGGAATCTTCCACCAGCATCCCTCAGGAGCCTGCCTCCCAACCCTCTCTGCCAGGATGAATGTCTGTCCAGTGGGTGGGGTGGGGGCATCTGGACATCCCGTGAGCTGTGCTCCCAAGGGCAAGGTCCAGGTGCAAAGCTGTGCTCTGTGGGGCCTGCCCTCTCTGCTCTCCAGATACTCCTGGTGAAAGACTTTTGCCCTCCTCTCCTGCCTGTGCTCTGCTTACCGTGACAGGCTCTCCCCACACTGGTAAGACTCTAGAAAAAGCATCCCTTGATTATCTCTCGATTGGTTTAGGATTTATCAAGAGAAAGACACTCAGTTAAGTTTCCCCCCCAAACCCCTACATGCAGTACATTTTCCAGGAGACCTTGGTCATGACCCTTGACAACTAGACTGGCATGGAGAAAGCAGAGGAAGAGTGGGGTGGCCATGACCTCTGGTGTGGCTGGGGAGGAGGGAGGGGACTGGAAACTGACTGAGGTCTCTCCACCGCACTGGCCGCTGTGAGCCCTGGTCTCCTGGCCTCGATGGCTGACCCTCACCTGCACAGACACAGCATCTCCACAGCCTGGGTTGCAGGATCTTCTGTGTCAGTGGTCAGGCGAGTGAGGAGCACAGAGTGAGGTCCTGAGAGATGTATCTCAGATGGACTGAGATTCAGGACCTGCCTGAAGGTCCTGACACAGGACCTTTGTCTTCAGGACCTGCTGACCTGGAGGCACACTGACGGCTGTGTGGTGTTTGGGTTACAGAGAACTAATGAGTGAGGCTGGAGCCTCTAGGCTGTAAGAAGATGCATGAATGGACACAAGATATCTGCCTCAATCCTCCCCTCTTCATCTTGTTTTGAAAAGCATCCGGAGCCAAAGAGGGGATGGAATGATGTCTTAACACAACCACAGACACCTGGACGTGTTCTCTACAGCACCACCTCAAGCAGGCTCTGGATTTGGGATTGTGAAAGCCTGGTGGGTGTGTTCATGAATGGGATGAACAGGAATTGCCCGGGGAGGGGAGACGGCTATTGCACTAGGGATATAGTTCACCGTTAGTCCAAACCCCACAACAGGAAGCCTTAGATGGGCAGATCTGATGCCTCAGAACCGGGAGGAAGCTTGGGGGCAGATCAAGGAACTGCCAGGGTGTCCAGGTGAGCAGAGGAAGGGCTGAGCTCTGGGTGTCAGAGAGAAAGCAGGGTGAGTGTCAGGTCCTGAAGGAAGAGAGGGACCTCACCCCCAAAGTTTGACAGTATGAAGGAGATACACCACGTTTAGGTCTCTTAAAGATGGGATCGAAACAGGGAGTATTTTGTTGCAAGAAGGACTGAAATGCTTTCTCTGATGAAAGAAATCAACAGAGGAAGAAAGGTGGAAACTTAGAGGGCGGATCCCAGAGACGACCACTCCCCGCCTCCCACAGAGGACAGCATCCCCAAAACCGAGCCCTCACTTGCAGACATGGGGACAACTATGACAAGCAGTGTGTTACCGCCCAATGGGTTGGAGGGGGCTCATGGTGACACATTTGCTCCATGCGTGGGCTGCAGGTGTGGCGTGATCCATGTGCACGGGCCCAGGAGCACTGGGGTAGAGAGGAGCCCTGCAGTCTTCCTGCAGGTGTCAAGGCCAGGCTCGGGGTACGTGTGGCTCCCAGCCCAGCCAGCAGAAGGAGAGCAAGCCTTGTGAGAACCCTGGATGGTCCGCCCAGACCCCAGGCTCCTGAATGCTCATCTGCCGGTGGAGAACTGAGCTACAGAATCTGGAGGAGGAGAGAGCACATTCTGAGTCCCCACATCAAAAGCAGTGAAAAGCAGGAGACCCTCACCACCCCTCACGATTGCTCCTGCAAGAGGAGGACAAAGGGAACTCCAACCGCAGGTTAGAAATGTGACAGCTCAGGCTTCCTGGACGTGGAAAGGTAGCCATGGAGACATATCTCTCTGGGCAGAAGAAAGATGTTACAGCAAGAAAGGGATCTGCTGCCACCAAAGAGGCCTCGTTTACTCGAGGCCCCATCTGTTCAAAGCCCGAGGACAGGCAGAGTCGAGAAGAGCTCACGGCCCAGGCGTTGATCCGCAGCCTCCTGGGTGTGGTGGCTTCTGTGGCATCTGAGGCAGGGTCCGCAAGGGATCTGATGAGGGAGACTCTCGGACGGATACCACCACGGGGTTGACAGTGTCAGAGGACTCAGCACCTGCAGAGCAACAGGTAGCTTCCAAGGCCACGTAAGGTCAGAGTTGCCAAGCCTGCTCACAAGGAAGGCGGGGGGACAGTGGGTGCCAGGGACACAGGCTACTGCGTTTTCATTGAGTGGGTTGAAAAAGAGGACTTCAGGCCAAAATAGGTAACTGAGGGGGAGCGTGCTGCAGGTTTTTACTTAAGTGTGTTCTGCACCCGCCCCCAGACAGAGTAATGACCTATGGTCATAATTACTGTGGATGAAAAACGTCGTCTGCCATATCTGTAAACAAAGGATGCTACAGCCGTCGAGCCCTCAGCCACTGCTGCTGCCCCACTGGTGAGCCTTGAGGGATCCCAGGGTGGGAAAGCACAGGATGCTGGCTCCTGGATGGTCAAGATGTGCATCAAAGGAATGATCTCAATGAGCCCATACTCTTGCATCTTCCCATACCTAGAAAAGTGCTAAATTCATTAACTTGAGATTTTTTCTTTTTTTTTAATTAACAATGTTCTTTTGATGCTCTGATTACCTGGGTTTTTTTGCAAAAACTCCCATGTATCCTGGCTTCTCCCTGACCTCTTCAGAGCAGTTCCTCACAGTGATCTGAAAGGCTGTGTCCCAAGCTTACGTCCTCAGAAATTCCACCGAATAATACATAATTTGCAACTTTTAGGTTATGCATTTTTTTTTTCAGTCCACATTACCTGCCTGCAGGAAGAGTATTCCAGGGCCATGGACCGTAGACAACTTGACCCACTGATCGGCCTCCGACTAGGTTGAAACCAGAAAATCTCTCTCTCTCTCCATGCCCTCTATCTACCCCCTGGCTCTCATGCAACACGAGTCATTTGGCCACAATAACCTGGACCTCAGCTGTCCCAAACACCTGGTTCCAGGACCATCACTTTCCCTGGGAAAACTGCCCTAGAGGCTGGTGACCTGCATGGAGGTCTCTACATTCTGTGAGTGTAGGGCTGCCTTTGCTCACTTAAAAACAAGGGCATGAGACAGGCCCGGCGGGATTAACTCTGATCATATGGTCCTGAGGAGCCTGACTTTCCAGGGAGAACCAGGTCAGACTCAGCAACCAAGGAAGGCAAACTTTGCAGGAACAGAGCTCTCAGCAAAATACAAATTGCAAGGCCAAGGGATTCAAATGCTCATGTTTTTGTATTTGAACATGCAAAGTTTGGGCTTAATGTTAAAAGACTATTTAATATTTGTATTTAAATTTTCTTCTCAGTCTTAAGCAGTGGGAGACAGTCTGCTTTCTAACTGGGCACATTTTTAAGTCACCGACACTATTATTTGTGACATTTGAGCTACTGCATAGCCGCTGGTAATTTATACTGATGAGTTAAGTGTATAACTCAATAGAATGGGCAGTAAACGCCCATTCAGAGGAAAGCACATGTTTCAATCCAAATGCGATTCTGGTCCATCTAAGACTTCTGGAGGTTGAAGTCATGCGTCCTACCAGGGGCCTTGGGGGGGTACTCGATGGGGTGAGGGCTTAAGGGAAAGACCCCTAAAATCATGGGCAGGACCCCTGAGGAGACTGTGGGTCTCCCCCAACAAAGAGAGACACACTCCCGATTGACCACAGTTTTGTTAGATATGATGCCCAAAGCACAATCCATTAAAAAAATTGAACTTCATAAATATTAAAAACTTCTGCTCTTCAAAAGACACCTCTAAGGCAATGAAAAGATAGGCCACATACTGGAAGAAAATATTTGCAGATTAAATATCTGATAAAGAACTTGTGTCCAGTATATATAACAATTCCTACAACTCAGTAACAATACTAAGAAAAACCCAATGGAAAATGGGCTCAACATTTGAACAGAAAGTTCACCAAAGAAGAGATACACATGGTTAATAAGCATGTGAAAGGGTACCCAACATTATTAGTCATTAGGGAAACGCAAACTGACCTCAAGATGAGATACCATCCACACATCCAACAGTGACTAGAAACAAAAACACAGATAAAACCAAGTGTCGGTGACAATGGAGCAACTGGGGGTAAACAAGATGGCACTGTCACTTTTGGAAATAGCTTGATGGATTTTATAAAAACTGAAATATACACTTTTCACACTACCGAATGGTTCCAGTCCTTGGTAGTTACCCAGGGGAAAGGAAATGATATGTTTGTACATAAATATGTATGCAATATTCATAGCAGTATTATTCAAAATAGCCAAACATCAGAAGCAACCCAGATGTCCCTCAACTGGTGAACAAACACGGGGAATACTACTGAGCCACAAAAATGGAACAAACTACTGGTACCTGTGGTAACGCAGGTGACTCTCAAAGCATTATTGTGAATGAAAGAAGCCAAACTCAAAGGGATGCAAGCTGTATGATTCTCTCATACGACGTCCCAGGAAAGGCAAAACTATAGGGACAAAAACAGGTCAGTGGTTGCTACAGCCCGGGGTTTAGGTGAGGGCTGACCGCAAAGGGCTTGAGGGCAGCTTTTGGGTGATAGAATGTTCCATATCTCGGTTGTAGTAGTGGTTACACCTCTGTGTTCTTTTTTTCAGATTCTATAGATCCGCACACCTAAAAAGGATGAGTTTTGCTGGAAAAAGAGCAAACGTAAGGAAACACCCACCAGCCAGGCTGTTGGTGGCCTCTCTTGCCCAGGTCCTGGATCCCCCTGTGGGCAGCAGCTTAATTTCGGGGAGGGCAGAGCAAAGGATCCTTGGCTCCAGGGGCCAGAAACCATGCAGAATCCCGTCTCCACCCTCAGTGAGACTTTTCATTTTCAGCACCTGTGAGACTCCACGTTCTCTGGAGAAGCTGGATAATTCCTTTCCTGCTGGGGCTGGCGGCGCTTGTGGAAATTGCCTGGCACATGGGAGGTGCCCACTCTTTTGCTTATGATTGTGTTAGTTTCCCAGGACTATCATAACAAAGCACTAGACTGAGTGGCTTAAACCACCTGAATTTATTCCCACTGCTCTGGAGGCCTGAGATCAAGGTATTGATTGGTCCCTTCCGAGGGCTACGAGGGGAACCAGCTCCAGGCCCCTCTCCCAGCTTCTGCGGGTGTGCTGGCCATCTCTGGTGCTGCTTGGCCTGTAGAAACATCACTCGCATTGCTTCCTCTCTAGCCCTGGCCCATGGCATTCTCCCTGAGTGCATGTCTCTGTGTCCAAATTTCCTCTTTTTATAAGGACACGGGTCACACTGGTTCAGAACCCACCCGACTGACCTCATCTTATCCAATGACATCTGCAAGGACCCTGTATCAAAGTAAGGTCACATTTGGAGGTTCTTGGAGTTAGGACCGAACATTTGAATTTGGGGCAGGGGCCTGAATTCAGCCACAACAAGGATGCCACCCAGAATGAAGGGGAATCCTCAGCTGTTAAAGAGAACTTCTTGGATGAGGATGAAGACATCAAGAACTCCTCTGCAGATGAGCAGTGGTGTTTCATCTTCCAGGAGACCTGTTCATTGGGACTGAAGCCGCGGCCACCTGGGAGCTGTCTCGACTACTCCTGACCCAGCCCAGCACCAGGACAGCAGACGAGACAAAGCTGCAGGGAGGCCTTCCTGGACAAGGTGACACTCCCAGACCTTCATGCCTACTAGCAGCAAACCTTGTCTGCCCGTTTGTTTACAATCCCTTGACTGTGTAGTCTGACTGTTCGCCAGCCTCCAATTAGTGCTGACCCAACGCGGCCACCTCGCAGGGCTGAGCACTGCAGCTCTGCCCGCCTGAGAGCTTGCACATCTGGCCCCGTGGACCCCGTGCAGCCAGTCAGGCCCGCGGCTCCACCAGGGCTGGTTGCCACCTGCCCTGGAGGGGCTGCCTCCAGAGCAGCTCTGCTCACCCCAGCCCCAGAAAATCCTGCTTTGAGTTTTTTAATCAAATGTTTTTAAATTCTGTGCTCGAGCCTGGAGGCAACGGGCTCTCAGAGGGCATGATTTTACAAATTGGAAAAAAATAGAATAAATCAAAGATCCTTTCATTCTCTCCCTGTTACCGTTAACTTTATGACAAGACTAGTACGACCACAGCATGTTGGAGAAAGTCTGTGAACTGCCTGGAAAATCCCAGAGGTGCACGTTACCCCAGGGGCCCAGAGGTCTGCCCATTCCTCATGCAAGAATCAGGACTTGGAGGGTCCATGACCCAGCAGGACCCAGCACGCCCAGCCTGCTGCCCCAAGTCCAAGCAAGTTTGCCAAACACCTTGCTGCCCTGTTTTGGCTGTGTGTAGTTCACACCTGTTCATGGATGAGCTGAAACTAGCATGAGGTACAGACATCTGGATGCCTGGCTCCCAGTGAGGATGGCCAGGTCTTTGTCCCCCGCAGCACACACATAAATAGAATAAATCAAAGATCCTTTCATTCTCTCCCTGTTACCGTTAACTTTATGACAAGACTAGTACGACCACAGCATGTTGGAGAAAGTCTGTGAACTGCCTGGAAAATCCCAGAGGTGCACGTTACCCCAGGGGCCCAGAGGTCTGCCCATTCCTCATGCAAGAATCAGGACTTGGAGGGTCCATGACCCAGCAGGACCCAGCACGCCCAGCCTGCTGCCCCAAGTCCAAGCAAGTTTGCCAAACACCTTGCTGCCCTGTTTTGGCTGTGTGTAGTTCACACCTGTTCATGGATGAGCTGAAACTAGCATGAGGTACAGACATCTGGATGCCTGGCTCCCAGTGAGGATGGCCAGGTCTTTGTCCCCCGCATACGCACACACATACACACACACACACACACACACACACACACACACACACACAGACATACAGATATACACAGACACACAGAGACACATACATACATAAAATACACATATGCACATATACACATGCACACATGCACACATTCATATACACAGTCATACACACACACACACACACACACGCACACACACACTCACACTAAGAGACTCAGTGACTCTATTCTCTGCAAACTGTCCAGACAGGACTCTTCCAGGACCTCAGTCCTGAGACCCTAGAGTCCAGTAGGTGGGCCCATGATGCAGGTCAGACATTTTCTCTAGGGTTTTTCCAAGCTGGATCTCAGAGAGGGTTGTCTTTCCTCTCTGGCTGCAAAACAGTGAAGGTGAAAGCTCAGCTCCGCTTGCTGCCTTGTGCAGCTTGGAGGAGGCCCAGCTCTCTCCCAGGAGGACCATGGAAGCGTACAAAAGGAGCAGAGATGGGAGAGAGGGTGGGCAGGGGACACAGGGGTTTTGAGCCCCCAAATCTGTTTACCTTGAGACCCAAGAGTCTGGCTTAATCTGGTTTAAGTCGCTTTTCTCTTACCTGCCCCTGAAGAAATCTGGACACAGAGGCAGGAGAATTAGGAGGAAGGACAGAAAGGGGGGCGAGAAAAGGCATCGGGGGGTCACCACGTGCCTTTAACCAGGTACGAGTCACCTGCAGGCGCTGCCCTTCTGACCGCCCCTCAGGGGGCTGAGGGATCCTTGGGTGGGGGGCTCCGGGATGCGGCGTGTGCTTTGCCTTGCGGGGTCTCCAAGCGCAGTCCAGACCCTCTGTCTGGTGTGCAGCCTGGAAGAGCATGTTGGGCAAACAGCCGAGGTGGATTTACACGTTTCCAAAGGTGATGATTCTGAAACAGGGCCCAGGGAAACCCTTCTCCGAGGTCACTGATGGTCCACTGTTAGTGCATCGTCCCGGAGAAGCCTCAAGGCCTCTACCAAATCAACTCTTCTAAAACATCAGTACAGGGACTTCCCCAGCAGTCCAGTAGTTAAGACTCCACGTTTCCACTTCAGGGGGCGCAGGTTCGATCTCTGGTTGGGGAGCTAAGGTCATGCATGCCGCGTGGCCAAAAAAGTAAATAAATGAATTTTTAAAAATCAACATGACCACGTCACATTCTGTTTAGAAACTTAAAATGATTTTCCGTTATTCACAAACCACTTAATTATCAATATTCGGCTCATCTCTCAAACCTCATCTCTCATGCACCCTCCCTCCAGACACACCTGCCTGCAGCCTCCCCAGCGACCACCTGCAAAGCACTGAACTTCTTGTCCTGCTGTGTGCCTCTGAGCCTTTGAAGATGCTACAGACTCTACCTGATGAACTTCTATTCATCCCTCAAAACCCAGTTTAAATATCCCCAACACAGGTGCATTCTTTCTCCTCTCATCAGATTTTATGTGTCTTTCCTTCATGTCCTCACCTTCTCCATCATACCCCAGACACAGAGGATCCCCTCCCACTGGAATATGAGCCCCTCTGCCACTGGGATGGTGTCTTGTTTGTTGTTAGGTACCCGGGGTGCCAAGCTCAGCCTTTCCCCATGCCAAGCACTCAGGAGTTCCCTGTTGAATAAACGTGTGGTCCTCTGACCTCCCAGTTGCCTTTGCAGAGAATACACTGGGCTGCTCTCCCATGCCATCTTTGGTTAGTTAAAAGGGCCTGCTTGCAAAGCTCAGTGGGGAGAGGTCTGGGCTCAGAGGCAATGAGAGCAGAGACAGATTCATGAGTTCCACCCTCTGAGAGGAAGAGGAAGGAACGGAAGCCTCAGGGTGTGGGTGCTCTGTTCTGACTTTCTCGGGGCGGGGTCAGTGGGGGGAGAGAGTGCAGAGTGCACAGGAAGGGAGAAGTCGAGGGGAAGCTGCCAGGGAGAGAGCCCTCCAAAACCAAGAGCCAGTGGCCTTGTAACCCCTCTAGATCTCTGTGCAGGAGGAAACAGCGGTGCGTGCCTGGCACCTGAGACCATGGTTCCGGACACACAGCGTGGACCTGAAACAAGGTGGTGATCCCCCTCCCCCAGCCTCCTGAAGCTGATGTGCAGCCTGCCTTTTCCAAGACCCCAGGCCTTGAGTTGGGCAGGGGCGCACCTCGGGATGCTGGATGTTATCTTAGTTGCAGACGGTGATGTCGAGAATGGGGCGTCCCCGGTCCATGGCGACGAAGGGCTATGCTCTCTGTGGCTTGTGCCTTTAAGCGGTGTGAAAGATGAAGTCTGGTCTTGTGTCTTTCCTGTGTCTTGGCGGTTTCTCATTTACGCTGTGCCCATGCAGTGTTTATGTATCTGGCAGTGTCCTCCTCTCTGCTCCATGCAGCATGGTTGAAGTCTGCTGGGGAGGTGACCCGCATGAATATTTTATCAGAACACGTGCATGGGTAATGAAAATGAGGCTCACGCCGAATCTGACAGTGGGCTGGATCCCGCACGAAGCGGGTGGCACGCAGCCCCATTGTTCTTCCCTTTGACAAATAAGAGAGATGTTGTGATCCGGGCGCTTTGTCAGAACCCAGGGAAGGAAATTAGCTCCTATCCATCTGTCACGGGCAGATGATGAAGTGCCTACCCAGTCTCCTGTGCGATGCCCTGCAATGAGTCTGCTTTTAACCACATTCTCTCACAAGCATGAGATGAAAACACACGAGAACAGAAGTGACAGAAATTGAGGCGGGCGGGAAATTCACCTGTGCATCGTACATCACAGAGAAAGAGGGAGCATCACCCTGCTGCAATGCCAGGGTAGTCTCTGGTTTGGGGTTTTTTGAGACATTGTGGGTGGGAAACTGCAGACCTGGCGCCCAATTTAGCAGATTTAAAGCTGGTGGGGACAGAGTGAGTGGGTCTGTAAAAAGCTGGTGTTCTTCCTGAGGATCATGAAACCGTGTGCTTCTTGTGACTTGAAATAATAGTGAGACACAAACATGCACACACAGGTTCACGGCTGCCAGAAGATGAAACAGCCCACGTGTCCATCCAGGGAAGAATGGGTGAGCAGAATGTGGTCGATCCAGATGAAGGAACATTATTCAGCCACGTACAGGAAGGAAGGACCGACACGGGCTGCCACACGGAGGAGCCTCGAAAACGTCCCTCTCAGTGAAATGAGCCCGTCACAAAAACGCTCCAGAGGTGGGTGTTTGCCATTTGCAGGCTCACCAGGAAATCGCAGGACCTGGGCTGGGCCTCCATGTGGATTCAGGTCTGAGGCTTCGGGAAGAGGAGGCTGTGACAGGAGGGTGCAGTGCCTCAAAGGGCCTCCCACTGCCCGGCTTCACATGGGGAGCCTGGGCCCACTCAGGGTCCCGTCCACAGAGGGAGGCCCCATGTTCTGGAGGGCCAACCATGGAGTGCGTGCTGCTGCTACCTGGGGGTTGAGCAGCACAGATGCCCTTTGCTGACATTGGGAACAGCTCCAGTTGGGGTCACGTGGAATACGGATGGGGCGGCGCATGGGAGAAAGGACCTGCGTCCCGTTCTGCTCGAATCTTCAGCCAAGCAGGCGAGTCCATGTTTCTGAAGGGTTTTCCCACGGGCGGGGTGGGGAGGGGTCCAAGAGGCACAAGGCAGCAGCCCCCCCATCACCAGGGAGCTCACAGCCTAACTCAGACAGCGAGATGACCGCGGCTGGGTCCGTGTCTCTGCGATGCTGACGAGCACAGGCTCCCGGGCTCTGGGCCCAATGAGAGGGCAGGCTGGGGTGGGGCCACCCCAGGCGCCACAGGACTTGCAGGTTCCAGAGACCCTGGGCGGCAGAGATGCTAGGCGAGGGCATGCTGCCTCAGGAGCCAGGTCAAGAGGCAGGCAGCCCACTCCGAGGACCTAGGAAGGAGGGCCAGCCCTGGGCAGGGAGACCCCAGGCCCCCCGGCAGGGACAGTGCCAGGAAGGAGGCCCTGGGGACAATGACAGGGCGAGGGTTTGTTAGTGCAGGTGCTCCACATGGGAGGCTTGCCTGTGAGGTAACAGTGGGATGAGCCTCCCAGGTGTGGCTGCCTGTCCTTTCTCTTCTGAGACGTGTGCACACACACTCACAGATATGCACACATACAGACATGTGCACACACACAGATATGCACACGTACAGACGTGTGTGCACACACTCACAGATATGCACATGTACAGACGTGTGCACACACTCACAGATATGCACACGTACAGACGTGTGCACACACACTCACAGATATGCACACACACACAAGCACAGTGTATATGTGCACACACAGGTATGTACACTCGTGTGCATATGCAGCAATGCACATATGCACACATATACATGCACACAAACACACGTACAAACGTACATGCCACACACATATGTGCTCATACACACTCATATATGTGCACATAACAAAAATGTGTGTGCATGTGCACCCTCACGTCTGTGTACATGTACACAAACACACATGCATACGTGCCCACACATACACACAGATATATATGCTCACACATATATGTACACATGCACACAGTCACCTACATGCACACATACACAATTACACATCCACCCATACATAAACATTCAGTCACTCATGCACACACATTTGCTTACACACATGCACACACATACACCCTCACACACGTGCACACACATGCACACACATACCCCACACATATAGACATGTGCACTCGCACGTGCGTGTACGCACACACACATACCCTGAACCCCAGGCGGTCAGGGAGAAGGGCGCCTGCCCTGTCTGCCTGCATGGGCCATGGAAGAAGCCTTGGCCTGTGGGCAGGACACCCATGAAAGTGAACATGTCGGTCTCCTCCCAGATGCTTCCTCGTCTGCTGTCAGGTGAGCTGCAGCCCGGGTGGAAGGATTGCGGGGAGGGAGCTCTGCAGGTGTAGATGCGCTGCCAGCCCTGCAGCCTGGGCATCAGACCCAGGAGCCCACACCTGGGTGTCACAGCATAAATCATTACCTGTGTGGTAGGCTGCCGTAGAGCGTGGGCACTGGGGAGAGACAACCTGTGACATTTTGGGAACTGGAAATGGAAATAGGATGAAGGGGAGAAGAGACACTTAAATTTGCTCTCTTTGTATAGTGAGCCCGATCTAGAGAAATTCTAAGGAACCGTCTAATTTGTGGCGAGAGGGAGGGAGCTCATAAGGGAAGGAGGGAGGACAGAGGAGCATCTTTTCTCCCGGCTCCGATCCTAGGCCCCTGCTCTCTGACCATCCCCACCCCAGGCCCAGACCCCAGCTTCCTGCTCAGTGGGCCTTGCCCACCTCTGCCGGGCTGGGGCTCCCCGTGTGGACTGAATTCCCTGAGCTAAGCTGCCCGGTCCGCTCCCTCCTTCACCGGCTGAGAGAACGAGGCCCAGAGTTGGGAGGGGCTCACCACCTCCCACCCCCGCCAATAGTGGGAGAACCGAGCCCTATACGGGGCATGAGATCATCGCAGATCCACCCCCAGTCACCCCCGTCAGACTGGGGGAGAGAAAGTTCTGGAACAGACTGGAGCAATTCCACCCCTGCCACTGGAGGCTGCTGTGGGCCAGGCAGTTGGGCCTGCCGAGAGGGCCGGGGTGGGCGGATGCCCAGCTGGCTCCCTCTGAAAGTGGCTGCCTGATTCCCAGGCCCGCCTGGACACTAAGTGCCTTCTGCGGGGGCCTCCTGCCCAGGGCCGGTGCCCAGGGATTATCCTGCCCGCAAAGGGCCTCACGGGCTTGTTGGTTTGGCAGTTACTGAAAAGAAAGCATGGTTATTATTCATGTCGTGTGTTGAGAAATCTCTATAAAGTTTTACAACAGCAAATGTAAAAGAGTTTTTTTATGGCTTAACATCCTCCCGCACTCTCCCTCCCCCACCCAGAATCTGGTCTTTTTCTTCCTGCCTTCTCTGCACGGGGGTTTGAAGACGGCCTCCACTGTGCCCTCCAGAGAGAGGCGTGGAAGTCCCTACAGGAAGCGTGGGGCACCACCGTCCCCAGGGCCCACCCCGACCCACAGGGTCTTATCCCCTGTTGGGTTCCAGCCACCCTAAAGGACAGCAGCGTCGCCAGCTTCATTCTTTTATTCAATAAATAGGTTCTGAAGGTCTGCAGAGGGTCAGAGACACTTTAGGTGCTGAGAACACAGAGGTGAGCAAGATAGATATTTATTTGCTGAAAGAAAAGAGAAGGAGACAATAAAGAAAACAAGTAAACGCATATACAGGGAGCAGGTGTGACTCAGAGCCCCCACCCGAGGGCCCAGGCTGGCTTTACTGCTGTGTCTCTTGAAATATGTGATAAATGTGGATGCTTGCCTTCTTCATGAGGCCCAGGAGGGGGAAGGCTGAGAGCATCGAGGTTGGTGAGGATGCGGTGGCCAGGAGGGAGGCTCTGGGGAGGGACGTGCGAGCAGAGAGCAGCATAGACCAGGGGACAGGAGCACAGAGGCCGAGGGAAGGCTGCTCAGGCAGAGGGCCGGGCTGGGAAAATGTCAGGGGCAGAGAGCTTGGAGGGTTTAAGGTGAGGCAGGGAGGCCGTGTGGTTGGAACACAGGAAGGCGGGTGAAATGAGTGAGGCCTCAGCAACCCAACCGGGGAGGGAGCTTGGATTCCCGTTCAGCAATGTGGGAGGTTCTTGGAGGTTTGAGATAGCGGTAGCCAATCTTTCCTCTTAAAGGTCACCCTGACTGCCATGCAAGGATTAGGTGTCCTATACAGAGGCTGTAGGCAGCAGTGCGGGCATGGGAGCAGGGGGCCAGCCAGGAGCTGGAGGGGGGGATCCACATGAGGCCTGCCAGAAGGGCAGCACCAATCTCAGGCCACCACTCAGATAGAAGTCACAGCACTTGGCCACGGTGTCTTCCTTCCCCTCGTGCCCACAAGCAATCCTCCTGCTGAGCAGGTCTGGTTGACCTTGGGGAGAGATCCTAACTCCTTCCACTTCCCATCACACCTGTTAGGTCACATTCAGACACAGTCAGATCCTGCAAGGTTTTTGTTTTTGTTTTTGTTTTCATTTTCAAAGTCTTCATTGGAAAGATATTGTCAATATAATGAGTTTTATAAAATAAATATCTCAGACTGAATCTTTAGGAATCATCAGATAAAGAATTATTTATATTGAAAGCTTTGATACCACAAAGAAATTTTCTGCTTATCTTATGTAAGGTACTTGAAAGTATGATTCTTTTTTATTTTTTAACATCTTTATTGGAGTATAATTGCTTTACAATGGTGTGTGACTTTCTGCTTTATAACAAAGTGAATCAGTTATACATATACATATGTTCCCATATATCTTCCCTCTTGCGTCTCCCTCCCTCCCACCCTCCTTATCCCACCCCTCTAGGTGGTCACAAACCACCTAGCTGATCTCCCTGTGCTATGCGGCTGCTTCCCACTAGCTATCTATTTTACGTTTGCAGGCTTTTAATTAGGGTCGATGCTTGCTTAGCTGAGGAACCACTGGGATAGAATAATGCCCAGAGAAAGATTTACCAGCAGCACCAATATTATAATCAGCCTGTGAGCTACACCATTTGCTGCAGTGTTCATGGTATTCTGTCCCCATTCCTCTGTCAGGCCAAGAAGGAAGGAGGGTGGAAGGCACATCACCAGTAAGGAACCTGGGACCAGTCATGAGCATCTCTCTCCTCCTACCAGGGGGCTCTAGGGAAGCATCTGCTGGGCTGCTGTGATTACACATTGTGCCTTTGTAAATACACGGAGAGACTTCCAGCTTCATCTCCAACATAAAAAGAGCTTGGAGGTCATCACTCCTGTCTTCACAACACAAAAAAACTGAGCAAACTGAAAATCAACAACTTAGCTCCATCAGAGAATTGAGGTCCCAGGGCAAACTGAAGAGACACACAGGGGATGCAGAGAATTCCAGCTGAGATCAGCTTCCTGGGAGCAGAAGCCAGCAGGACCAGGAATTGGCAGGACACTTAAACAGTGACTGAAGAATCTCTGGAGGCTGAGTGTGGACTTGCTGGGGACCCAGTCTTTTGTACACTTTACTGCCAAGTGCTCCAGCTGGGCCTCAGACTGAAGATCTGAAGATCAAAGAAATATTATGCATCAGGGAAGGACAGGGGCAAAGTAACCAAACAGACCCAGTAGGTTCTGTTTCTGCAACAAAGCCTGCCCTCAAGAGAAACCGCTTTACCAGAGCCTTATCTGACTTCTAGTCCTCTTGTCTCACTAAGGCAAGAATAAAAAAGACTAAAAGCACTTCTGAGGGTCATAGCTCAAGAATTCAGACTCAATAATAAAACCTGAAATTTAATCATAAGACCATAGAACACTGCCTCTACCCGACACCTTACCACCAACGGGGCTCCAATATGATAGCAGGGGTTACAACAGAAAGAGCTGCAAAGTAAAAACTCAGTTTAACAAGGAGTTCTTAGGTAAACCCAAGACAACAGGAGGGGAAACAACAAGCAAAGAAACCAGAAGATCTGGCACATTAGGAGGCACCACACGCAGGCAGAGCAACATAAAAACTTACACTAAAAATTGATGTCCTCTGTTCCTATTCCCAGATACATCATGTCCAGCTTTCAGAAAAAAAAAAAAAAGAAAGTCTTGTGAAAAGCCAAGGAAAAAACACAGTCTGAAGACACAAAGTTAAGCATCAAAACCAAACTCAGATGTAACACAAATGTTGGGATTACCAGACTAGGAATTTTAAATATATATGATTAATATGTTAAAGGCTCTAATGGAAAAGGGAGGCAACATTCAAGAACAGATGGGCAATTTAATTAAAGAGATGAAAAGTCTGAGAAAGGATCAGAGACAACTGACATGAATCAGAAATATTTTAACCAAAATAAAGAAATGTCTTTGATGGGCTATCAAAACAGAGCAGACACAGACAAAGAAAGAATAGAGGTTCTTGAAAGATGTGTCAATAAAAACTCAAAAACTGAATTAGGAAGAGAAAAAGTGTATGAAAAGAAAAAGGGAACAGAATATCCAAGAAATGTGAAACTATTACAAAAGGAGCTGGATATGTGTAATGGGGATAGCAGAATGGTAAGAAACAGAGATGCTAGAGAATATGAAATATTTGAAGTAATGATGGCTAAGAATTTTCCAAAGTTAATAACAGACACCAAACCACAAATCCAGGAAGCTTAGAGAATACCAAGTAGGATAAATACTAAAAATCTGCACATATGCATATTATATTCAAACTGCAGGAAAGCAAAGACAAAGAGAAAATCTTGAAAGAAACCAGAGGACAAAACCTTGCCATTTTGAGGAGCAAAGATAAGAATTACCTCAGAGTTCTCATCAGAAACCATGCATGTAAGAAGAGATTGGAGTCAAATATTCATGGTGTTGAGAGCAGAACCAACCAACCTAGATTTCTACATTCAGCACATTTACCTTTCTACTGTGAAGGAGAAATACTTCCTCAAAAAACAAAAAGTGAGGGGAGTTTTCAACAGGAAACCTGCCCTTCAAGAAATGCAAAAGGTGTTTTTCAGAGAGAAGACTTATACAAGTCAGAAATTCAGATCTACATAAATGAAGAGCATGAGAGGAGAGAAAGAATGAAGGTAAGAGAAAATCCTTTATTTTTCTTATTCTTAATTTATTTAAGCAATAACTGTTCAAATTCATAATAGCAACAATGTACTGAGTGATTATAACATATGAATAAAAGAAATGAATGACAGTAATGTTATGAAAAATGGGAGGGAAGAATTCAGAACACTGCTATAAGGAACCTATATGACATGTGAAGTGATAACATAATGTAGTTTGAAGGTGGCCTTAGATTAGTTGTAAATGTATATTCCAAACTCTAAGAAAATCACTAAATATTTTAAAAGAAAGGTAATTGATATGCTAACAGAGGACAGAAAATAGAATAATCAAATAGTCAGTTGAAACGAGAGAAGGTGGAAAAAGAGGGGGGATTTTAAAAAAATGGAATGAACCGACAGATGTGATGAGTAGAAAACCGTGTTAAACATGGTAGATATTAATCCAACTATATAAATCACCACTTTAAATGTCAACAGTCTAAATAAACAAATTAAAAGGCAGATACTGTCAGAGTGGATTTTATAAAAAGATCCAACTACATATTATATATAAGAAACCCATTTTAAATATAAAGACACACATATATTAAAAGTCAAGGAATGGAGAAAGGTATACCAGGATAACACTTATCAAAAGAAAGCTTAGGTGGCTATATTAATTTTAGACAAAGCAGACTTCAGAATAGGAGAAAGTGTCAGGAATAAAGAGAGGTTTTACATAATGATAAAGAGATCAATTATCCACAAATGCTTAAGAATCTTTAATGTGTATATACCTAATGACCATGTCAGAATATGTGAGGCAAAAACTGATAGAACTACAAGGAGAAATAGACAAATCCACTACTAGAGTTAGAGACTTCAATACCTCTCTATCATAATTGGTAGGTCCTGCAGGCACAAAATCAGAAAGGACGTAGTTGAACTGGACAGCACTATCTACCAACTGGATCTAATTGACATTTATAGAATATTTCCCCCAACAACAGCAGAATACATCATACTCTTCTCAAGCTCACATGGGACATTAACTAAGTTAGACATTCTGGACCATAAAACACACCTTAACAAAGTTAAAAGAATATAAATCATAGAAAACATTCTTGCACACCACAATGAAATTAAGCTCGAAATCAATAGCATAATGCTAGCTGGAAAATCTCAAAATATTTGGAGTAAACAACACACTGCTAAATAACATATGGATCAAATAAGTCTAAAGAAAAAAATTTAAATATTTCTAAACGCTTAGAGGAAAATTTATGGCATCAAATGCATATATTAGAAAAGAAGAAAGAGAAAGAATGAATGAAGGTAAAAGTCTTTTATTTTGTATTCTTCACTGATCTAGAAGATAACAATTTTCTTGAAATAATAACAATGTATTGGATAATATAGCATATAATTAATATAAATGACAGCAATATCATATGTGATGGGAAGGAAGATTAGGAATATAACCACACTGTGTGTGGAGCAGTGGAGCATTAATGAAGGTGGACTTCAAATATTTAACCATATATTGAGAAATCTAGGACAACCACTAAAGAGTACAATTGATATCCTAAGAGAGGACATAAAGTTCAATCATATAAAATGCTCAATTAAAACCTGAAAAGGCAGAAAAAGAAGAGTGAAAAAAGAAACTAAAAACAAATGCAACAGGTAGAAAATAGTTCCAAACATGGTAGATATGAATCCAACTACATCAATAATCACTTTAAATTGGAACAGTCTAAACATCCCAATTTAAAGACACAGAGAGAGTCATAGTGGGTTAAAAAAAAAAAAAAAAAAAAACCCAACTATATGTTATCTACAAGAAACTCATTTTAACTATAAAGGCCCAGAGAGGTTAAAAGTAAGGGGTTGGGATTGACATGTACACACTGCTATATCTAAAATAGATAACCAATAAGGACCTACTGTAAAAACAAATAAATAAAAATAATAAAACTAAAATAAAATATTGCCTTAACCAGAAAAAAAAATTAAAGGTTTGGAGAAAGATATATCAAACTAACACTAATCAGAAGAAAGCTGGAATAACCATACAATTTCAGACAGAGGTGACTTCAGAACAAGGAGAATTGTCAGGGATAAAGAGGGGTATGATGTCATGATAAAGGGGTCAATTTTCTACAAACACATAACAAGCCTAAACACATATGCGCCTAACAACAGAGAATCAAAATACACAAGGCAAAAACTAATAGAACTGCAAGGAGAAACAGATAAATCCACTACGACAGTTGTAGACTTCAACACTCTTCTGTTAGTAATAGATAGATCCAGTCAACGGTGAGAACACAGTTGAACTGAGTGTCCTACCCATTAGCTTGATTTGATTGACATTTACAGACTATTTTATCCAACAACAGCCCAATACATATTTGTTCCCAAGTTTTCATGGGACAGTCACCAAGACAAACCACATTCTGGGCCATTAAACACAACCTAATACATTTTTAAAAATAGAAATCTGACAGAGTGTGTTCTCAGACCACAATAAAATTAAACTAGAAATAAATAGCAGGAAAGTGGCTGAAAAATCCCATATTATTTTCAGGTTAAACAACACAACATGTAAATAACACATGGGTCAAAAAGGAGGTCTCAAGAGAAGTTAAAGTGAACTAAAGGAAAATGAAAATACAATAAACCAAAGGGCTCTCTATAAAAGACCTGACAGTATTCTTCAAAACTGTCCAGATTATCAAAAACAAGGGAAGTGTGAATAACTGCCACACCCAAGAGGAACCCAAGGGGACATGACAACTAATTTTTCTGTTCCTAGAACAGAAAAAGGACATTGCTTAACAACTAAGAAAATCTGCATAAAATATGGATTTTAGATAATAATACTCTATGGATATTGCTTTATTAGTGGTAATAAAGGTATCACATTAATGTGAGATGCTAATAACAAGGGAAACAGGACATATGGGAACTCTGTACCTTTGCAATGTTCCTATAAACCTAAAACTCTTCTAAGATTTTTAAAGTTTATTTAATAAACATAAAACATCAAAATTTCTGGAAAGCAGTGCTTAGAGGGCAATTTATAGCATTTAATGAATATATTTAAAAAGAAGATGAAGCTAATAATCTATGCTTCAACCTCAGAAAACTGGAGAAAAAAAATCAATTGAATCCTGAAGCCAGCAGACAAATACATAAATAATAAAAATTAGAGCAGAACTCACTGAAAGTTGAAAACTGGAAAACAGCAAAGAAAAACCAATGAAACCAAAAATAGTTTCTTTAAAAAGATCACTAAAATGGAAAACCTCTAGCTGGTCTAAACCAAGAAAATCAGGGAGAAGATATAAATTACTAGTATCAGAAATGAAAGAGAAGCCATCATTCCTGATCTCACGGACATTAAAAGGAAGATAAAGGAATCCTGTGAACAGCTCTATACCCAAAATTTGGTAACTTAAATGAAATGGCCCAACTCCTTCAAGGACACGAACTGCACAAACATCCATAACGGAATAGATAAATGTAATGGCTCATGTCTACTAAGGAAATTGAATCAAATAATTAATAACATTCCAAAAAAAGAAAGCACCAGGTTCAGGTGGTTTGCTAGTAAGAAGGAAATGATACCAATTCTTTACATCCCTGCCAGACACTGGAAGCCAAGGAAATAACTCCTGTCTCATTCTATGAGGTCAGCAATTCCTTAACATCAAAGCTAGTTAAAGACATTATAAAAGAAGGAAAACTACAGACCAATGCCTCTAATGAGCATAGATGCAAATATCCTCAACAAAATACTAGCAGATGGAAGCTAACAATGAATAAAAAGAATTACACACCACAACCAAGTGGGACTTACTCCAAGTATGAATTCTACATCTCTCTTGAAATTCCTCAGTATCTTGTTGACTTTTTGTGGCTCTTAATGGGTTGCGGTTTCTATTTTAAAAAGCTGTTTTGTTGTGTTCAAGGGGTTGTGCCACCAAGTTGCTCAGCCCACCATTACCGGAAGGGAAATCCCAGGTCCTGTCTTCACGCAGTGTCGAGTCTGCAGCAGGCAGCAAAGAGTTCTGTACTTAGCGGGTGCTCATTAAACGTCTGATGAGTAATTTATTAAGTAAATAGGCAATGAAGGAACATGGCTCTTTGTTTTTTGCAGTGATTGTGATGCACAGATAAAAGTTTTCCTGCTTTATTCTGACACATGGGACCATCTCCCTCCCACCCCTCTTCCAGCAGGTGCGAAGCCACACCTTTGTCCTGAGTCCGGATGGCGGGGATGGAGCTCCTGGCAGAGAACCTGGTTGAGGAAGGTTTGTCTTCTCTTTATACAAACTGCATGTTTTTGAGTCTAGAGAGTTGATGTGAGCTGAGTTGACTGTAATTTAGGGGAAATTGAGGAGGTCAGGGAAGAAGCCACTGAGTTCCCATGAGCCCTGCAAGTTGAATAGTGGAGATGTAGGAGGTGTTTCAGAGAAAACAGCTGGTGCCAATGCCCTGGGGCAGGACAGAGCACCCTGTTTAGGAAGTGAGAGATGGCCAGAAAGGCTAGAGTGGGGATGAGGGTCTTGGACCCCAGCCTGCAGAACCTTGAGAATTAAATTGTGTTGTTTAAGCCGCCCAGTCTGTGGTACCTGAGCTGACCACAAAGGAGAGGCCATGGGAGAAAGGTAAGCAGTGACCAGCGTGGTCAGGGGTTCAACAGCAGATGTGCCGGGCAGACGCGGTGGTGGCTCTGACTGAGGGGGTGAAACTGGGGATGAAGGGATGAGGGTTTTAGTTACAGTCAGGACATCAGCAAGCCGGGCTGGTAAACTGCATACTGCGGAGCAGGGAGAGAGAGGCCCATGCCCAGAAAAATGCCGAGATTTGTGTCTAGAGTGCCTGACATTCAGGAGGCAGCTCGTGAGGTGGAGGTTTGGGGAGCGGAAGAGGATGTTCGTGGACGTGGCCAAGAGGCCACAGGAGCATCTTTTCCCACTCTGCTCAGCTGCGGCCGCTGGAGAGCATGTGTCAGTCCTGTGCCAGCCCCTCAGGTGAGGGCAGCCCACCCAGGTGAGCTGCTGAGGAGGGTCCAAGGGAGCTCCACGCTGGGAAAGGGAGACGCCCCCGAGTGGGGAGATGCAGAGGCCTCTGGGCACCGTCAATGTACCTACGGCTCACGTGGTGCGGCCCACTGTGTATTTGCGTGGAAGTGACATCCACGGGTGGGAGTTCGGGGGTCTCTCCTGAAGTCTGTGCCCCAGGCTGGTGTCCTGGTACTGAACCCTGCGAATGTGCCCTCCAGGGGCCCCTGGTCCTCACGTGGTGAGGGAGCAACAGGGTCCAGACGACCCTGGGCACGCCTGGTGCTTGCTGACCCTCAGGTAGGAACGTGCAGGAGAGTCAAGCCCCAGGTGTGGCCCCCTTCCCCCCTGCCCTCTGGGGACTAGGACCCCCACGCCCCACGGCCACCCGCAGCCAGGACCCTCAGCACAGCAGCCCAACCAGCTCCCACCTGCCAGCCTTGATTTGCTGCCTGGCTGGCACAGCAGTGGGCAGGCGGCCCACCTCGGTCTGGGCCCACTGCCACCCAGAGATGGGGTCTCCTGCAGACCGCCAGGGCCTTTGTATGCATGGCCTGGGTGTCAGGAGGCCAGCCTGTCCCCCAACAGCTGTCTGTCCTGCGTGCAACCGAGGGTGGGTCAGCCTCTGGCAGTCTCCCCGGGGGTTGGCTGGGATTTCTGCACCCCTGCCTTCACCAGAGGCTCCCCAGAAGTGCCCAGGGCTCCACCAGTGCCCATGCAGGCCTCTGTGATCAGCGGAGCCTGAGAAGTCTGCTGTGGAGTTCACTCCCCCATCCATCTATGTCCACGCGCACCTGCCCGGGGTCACTGGATACCAGAGAGGAAGACACCCATCCCCAGCCCCTGCTCCTGGACAGGAGCCACCGGCCATGAAAGCATCGACACCCTTTGAACGTGTTTCCTGAAATGAGGGGTCTTCAACTTACATAACCCTCTCTGGGAGGCGTCTTCCTGGGCCCCAACTTCCTCTCCAGGTGTCCCCCTACAATGCCCCGCTTCTCTGCTCCCACCTCATGTACTCAGGGCTGATCTTGTTTATACACTTACTTACTAGCTTATTGTCTGTGGTTACACACACACACCACACAGAAGACACACCAGACATACTCACACACACAGGAATATAAGCTCCCTGAGTACAGGGAGTGTTGCTCATCTCATGCACTGGTATTCAGTCAATGCCAAGTTCAGCTCCTGGACAAAGGAGGTGTTGCCATGGTACCAGCAAATGGATGAATGAATGAATGGGTGGATGAATGAATGAATGAATGGGTGGATGAGCGGGAGGCACCTCTGTCTGGCGGGAGGGACATGGGCTTGGCAGCCAGGTAGACCCGGGTCTGACTCGGGGCTCCGTGACTCGGCAGTTGCGTCAACAGGGGGTGATGGAGTCACCTGAGATTCGTGTGCAGAGCAGGGAAAAGGACGCTGCTGACCACACCAGTCCTTGGACCCCGCGATGCAGCCACGATGAACTCACCCAGCTCAATCGACAAGCGCACTGCTATCCCCCGACCACGGAGCTCCCCAGCTGGCACGTAACCTGAGATCCCACAAAGGTGCGAGCCCAAGCCCACAGGGTAGATATACTGATCATAAGACCCTAAATCCCCCACAGGGAGAGAGAGTAGACTGTACTGTGTGCACCCACGTCATAAACACATCTACCAAGTGTTGTTCCCAGGCCTCGTTAAACGACAAAGCAGAACACAGATCTTTCATTGTGGTCTCCTTGTAAGGACGAACACAGGTGCTCATGTCACGGGGAGGTTCTGGGGCGG
>NW_006780611.1:1989978-2079889 GCF_000442215.2 Lipotes vexillifer | reverse complement strand
GGGGGGGTGGCCAGTACAGCGATCGTTTTGGGGAATCTTTGGAGCTAGGAGCCTGGATTGTAGTCTCAACGCATCCCTCAATCAGCAGCCCTGGCAGCCAGGTAACAGCCTCACCTCCGCTTTCTTATGTGTAAAATAGAAACACCTGCTTCTGGGGCTGCTGATGGGAGCAAGAAAGCCCTGCGTGCAAAGTGCTCAGAACAAGCCCTGGCCCAGGGCCCAGCCACGCCTTCATTTTATTCTTCAGGTACAAAGAAAAGGTCTAGAAGGAAATACACACCCGTTCCCCCAAACATGGTAGGTTTTCTTAAGTGACTGGATTAGGTATTATTTTCTTTTAACTTTTCTCTTTTCTACAATGTGCACAAAATACTTTTATGATTGGAGGGAAAAGTAGCCCTAAGAAATGACACGAGTGCCCCAGGGCCAGGCGCTGGGGAGGAGGACCAGGCTGGGCAGATGGGGGCGGGGGCAAGTGAGCATCCCTCCCCGCCACATAAATCCACTTCAGATCACTTTATCCCGGGATGTGCTGGCAGGCGACACCCGACCCGGAGCACCCGCCAGGACCCACGGGCACATTTGCAGAACACACATCCGCTCAGCCCAGCTCAGCAGCCTGGGGGAGGAGGGACCACAGAGCCTCTGGCCCCGTCCTCACACTCCCTGAATTTCCCACTCTGTATCTGTTTAAGCCTAAAAAGCTTGCCTTCCCCAGACGTACTTCTAATCACTGCCCCTCGAGATTCGTATGGCAAATAATTACCTTACCAGGGGTTGCCCCAGGTTCAGCCTCTTCCCTCCCACATCCTGCAGACTTTGCAGATTTACTGAAGGGCCCTGGTCACCCCTCACATTGGATATAAAGGAAGGACGGGAGGCCTGAGGCCCCGAGTCTTCTGATGTTCGGTGGACTTTCAGCCTCGGAGGACGCCGGGCTTTCTGTACACCCTTCTCCCAGCCATGCCCGCGGGGACCCCAGGTGGCTTATGTGGCTTTTCTCCTCACCCACTTCCCGCCACGCTCCAGCGTGGCATCCCTGCGATTTGTGTGTGTCTCTTAATACAGCTATTTTGACAGGAAGACGTTTCGATGAGGAATCAAAAATTAAAATAGAATTTCATCTCTGTAAAATCTCCCAGCATCACCTCCTCAATCCATCTCCCACGCCCTTTGAGGGGAAGGATCCGGACAGGCAGGGACTTGGGTCCATGTGGGACCAGGTCAGAGCTCCCTCTGTCCCTCGCTCCTCACAACCAGGAGCCCTCTTGGCTGAAGATGGGCCCGGAGAGGCTGTGGACCACGCAGGCTGCACATAGCCCCTCCATCCACCCAGGAAGTCGGGCTCCAGCTGCTGCAGGCTCTGCAGCGCTCAGGGTCAGGTATCTCTGCGTATCTTGGCAGGATCTCTTCCCTGGCTGCTGCTAGCCGGGACCTGCGGGGATGACCAGCGGCCGTTCAGGACTGTCACCCTGCCAGCTCTGCAGCCCTGGCAGAGACTCAGAGAGGAAGCGGTTTTCAGTGACACTGACGAAATTGGGCCTGATCTCACACGTCGTAACCAGCCCTTTGCCGACAGGGCACTCTGTGTCCACTGACAGCTGGGGAAACTGAGGCCCGGCTGGGAAGGTGGGCCCTGGCTCTTTCTCCCTGGGCCCTGATGGCTCAGCCAGTTTGGCTCAGGAAGACAGAAGAGGAGCCAGTCCAGGAGATGAGAGGGGCTTCAGGGTGGACCCCCACCCTGCCTCCCTGGCTGGGCCGCTGTGGACAGGCGTCCTGGCTACTCTGGACTCTGGGCTCCGTCGTGAGGTGAGGAAATCCCAGGAACCATCTCCTGGGCTTTCTGTCCCACAAAACACAGAAAGGGCCCGGAACATGGTGACCACACTCTGACCTTGGGAACTTCCGGGAACCCCGATTCGGCCGTCCTAAGGGGGAGCTCTCACCCCAGTCCAGGGGGCTGCCCGTCCCTCTAGCCAAGGGCAGGGCGGGAGAGAGAGGTTGTGCCAGCTCCCTCCCTTTCCCCCCACATCCTTCACTCTGTCTCCCTCTGTCCACCTGCCCAGGGAGCCTGAGGGCCAGCGGGCTCCAGGCTCAGCTCCACCACCTGCCCTCTGGGTGACTTTGGGAAGACAGTCAGCTTCCTGGGTCTCAGTTACGTTTCTCTGCTGCAGACAGCAGCCCCACTCTGCCTTCTCCGGGGCATTCTCAAGCCAGTTTCCTGTATATGTTCCTTACTTCCAGGTGTTTCCACTTGCACTGTCTCCAGATATCTAGGTAAACCCCGAGTTTTTATTCAGGCCCATCATTCAGGTTGAGAGGGGAAAGGGGAGGCGCAGGTGGCCTGTGAGGGCTGCAGGAGGATGGGAGTGAGATCCATCGTGACCCTTGTGATTTTCCGACCAAGGTCCCTGCATCCCTGCTCCAGACCGTCACAAGGTAGATTGCTCACTTTTTGCCTGTTTGACCCTCACTTTGTAGGGTGGATGTGACGTAGCAGAGAGCATCCTCCACAGTTCAGCCTGGTGGACAGAGAGCATTGGAGGTGCCTCTGTGTCCTGTGGTGTCTCCCAGAACCAGGCAGCGGCCGTTGCTGAACTAGATGGGGGACCCACGGAGGAGATGTAGACACAGGTGACTGTGGCCAGTCCCAGCCCAGCTTGGGGCTCTGCATTCCGGGCCCAAAGTGAGCCCGATTGGGGAGCAGCTAGGTCAGGGCAACAGCATCATTGTGTGGTCTCTGCCCACAGGTTCTGAGATGTTCCGGGCTTCCTCGGAAAGAAGGAGGGGAACTCCCTGATTTGTTATAATAGGGAAGAACCCTCTTACCAGGGTGTCTGCATTTAAAACAGTCATTTACTGAAAAGGGAGAAACTGTCCTGCCAGCAGATTTTTACAGCCATGGCTCAGGCTGCCCTTTTGTGGATAAATGGTTAACAGCTATTTTTCCATAAATTAACAAGAGAGGAAAACCCATAAAATTTGTCAGAAGGCTTCAGAAGTGTGCTATTTTCCAACAGCATGCATTGGGGTGAGCTTGGAGCCAGATGGTACCTCAGTGTCATGAAGGTAGGCAGCCGGTGGACCTCTCCCCCAGCCACAGGGATGCCGCCCTCAGAGGGACTCATGGTCACCTGTGACTGCACAACCCAGTGTCCTTGGGGGTGTGACCTGCCTTCTCACAGGGAGGAAAATTTTAAATAATAAAACGGACGTCACACCATGAGTGCAGAGTTAGTGAGTCACTGGACGGAAGCTACCACACCATCACCCAGTGTGGGCGGTGAGGGCATCCTTACCCCCAGTGTGGACAGTGAGGGCATCCTTACCCCCAGTGTGGGCGGTGAGGGCATCCTTTCCCCTTTGGTAGGCAGGCCCGAGGCCCACTGAGGGCAGCAGCTGGGAGCATCCCTGACGATCAGGGGACAGACACAGACCGGGTCACTGCCAGAGGCCACCGGCACCCAGACAGCTTCCCACACCCACCACCAGGTACGTGCTGTGTCCCAGAGAAGCGGCTCGACTCCCACAGCAAGTCTCCCAGGTTGGGGGTATCATCCCCATGTTGCCATTGAGGGGTGCTGGAGATCAGAGAGGTTAGGACACCTGCCCAGGGTCACACAGGGGGCAGGTGGTGGCACGGTGGCTCCAAAGCCATTGCGTTTCAGCAGGCCGGCCTGAGTGGCACCATGCCGCTGCAGAGTCTACTTGTTTCCCCGGGGGCCCCGTGTGCTCCTGCCTCATGGGAGGGCAGGTTTATAGATCGTGGACTGGCTTAGGCTTCTACAGAGCATCCTGGCTCATGAACACTTACAGAAAAGGGACAAAGGACAGATGAAGGAAGGTCGCTGGTGTGTCAGGTTCCCCAAACCTGTGACCAGACAGCAGGGACTGCTGTGTCCCAGCCCCCAGTCCCGGGTGTGGCCTGCAGGGAGAGGATGTGGGGGGATGGAGGGAGGAGAGAAGGAGGGAGAAAGGGGGAGGGAGGGGGAAAGGGAGGGAGGTGGGGGGGGCAGAAAGGGGGTGCCTTCGGCTGCGCAGAGGACCAGTTCCTGCAGCTCTGGTTCCCTGTGCCTCTCCGGATCCCTGGTCTCCAGCCCCTGTAGCTCTCAGCACAGCGCAGAAATCACACACCCAGGGCATCACCCCCTTCCCCTTGAGGCTCAGGTCCCCTCCTGAGAAGGGCCTGGAGTAGGCCTTAGTTCCCTCATGTGCTCAGGGCCTGGCCCCAGAGCTCCCCTGCGGCCCCCAGCTCCCTGCTGCCTCTCCTCACCTGTCCACTTCCGGGGCTTTAGGTCATCACACCACACCTGGTCAGAATGCTGCTGAGCCATGTGGTCCCCGTCAGATGAGTGGAGAGCTGGATGGGGGCAGGGCCCATCAGAGGTCCCCGCACCCCTCATCTGAAGGCCTGGACGTCTGCTGATGGAAGGAGCAGTCCCGGATTAGGACTTGACAGCCGAATTGGAAATGATGTTTCCTCCCAAATGAATTCTAAAATAAACTCTCTGGAGTGTGCGTACACTTCCTGTGCCCTGCTTCTCAGCACAGCCTGAGATTCACTGATGATCTTGTCGGTTATAAATTGCAGACTGCATTTCTCATATCAAAATGCACAGCTAGTGATATTTAACTCTAAAGAAATATATCCTCTGGCAATGAATACAGTCAGAAATGACTCACTGAATTTAACCAAGTAGAGAATGCTGCCGTATAGATGTACTGCATAAATTCAGAAATGTGGGACAACGGCCTCCATTTATTAACATTTTATCTCCTCGTGGAAATGTTTGACCTTGCTTCAGCAGTTTTATTGGGAGCAAATGCTCTGGAAGCTCCCGTTTCCCCCCTTTCCCAAGGCAACCTGAGCTGTTCCGAGTGGCATATAGCACTTACGTTGTCATTTTCCTGATGTCTGCTTCAACCCAGGAGAGGGACGAAAATGTGAGGGGAAAAGGCCCCCCAGAAAACTGCCTCTCGAACGCATGGAAATTCAGGTCATTTAAACAGGCTTCAGTTCATAAAGGGAAATGAAAGCAATTTAATTGTGAGGGGCTGAGGTTTCCGACAGGCACTCAGGACCCGGGAGGATTGATTATTGGAGAGGGCAACTGGGGGCCCTGTACTTAGCAGGCGTAACCAAATTAAATCCATCCATTCCTGCCACTACCAGACCCTGAGCACTTGCTCTGCACTTGGCCGTGGGTGGGGGATGAAGCTGTCAGAGGAGGAAGGAGCTCCTGGCCTCGGGGAGCTGGCAGTCTAGGCAGGGAGATGATGGTAAGTGACAAGCCCTGCAATTAAGAGGGTGTGACTCTCCTCTTCCTTGTGCCCCCTGGCTCTCTGTCCCTCTCTCGCCCACCTGGAGGTCCAGGTGTTGTGTCTCCCAGGTGTGCACAAGCAGGTGGAGAGCAGGGGACCCGGCTGAGCCAAAGCCCCCTCATCCTCCTAGCTTGCTGAGCTGAAGATGGGCTAATGTATTTGGCTCCAGCTGTCTTTCACGCCGTGTCCAAAACAACCTGAACAAGGAGGATAGTGGCTTAGAAGGTGTTACCATGTGCCAACAGACCCCGAGTGATGGGCTGAAGATGTTGTGAGATCCAGGCCCAGGTACCCTCCCCAGATGAGCTGCCCTGAGCAGCAAAACCAGCCTTCCTCTATTTCTATTTAGAGTGACATCATAGACTTTGCAAATACAATGTGTGTTTCTTGACCTCCAGCATCATTATTCTAAGTTTTCCTCTGAGATGAGGGAAAATAATAACATGAAAACTTTAGGTTAATATTATTTTTCCTTAACATGTTTTCATTATATTTTGTGACCCCTCCCATTGGAAGATGAGGAATCAAACATTCAAACACCCAGTCCCCCTCACCTTTGGCTTTCCAGAATTTTTCCAACCCTGTTACTTTCATTTTTGCACTATCAAGGTTTACAAAGGTAAGTTTTGTTCTGGGACGATAACTCACACAATAATATTCATTTTGTCCTAATTTTTAAAGGACTCAATGCTCACTGCTGGACCCTAGAAACCCGTGTCTTCACGACCTAGTTATTTATTTTGATTCTCTAATGAGGCATTTTTTGGTCTCTTTCATTTTTGAAAAGAGCTCAAAAAGCCTATCTCCTAAGCTCCTTCAGGCTGGAGAAGGTCTGCAGGTTGATTGGATACTGAAAGGCAATTTAGCTGGGTATAAAATTTTTAGTCAATATATTTTTTTCTCCCTCAGGATATAAGTGACCTTTGTTCTTCTGAGTTGATGTTCAGTGTTGAATTTATTGTCTTTGTTTTCCATCTCTTAATTTGCCCGGATTATGTATTTACATATTTTTTCAAGAAGTGCTCATTGGTGATCTTTCATGCTTGAGAATGTCTGACTCCTACATTTATATTTAAATAACAAAAGTTAGATATAAAATTCTACATTTAAATGACAAAACTCTTAGGTCACAATTGTTTCCTCTTAAAATGCTGCAGACAGTGTTCTCTGGTTTGAGCCCAGGGTGGGGACAGGTGAGCCCTTGGAAGCACAGAGACCCCAAAATTTGCCTCTCTGACCCTGAACTGCTTTCCCCACCACACCTGAGCCTACTGTTGAGGAGAAGCCTGACATCAGCCTGATATTTCCATCTTGTGGGTGATTGAGTTTGTTTGTTTTTTCAGCTTACACATCCAAAGGATTATTTTATTAGCTCCAAGATCCAATAATCTAATCAAGATACATCTTGAGCTATTTCTGAATCAGATTTTCTGGTAACATCTTCTGTTTATTCACTACAGGGAAGGTTTCTCTTGTTTGTTTGTTTTTTTTTTTCCTCCCTAGTATTCCCTTTAAATACACCCCCTTCCCGTTAGTTGTTCTCTCTGTTACAGGGGCAACAATTACTCACTTGTCCTCCACTTGTATTATCAACTGCTTAATTGTCCTCTCTGTATTTTTCTTCCATGTTGCTGTGATTATCTCAAGCTTTTCCTAATGTCAGTAATTCCAGTGGAGCCAAGTTCATTCTGTTCCTTGTCACTTCTAATTTACTTATTGGCTCTCTGTTGGTGTTGATTGCACCTCTGTGTTTTTTGTTCCTTTTTTTTTCTCTCAGCTCTGCCCTCTTCCTTCCATCCTTCACACTTGTTTCATCCTCTGGTCTTTTAGCTCTTAGTTATGTTTTTTAATTATCATTAACAATCTCTCTTAATACGGTTTTCTATAGAGCAGAAGACCTCTGGAGAATGGTCTTTGGCTCACGGGGTTAGCTGAGCTGCAGATTAGGGTCTTCTGTGGCCATTGTTGCACTCTGTTCCATGAGTTTGCTCATTTCCCATGCGTTTCCCTTCTTCTTCTTGCTCAGGTGGGGGCTGGGTTCTTCTCTGCCCACCTTAAGAGAAGTTGTCTGTCTTCCCTTGAATTCCATCTGTAGCTGTGGTTCTTGGGGGTGGGTTGTGGGGAGGGGGTCATAGGCCAGTTCATCTGAAGCTAGTTCAGCTTTTTTAGAAGAGCTGGCTTATCCTGGTCCTCTGGGCTGGTCCAGGGCTCTTCATGGTGCTGTCACACCAAGGGCTCTGCATCGCATCCCATGCCTGGGGACATCCCCAGGTCTAGGTCACTGTCTGCATCCAGAGCACAGAGGCCCCACGTTCCCTTCCTCCCTCACTCATCTCCCCCAACCTGCCACCAACACCTTATTAACCAAACATTAAAGTCACTTCAAGAATCCACTTTACCAAAGAATCTTTCCCCACCACCACATACAACACGGACACTCCCTCCATCTCATCTCTCTGTCCTCCTTATGATACAGATTTTCCCCATAGGTCTTCACACCACCTGACACCCTACGTTGTGAGGTGGTCCTTTATGTCCTCTCCCATCCAGGCTGCTAACTCAGCTGGGAAGGTGAACTGCTCCAATCTTGTTCCTGGAGGGGGCAGACACCTGACAAACACAGAGCGGGACATCTCCAGGGTCTTCTCTCAAGTGATGCTTCCAGCGTGGGGTGAAGTGGGGACCCTGAGGGGCCCGGAGGTCCTCTGGAAAGGAGACGCCAGAGCAGACTTGGGAGTACAAGGGCTGATTGTAGGGGGCTGGGGGGAGATGCTGGTGAGTGATGGGCAGCAGAAGGTAGATCTGAGCAGGAAAGGCTTTAGGCTGTGATGCAGACCTGGGGGTCCTGGCTCACCCATGGGAGCTGCAGAGCAAAGAAACCTAGGACACCTTGGGGCCATCCAGCACTGGGCAGAGGCCAAGCTCTGAGGCCCTGGAGCCCAGCACACGCTCAGCTCTGGTTACCTACAGCCTCAGCACCAGTCTGAACAGGATCCTGAAGGTGCTGAAGCAGGAGGCCAGGTCATCGACGACCACACTTCCTGAGGCTGAAGGCAAGCTCTTCCCAAAGGGAAAGGGGTGGTGCTGGTGCACGGCTGCTACACCGCTGCCCATCCAGGCATCTCCCTGACTGGCCTCTAGGCAAGGCTGCGGATGGAACCACTACAAGGACATGGGCACCACCACCTCCCCCAGGTCAGCCCAGAGCACCAGCCCCAGGCTGCAAATGGCCCACGTGCTTTAGCCAACCCAGAAACCAGCCCCTGAAAACCAGAGGGCATTGAGAGTAAGCGATTTCGAGCAGAAATTGGCATCTGGCCTCCAGTGGCCTTGGATTCTGATACGGCCCCTGGTACACTGCCTGGATAGGCATGTGTGTGTCCTATTCTCCAAGGTCCCCTCGGGCCTCCTCACTGATTTAGGATGCCCAGGAGAGACCTGAACGCCCTGGAGTCTCCACCCCTGGGTTAAGTCCTTTAACCAGCGATTTAGAACTTGAAGCCCCACTCTGACGTTCGGAAGGATTCTAGGCAAGAAAGCAATGATCTCACAGGCTCGGGGCCTTGTGAGGGCCCACGGCCCCATCCCTACCAGTAAGCCAGGTGCTTGCTCTGCATGTCCCCCTTGCCCTGTCCCCAGGGTCCCCGGGAAGGAACTGGGAGCTGCCCTCCTGGAGGGAGCCAGCAGCTCCTGGGAGACAAGGGCCCATCCGCCTCCCCTTTTGCCCCCACGCTCCCCAAGGTTAAGTTTGTCTTATTTAAGGCAGTGTAATAAACTGATCTCTTTATCATCCTTGAGGCAGAAGGAGAAGGAGCAACAGCCTTGAAATTAGAGAGGCGCAGAGAGGGGAAGAGAGGACTCGAAGGCACAGGAGATCTCCCTGGAATATGGAAACATTGCCACATGCAAATCAGCTCCTCCCGATGTCAATAACACATTAGCATATTGTGCCAAGATCCAGGTGGTGACCCTTCCCCCGGACCATCCCAAGGGACAGAATGAGCGGGGTCTCTGTCTCCACCCAGCACATAGCCTTCAGGTACACAAGTACTTTCTTCCCAGACCCCCAGAGGGACTGTCCCAAACTGGCCAATGACCAGAGTGCTGTTTCAGGGCTGGGTGTTCCCTCGGGGTGCCCGGGGCTGGAGAAACAGGCTCTTTAATGCATCTTCCAGACCTTTCCCTCCAGTGGCAGCTCCAGGGAAGCAGCAGGTGGATCTGATGGACAGGCTGCTCCAAGCAGGCAGGAGGGAAGGAGGGCAGGTCCTCAGCATGGGTGATGGGAAGGGACCTGGGCTCATCAACTACACTGGGATGTCTCAGAGCCTTCGCCTGTTCTCCTGCTTCCTAAAATGGGGACAAGAAGGTGTGTCAAAAGGACTGCACTGGAGCATGCCCGCTCACCACACAGCAGTGTCCTGCTGACCCCGACAATTATCCAGAAAAGAAAGAAAAGCACACAGACAAGTGAGTGCTCTGTGCAGGGAGCCGCGGAGGGCCTGGGCACTGAAGGCTTTGTTCTTGGGACTCTGCTGGCCCAAAGTCTCTGGAAATTCAGTGGGGGGATGGTTTACAGAGGAGTCGGGCCTGCAGGACAGGTGACCTCTGCTCCTGCCCACTCGACGACCTGCCATCGTCCTACACGCACCCCGTCCAGGCTCCCCACCTGTGAGACTCCTCCACCTGGATTCTGGTCCTGCAGTTTCCACCCCCCAGAGCCTCCCACCAGCGGCCTCTGCAGAGGTCATCCCGACCCCAGGTGCCTGTTCCTGGGGAAGGTTACACTCAGAAGCCTCAGAAATGCTGGGTCCATGCTCCGGCTCCGATGCTCATTAGCTGAGAAATCTCGAGCACATCCCTCACCTCCCCTGGGGTCCAGGCTCTGAAATGTGGAGGTGACTCCTGAGGTTCCGCCCCACTCCAAGAAGCATGGTCTGCACGAGCCCCTCTTCAAGTCTGCGTCTGCCTTGGGAAGGATCCCTCCGGCCTCTCATCCCCTCAACATCCCCTCTGTTCCTGACATACGATCTTGGACACAGTAGGTGCCGAGTGTTTTTAATGAGGTTATTAGATAAACATGACGGGGCAATTTGTAGGCTTAGTGTGAGTAGGGGTCCCGCGAAGCTCTCTGCTTTATCGGTAGCGTGTGGCTGGTGGGCTCCGCAGCATCGTGGGGGCTTAGTGAATATTGACGGACAGTGAATGAACAAGTGAGCAAACAGATGAACTAATGAACGAAGAGACCAGCTTTCTCTGCAGATGAAACAAGAGAAGATAAGTTCCTTCAGCAGCCAGGGTGTAGCTCTGCGCAAAAGGACATCCTCTGAGACTCAGGCAAGTAGAGTCTGTCCCTCTGTCTTGGGTGGAGGGGAGCAAAGGACACGAGACAGGCAGGACTCTCTCCTCCCCGCCTGAGCAGCGAGGCAGGCCTGGTGGGGGACAGAGAAAAGGCAGTTTGGCCCAAGAGGCTCCTCTGGCCATGACCCACCGGGAACCACGGCCATCCACAGCTGGCTGCCTGGTAATGGCCCGTGAATCAAATGAAGCAACTTGGCCTGAAGGTAATGACAAAATCTGGAGGCAAAACCCACCTTCCTGGGACTCGTCGAAGAGGATGCTATGAAGCGGGCACAGATGAAAGAGTGAAATATTTGTGGATTGCAACCACCGTCTATCTGGTCACAATTGATGGCCCATCTGAAGGCAGGTTCTTATTGTCTTTCTAGCATCGTTAAAAGCGTGTTATTTATCCCTGCGCACCATGTCTGGGCTTGACGTGAGACCCCGGAAGCCTTCTGGGCTCTTCTCTTCAGGGACCTATCATTCAGCAGTGTCCTTTGGTCTCCTCGGCTCTGTTCTCTAGGTCTCTGGCCAGCTTCGCTCTCCATTCAGGTGGCTAATTAATCAGGCTCTGCCTTCCTGTCCTGGCTCTGCAGCCTTGGTGATGCACCCAGATTCATCTTTCACCATGGATCCTAGCTTGTCTCATTTAACTCTGAAAACTTCCAAAAGACTCCCATTTTCATGCTACACTTAACAGTATTTCTGCCAAATTAACCCCCGTCTTTTTTACTTTAGATTTTATTGGGTGGGGAAAAATGTCTCTTCGTTTACAGATGCCCGGCTTTTTGGCTCAGACCTCTGTCGCAACAACACAACTTTTGTCCTGACGTCGGCTGGCCATTTTCACTGGGGGCTTCCAAACACAGAAGAGCGTGTGTGTCAGAAAGGGGGACAAGACTCATTTATGAAATTCTCCAAACCATCTGTTCACAGGCAAAAATATTGGGCTCGCGTGAGAAAAGAAAGGAAATGTGTGATTTTTAAGAAAATTATTTAAGTGTAAAAAATAAATTCTTGTCCTTAATTGTAGATGAAAACATAATTTTAGACGGTAGGGATTACCCATGAAGAAATCTCTCTCTCTCTCAGAGGCATAATTTTAGCAATAGATGTACTGTTTAGACGTATCACTCGGTGGTTTCTATAATGCGTCAGGGGTTCCAGATCTGAGCAGGGGACACATATAGACTGAATGGGACGAAATGTTTGTCTTCAGGGTCAGCTCCAGACAGACACCGGCTCTGCTGAATGAAGTGGCCGAAGGAAGTAACCACATCAACCCAGGCTGAACTCGGGGCTGGGCAGCCCAAGTATATTTTGTTGTCATGTTACTGCATTTTTATTGTGGTAAAATATACATAACATAAAATTTACCATTTCAACCACTCTTCAGTGTACAGTTCAATGGCATTAAGGACATTCACATGGTCGTGCAACCATCCCCACCATCATCTCCAAAACCTGTGCATCTTCCCAAACTGAGACTCTGTTCCCATTAAACACTCACTCCCCATCCCCCTCCGCCAGCCCATGGCCCCCACCCTCTACTTTCTGTCTCTGTGAATTTGACTCCTCTAGGGCCCTCATATGAGTGCAGTTATACAGTATTTGTCCTTTGGCTTGGCTTATGTCACTTAGCATAATGTCCTCGAGGTTCATCCATGATGTAGCCTGCGTCAGAATTTCCTTCCTTTTGAAGGCTGAATAATATTCGCTTGTATGGATGGATCACATTTTGTTTATCCACCCATCCATCCATCAGTGGACCCTCGGTGTCTCCATCTTCGGGTGATTGTGAATAATGAACATCAGTTTTACAAATGTCAGCTCACGTTCTTGCTTTCAGTGCTTTAGGGTGTCTCCCCAGAAGTGAGATTGCAGATCAAATATGGTAATTCTATTTTTAAGTTTTTGGGGAAACACCATACCATTGTCCAGAGTGGCTGCACCATTTCATAATTCTGTCAGCAAAGCACTAGGGTTCCAGTTTCTCCAGGGTGCCTTACTTTATGATTAAATTGAGAAAAAAACCAGTAACAGAGCAGAATCCAGGATGGACACACCGGAAGGTGCCAAGCCTGAGGTCACTCTTCAAAGCCACCAGAGTACCCAGAAACTGGATCAGAGGGAAGAGAGCCAAGAGCTGGCCTGCAGGTCATCCAGGGGCAATGTCCACTGTGGGCGTAGCACTGGACGTCAGGTTGAATCCTGCACGCCCCTAAACCCACATCCTGTGGCCCAGCTCTGAGCCCTTGTTCTACAAAAGAGGGCGCCCCCTGCCCTGCTTTTGCCCACTCACTCCACAGGCCACCTTGGTGTGTCCTCACCCTCCTCCCGGCTGGCACTTCCTTGCTCCACCCCTCAGCTCCCTTTGCTGGGTCCACTCTCCTGCCCTGGAGTCTGGCTAGAGAAGGGGAGCTGCCCCAGCAGTGTGATCACTGGTCGTCTCAACTCAACCAGCAGGGACACAGTGCACGCGAGCCCCACTGGCTGTCCAGCTGTCCATGCCCTGCCCTGTGGAGCCACCAGCATGAGGCTTGGCATGGGAAGCATCCACGTGTGCATCCAAACAGTCTGCTTACAGGAGCGGACGTGATGCCCGCCAGGCTGATGGGAATATGTTCTCTTTTCCGGTACATCCATCCCTGGTGTCGGCGGCCAGCGGTGCCTGGCGTTCCGCAGGTTGTAGTTCATTGACTAATTGGCAGGAAGAGACGGGCCGGGATGGGGCTGCTGGAACCAGAGTCTGGTCCAGCCTCACTTCATACCACCTTCTGCTGTCTTCACCACGCTCCGAGGAGCCCGGTGTTCTGGCAGATCCCACGTTGTCTGGGTTCCTGGTCCACTGGACCAATCAGAAGCTTTCCCGATGACACATCCTGGGCACGTGGTGGACACACCACCCTTGGAAGTGCAGGGGGAGCAGGTGGCCCGGGCACTGGAGGCAGGCTGCTCGGGGGACCAGGGACACGGTCCTGGGAGGGCCTTGGCAGGCCCGCGCCCCTCCCCCATCTCGGGCATCAGGGGAGGCCAGTGATCAGCCACTTAGTGGGTGCACTGGCCAGGCTTTGTCCGGCTGAACCGGGTTTCGGGGAGGGTAGGTGCCCAGGGCTGCAGGCTGGCCTTCTGCCTGGAGCCTGGATCCAACTTTAGTCGTCGATGCTCCAAAGCGGACTCCTGCAACTGGTCATTTAGGCAGGGCGAGGAGGACTCTGCCCCGCTGGCGACAGTGGGACAAAGCCCTCCCTCTCCTGGAGGTGGATCTGGACGGCTGGCAGCCACCCCTCACCCTCGCCCTTACAGCAGCCACAGGGGTGACACGGGTGCCCCAGCCCAAGGCCACTCAGAAAGGCTTGGAAGGCACGGTGAGCCTCTCCACTCCACACCAGGCCTCGGCCAGTGATGGGTGGGGGCTGGAAAAGGGGTCTTAGTGTGGGAGGAGCTGTGAGCCGCTGGGACCAGCAGAGGGAGCGGGTGGCTCTAGTGGAGGCAGCAGCAGGGACGGCAAGGGGCTAAGGTGGGCACAGCCGTGACCCAGTCTCTTCCGTGGGGGAGAAGGGGGCACACAGCACAAAGCAACATGTGTGCATGGATGGTAAGTAGGTGCACAGCCCCCTCCCGGCCCAGCCTCCGTGAGGACCCGGCACCGAGCCAGCACCCCACAAGTCGAGGGGGCGAGCTGCTGTCCGGGAGAAACCTCCATGTTGCCTCTGGCACTGTTCCAGGGCGTCTTGGTGGATGGAAGTCAAAACAGGGCTGGTGTTAGGGAAAAAGGACAGAATCGGGGCCCCCGAGAGACAGGGGGCCTGGGCCAGGTAAGGGGGGTTGGCCAGATTTATATCAACAGGACTGGGGCCACTGTGCCCAGACGTTTGGTCAAACATTTCTGGATGTTACTGGGAGGATGCTTTTTCAGATAAGATTAACATTTAAATTGGATTTTCATGAAGCAGAAGCAGAGGCCCTCCCAGATGTGGGTAGGCCTCATCCAGTCAGTTGAAGGCCTGAGTAGAACAAAGCCTGATGTCCCCATGAAGAAAGGAATCCAACGGTCAGCCTGGCTGAGGACCCCACCTGAAGCATCAACCCTTCCCCCATGGCAGGTGTAGGACCCTCATCAGGTGGACCCTGTCCGCTCCCGGCACCAGGACAGAGGCAGGCAGGCAGAGGCTGGGCTGGCTCTGGGGGCAGGAGCGGGACACATGCATCCACCCACTGGTGCAGGAGGAGTTGCGGTGCCCAACGGGCTACTTAACCTCTCATGTTTTCATTTCTTCCTCCATCAAGTGAGGCTACTTTGCAGCGAGATCGTCCTGAGGCTTGAAACTTATAGGGAGACGTGCTCAGGAAATGTAAGCTGCCCACTCTGAATGTCAGAAAATATTATTTTTGAATCAGCTTCAAGAGATCACTTCAAGAGGCAGTATTGGAACATTGATTTTTCTCTCTCTTTGGCTTAACCAAATGCCTCCTGCCTTGATCGTGCTGAGCTGTTGTCGTTTGCTTGTAGGGCTGCCACTGGTGTCCGTGCCTGGAGCCCCACCAGGTCCAGGAGAGGAAGCAGATGAGGGGCAATGGACGAATGGTTGAGAGGTGAAGACGCTGGACACCTTGGCCCCTCTGCGCCCCGGCCCCAGCCCGCCCATCACACTCCATGCTCCACCACTTCCAGCACTTACTGGTCTGGTCCCCAGGCTTCTGGGAACAGCAGCCTGCCCATGGTCCCTCTGGCCTCTCCAAGAGATAGGGAAGCTCTGCGTCATCCTAAAACATTCCAGGTTGGAAGGGGCCTGAATGTCACCTAAGCCAGTCACCGTCCAAGCAGGTGTCCAGCTCAGAGCCCCCAGCCTCTGCGCCCACCTCCACTGTCCAGGAGCTCGGGCCTCGCTCCTGGTTCCGGGGCCGAGCTGGAGCCAGCCAGCGTCTGTTGACGTGAGCTGAGTTGAGCTGCGCACCCCAGCTGTCCTCCAAGCCCTTCTCTGTGCCCCAGGACAAGCCCCAGCACCCTCTGCAGACCACGCCCAGCCCTTGGCATCGCTGGGTGCCCGCTGCCCAGGCCCGTCCCGCAAGAAAGCCCTCCCACCGTGGCCACTTGGTATGCAGTGTTCCCAGGGCCTCACGTCAGGGATGAGAGGTGGTGCCTCCAGGCCAACGTCCAGGTTCTGAGTAACCAGGCCTGGATTCAAGTCTGTGCCCTCTACGCATGTGGCCTTACAGGGGTCTCTTCAGTTGGGTATTTTGATCTGTAAAATGGCAGGGGAGTCGACAGTACTGACCCCGTAAGGTTATTCTGTTGGCACTGCCCCTCACAGAGTAAGAGCCCAGGAAACGGTCACTCTGTTAGTCCTGGCGATTGTAACAGGAGCACAGGCGAGCTTGGGTCCAGGATGACATGGGGACAGCTGGTGAGAGGAGGCCCATCATTACGGTGGGAAGAGGCTCCTGGGGGTGGAGTTGGATCCAAACACTGCAGACGAGGTGGGGCTGAGTCACACACACACACACACACACACACACACACACACACACATGCGCGCACACACACACACACCTGCTGACGCAGAGGAAAGACAGCCAGCGCCTCCTGTTCTTCTGGACGCCGGGACTCCTTTGGACCACAGCCTCCCACCTGCAGTGAGAGCCCTGCGTCCCCTCCCCGGGGCCGGCTCTCACTGCCCAGAGTGTGGCCTTCCCAGTCCTGCCCAGTCCTCCAGTCACAGTCTCAGGCTCCGTCCCAGCTTCTGGCTGCATCTACCCTTCCCGCTGGAGGCCCAGGTCTGCTGTCCGCCCCTCCCCTCGGGGCTGTAGCCCGGAGCCCAGCATTAGATGGGGCCCTGAGGAGCAGGTGGGTGCCCCCCCTACCATCACCCCACCTGGGAGGGTCCTCTGGCCCCTGCAGCCACCCTGAGCCATCAGGCCAGTGGCTGCCCCTCTGTGGGCTGCACACAGGACCCTGAAGGAAGCCAGGTCCCTGGCACCAGGCCGGCCCCCAGGGAGCAGAGCTGCAGGGCACCAGGAGGCACCAGTGCCCTTCCACCGCTGCCATCCTTGGGGGCCCCTTTCCCACCTGGCCCCATTTGATCTCAGTTTTGGGGGCCCTCTGAAGTCATGTCCTGGGTGCTCCCCACTTAGCTGCCGTCACCCCGTCAGCTGGGCGCACGGGCCCCTTTACTGCTCTCCCAGGCCTGGGTCAGCCAGCGGTCTGCGCAGTAGCTGCAGATGTGGTGGGATCTCACCTGCATCCCCTGGGGCTGTGGTGGCTGCGGCAGCACCAGCCCCCCCCTGGAGCAGAGCCAGCCTGCCCACCCGTCGGGGAGCATGGCCAGAGTGCCTGAGCCCGTGATGCTGGCCCCATAGCCAGCTTCCCACACCAGTGACTGGGACCCAGGGGGAGCCCTGCTGGGGACCCAGGACAGCAGGTAAGTGTGCCCCACTGGCATCTGTGTGGCTGCCCTCCCTGGGGCGCTTTCTGGAGCCTGGCGGAGCCTTGGGGGCTGACAGCGCTGTGTTGCAGGGCCCCTCATGCCCTCTCTTCTCCACCTGTGGATGGAGGAACAGTCCCTTTGCATGAGAGTCTGAGTGGACTCTTCTCGGGGGCTGGCCCTGCTCCCTGGGGGCGTCCCTGGCTGTGCCCACGGCCCGGGGTCTGGGGAAGGCAGGGAGGGAGCGGAAGCCGGCAGCGGGTGTCCCAAGGCACAGAAAGCAGAGGGCCGAGTCCTGGCCTAGGGCATCTTGTCACTGTGTTTACTGGACACTGGAAGCGCCAAGATGAGCTGACCCCTGGGCCCAGCTCGCTGCTCTCAAAGTGACAAGGCCAGTATCGATTCGTTCTTAATGTGCTTGTAATGGGGCTTGAAATGAGCACAGGCTTATTTATTTTCTTTTTTGGTTCCTGGCACCATCCATGGTGCTGGCAGCCCAGGGGCCAGGGTGGCGGGGAAGCCAAGACCCTTCTCCTCTAGCCACCAGGGCGGCCAGAGACCACACGCAGCTCAACCCGCCCCGGGCCCAGGACCAGACCCCAGACCCCAGACCCCAGACCCACCAGGGCCGCTTGGCCCCTTCAGCCCTGCTGCTCGGGGGAGGGACAGGGAGTGAATATTTCCTGGGGATAGAGTTTCCATCAGAGACAATGAAAGCATCCTGGAGATGGATGGTGGTGTTCGTCACACAACAATGTGAATGTGCTTAAAGCCGCTGAGCTGCGCACTTGAAAATTGTTAAGATGGAAAATTTTATGTTCTGTGTATTTTACTACAATAAAAAAATTTTTTTTAAAGAAACACTGTTGACATCCTGGCGCTCTTGCCGCCTGCAGCCCATGAGCCCTCCCCAGCCCCCAGGCAAGTCCAGGCCTCAGCACCAGCCAGTTCAACAGGGGGACGCTCCCCTACTTCGCAGGGCGCTCCCACCGTCTGTCTTCCCAAGGCCACCTCCAATGTCTTCTCCTGCATCCAGCCTCCTGACTCCCAGGCAGGACGAGGGAAACCAACCAGACCATGAGTGATCATGGGGCCCGTGAGAGTAGCCGCAGGGGCTCCATAAGCTCTCGTACCTTGTCCCTACCTGAGTCTAGCAGGGAGACGGAATGCTTAGCAGTGCCTGGGACCATCCCTTTGCCCCCAGAACACGGAGTTACTGCTCTTGAAACCTGGAGTCCAGGCAGCTCTGGGGAGGGTGTCTGACGGGGGTGGCCAGGTCAGCATCTCAGCATCTGGCGAGGCTGTGAACCAGCTGTGGGCGGTGGGACCACAGAGGATGAATCAGGCCATCAGAGAATGGCTGAGCCCCAAGCAGATCCTGCGCCTCCCATGTGCCCAGAGCCCGCGAAGGCGCTATCACCCAGAACAGGTTCTAAAGCCCCAACCTGAGTCATCGGCAATTCTTCCCTTGCTCTTCCCCGCTGGGGGTTCAGCCTACAGACACAGCAATGCCAACACTCTCCATATTAAACAAACATCATCTCTCACGATGGCTTCTCACAGCTGGGCCACTTTGGGCCATGCAGGGTGAGAAACAGACCACGCGTCCTGGAAAGAATGGGAAGCTGTGATTTGCTGGACCCCATGCAACTGGCTATACATAAATGCAAAAAGCGATTCTCATAAATTCTTTATGCTATTTACTTAGAGGCTGTGTTTATTAAGCTGGTTGGCTTCCAAAAACTTCTTGTAGATTTCTTTCTCAAAAAAGTAAGTTTTATTTCTCCAGCCCACCATGAATTAAAAATGGGTCTTTGATATACTCAGCAGATTCTGCCCCATCCTTTTAGACTTACGTAAGGAGTAGAAATAGACAGTATTCATCAGCAGTTCAGATACACACAGTTCTTTGCAGTCGCCAAAGCTTAACAAATTCTTAGATGGGCTTCTCCGTGTCCCGTCTTTCTTCCTTCTTTGCTAAGACATTGTGGATTCTCTCTGGAATTCTTGCAAACCGGGGTTAGAGGCCTTGAGAGAACCCCTCTTCCATGAAAACAGCTTTCAACCTCCCAAGCCAATTCATACCTGAATTCACTTTGGATGCACACCTTTGAAGATCAGCTGATGAAAATAACCCCTTCACTGGTCTCGAAACTGAGGCCGGGATGGTGGTGGATTGCCCAGGTCACAGGGCAGCAGAGACAGCTCCTGAGCCTCTGTCACTCCCACTGGGATTGCCAGGTGCACGGGGACCGCCAGGTGCACGGGGACCCGCCAGTGTGACACTGAGTGGATGAGGCCTGGCTCTGAGGCTGGAGGAGCAGAACCAAGGCAAACCCCACGGAGACCCTGGGCAAGTCACCAAGTCCCTCTGCAGAGTCTTGGTGTGTCGTCCACAGCGACCTCCAGCCCCACCCCCCAGGAGCTCCCAGGGCGCCTGGGGAGACCAGGGAGGTGGATGAGCTCTGTGAGCAGAGTCAGCTGGGGAAGGCAGGGGGTGCCTGGGACAGACATGGGGGCTGCCCTCCCACCCTGCAGTCGGGATGGGAGAGGTGTGCAGGGCAGGCGGTGATGGGGGCAGAATCTTATCTCCAGGGTGATCTTAGGATCAAGGTCTAATATATAATTTGTCAGGCCAGTGAGAAATGCAAAATTTGTTGTCTCTCGTTCAAAAGGCAGGAAACAAGTGCTGATAATGATCCTAAAATGTAAAGCTTTATTCTTTAAAATATTGTATTACCTCTAGGGTGTAATAGGGAGATACAAGTGACACACAAGTAACAAGAGAAACTTACAAAATTACAAAATAATAATATTTGGGACTCAATTTTATGTAAGATAATCAATAATGATACTTTATTCATACAGTGTCTTGATTGATCATAAAATTATTTTTCTGACTGCAAATATATTTATTAGGTCACCAAAACCAATACTTGCAGCAACTTTTCACCAATGTAACTGAAAATGATGTCAATTGTTCTTGGCAAATGGAAGATTACAAATAATTTTTGATAATTTTTACTTTTGCGAAGGGTCTTTGTGTTAGTGCAATAGTTACTGAAGCTGTTACAAGTGTTTATAGGCTATGACAACTCTGACAAATTTCTGATAAATTAGTTTGAAATATAAATTTTAGTACACCTACAGTTGGCAATTCTTGTAGAGCCATTTTTCTAAAAAGATTTAACTTCATATGAATCAATTTTGTGTAATTCTGATATTAATTTCAAATATAAATTTATACAATGGCAATTTAGGGTTTCCTTTGATATTTCCGGTCATTTGTGGCATTAAATAAGAAACTGAAAGTGGTTTCATGATTTGTATGTAATTCAAACGCCTGTTTCTGCATTCTAATGCCAAATCTTCAATTAGAAGGAAAGTTTTAATTTAAAAAATTGTCTGTCTTATTAGTAATTGGCTCGTCTGAACCTTCCTATGCAAATAGGATTCTTTTCTATCAAATCAATAAATTTTTTTTTTTTTTTTTGGCTGCCAATCACCTGATACTCAGGGTAAATAATCCCCACTTTTCATCTATGGAACACCTCCTCTGTACACGAAAAGATGGAGACCCTTTGAGAGGTTATCAGAAGAATCAACATACTATTTGTTCTCAGAGACAAGCAAAATTATCATTCTCTTCCTTGAAAAAAATGAATTTCTTTTCAAACCTCATTCCACGAATAAACTTCACTTTCACCTTATTCCACATCCGTGTTCAGATTATTACCCTCGTGGAGAACACTCATGAGCAGTGGTGGACACTTGGTCATTGAGACCAATATCGGGGGGAAAGAACCATCAGATTCTAGGAACCAAATGGAGATTCTATTCCCTGCTCTGTTGCTCACAGAGCATTTGACCTTGAGCAAGTGGCCTCACGTGAGTGGGCCATCCTCTCCTCACCTAGGAGAGAGCTGTTTCCCAGAATCACAAGGACTAACTGCAACAATGTTCTGGAAACAACTATAACAGCAATTATTAGTCATTGAGTTTGTACCAAGTGTCAGGCATTAGCGAGATTTTTGTGTTGACTCTTTGTAATAAGGCTGCAGGGTGGGTACTAGTGTCTCCTTTACACAGATAAGATCACTGACACTTAAATCAATGAAGCAACTTGCCCAAAATCGTGTGGCCAGTTTGGAATCCACCCACTGGAGGTTGCGTCTGACCTCAGGGTCTGGGCTTTCTCCCACTGCATCAATTTTTAATGCAGAGAACAGGATAGCTGGCGTATAATGGATCCCCCCAAAGGGCTAGGTCACTGCATTCACTTGCTAGGGCAACCATCCAAAATACCATAGTGTATGGCTTAACAATAGAAACTGAGTCTCTCACGGTTCTGGAGGCTGGAAGTCTAAGATTAAGGTGTCGGCAGGGTTGGTTTCTCCTGAGGCCTCTCTCCTTGGCCGCCTTCTCACTGTGTCCTCACTTGGCCTTTTCTCTTTGTTCACATTCTGGTGTCTCTCCCTTTTCTTCTAAGGACATGACTCATCTTGGATTAATGACCCACCCCACTGGCCTCATTTTAACTTGACACCTTTTTAGAGAACTTATCTCCAAATACGATTATATTCTGAGGTACTGAGGTTTGGGATTTCAGCACATGGATTTGGGGGGACACGTTTCATAACATTCACTATACGTAATAGGTTGAACGGTGGTCTCCCAAAACACATGTCTACCTACTAATCTCTGGAAACTGTGAATGTGACTTTGCTTGAAAGAAGGATCTTTGCAGATGTGATTAGTTTATTAACAATCTCAAGATGAGATCATCATGGATCAGGGACCTTAAAGCAAATGATGAGTGTGTGATGAGATGTACCAGATAGACACACGCAGAGGAGGGTGGCAGAGATCAGGGTGATGCTCCACGAGCCCAGGAAAGCCAGGAGCCACCACAATCGACAAGGAAGGATTCTTTCCTTGAGCCCCCAGCGAGCACGCAGCCCTGCCAACACCTTGATGTTGGACTTCTGGCCTCCAGAACCGTGAGACAGTAGACGTCTGGTTTTTTAGGCACCTGGTTTGTGGTCTTTTGTTACAGCAGCCCGAGGTCAACGCACCACCTCCCCTGACTCACAGTGTCGGCTCTGGGAGGAAGCAAAGCTCCTGGAGGGGGCTGATGTTGAAGGGATGCCCATTTGAAGGAAGGCACGGCCTGTACAGAGGGCCTGATGTCATCCCGATGTGACCTTTCCTTAGACAGCCTGGCCCAGGGCTCCCTCCACAATGCTCCACAGGGAGAGTGAACTGCCCGCTCCTCTCCTGCACATAGAGCCGAGCTCTTTAGTTCCCTTTTGGGAATCTTGTCTATTTCTTCCTCGCTGCAACTCATCTCTTTTCTTCCTAGAGATAAAATAGTTGGGTTTCCTATTCAGGATTTCGTATTTAGCTGCCATTATGTAACTTTGCAGAAACCTTTTGTCAAGCCACTGTGGGGTGACCAAGGTCAGGCTTAGTAGAATGGAACACTGTCTTTGAGAAGAGAGATTTGATTTGGCATCACCACTCCTCTGCCAGGGATTTTGGAAACAGATCTCTCCTTGGGTAGAAGTCCAGGTGGACGGGATTGCATGCATTTGTCAGGATGAGTGACCAGTCCTGGGGGTGGGGCTGCTCCCTAAAGGGACTCTGCTTCCAGCACCTCTGAGGTCAGAGGTGCTCAGCTGGGGGTGCCCAAGGCCCCACTGCCTGTGTGTCCATGCGTCTGTGCATATAAATCTCTGTGAACCAAAACCAGTAAGTGCTATAAAACAGCCTCTATTTTGGAACCTGAGCTGTGAATCCTTTTGCAGAGCAGATAATGGTCACTAATAACCACTGTTTGAAAGGCCAGGTCTCCTATTTGGACTTTGATTTAAATAGAGGAGACTTAACTCTGAATAAAGTGTGGCACTGGCAGTGTGTGTTGAGGGACCCACCACTGTCCGTCTACACTCGCAGTAACGAAGCCAGGGAGGATCCGGAGTCCCAGCCCACGTTCTTTTTCTTCTCACGCTTAGTGAGCGAAGGTCTCTATTTTCCGCACTCACTTCGGTCAAGGCTGAGTGTCTACTGGGTCAAAATCAACCCTGGTAACAGTCGTCTACACAGCCGTCGCGCCTCCCTGTGCTGCCCATCCTCCACCCCCATGTCTGGAAGGCCTTTCAGCCCCGCGGGCAGCCCTCCCCACACCAAACCCGCCCCGCCTCAGGCAACCTCAGGCCCCACATGTGGCTGCTCAGACCCGTCCCCTGCCTGCCTCCACCATGTCTTCCTTCCCCTCACAGAACCCACACACACACCCCTGGACACATCCCAGGACTTGGCAGTGCTGGAGACCCCAGACCCCAAAAGCAGACCCTCCCCACACACAGCCTCCTGTCTCTCCAGTCCACAACCTCGGGGCCCCCGACCCAGCCACAGCACCCATACCTGCCTCACCAAGACACACCTGGACCGATGGTTCTCCTACCTGCTGGGGTCGCCCTGTCCTTTCCTGGCTTAGAATCCATGGGACTTCCTCATGGTCCTTGGGATCTAGCCACTGCCATGCAGGACCCGCAACAGCTGTGTCCCCCTTCCCTTCCCTCTGGCACACGTGGCCAGTGCCCAGTTCCAAGTGAGTCTGCCCAGCTCAATGCTGCAAGGCTTTCCCCTGGGCACACAGACCCTTTCTGGAATATTCTTCCACCCCCTCCTCCCTTGGCTAGCCCCTCATGTTCATGTCGTGGCTTAAGTATTGCGCTCTCAAAGAAGCCTTCTGTGACCATGCATGTGTGTTCAAGTACGTGCATGCACACACACACACACACATGCACCCACCCACACACACATGTACACACACAGGATGGAACCAGCCCTCAACTTCACTCCTTTGGGCATTATTGTCAGTTATAATACATCTGTCCCTCGTGAGGTGACCTGATCTCTTGCCGACAAAGCAGCAGGCCCCGTGGGGAGAGCCCATTTCTGCCCTAATGCCTGGCTCCCAGTATTGCAGCCAACCTGCCCCCACCCAGGAGCTCAGCTCAAGTTCTAGAAGCACCAGGGGCTCCCACATGATGGAGTCACATTGGATGTACATCCTTCGGCCCCCTTCGGGCCATCAGATGAGAGCAGACCCTTCCAACACGTGACTACAGCTGTCAAAGAGATTCCCAGTGAGAACCACCCAGCCATGCCTTTCCAGGATTCCTGGCTAACAGAAGCCATGAGAGAAAGTGAATAATCGCTGTGGTTTGAGCTGATAAGTGTTGAGTGATTTTCTGCTTAGCCCTTGATAACTGGAGGAGATGTCTCAGTTCCCCTTCCAAACTCACCCACCAGGTGGGTCCCCTAGAGGGAGAAGGTGAAGGACAGGAAGGAAACATTGGAAGTGGGAATAAACATTACCCTCAACATCCTCAGCTTTTTGGTTCCTTTTAACCTTTAGGGACTCCCACCAGCCTATCTCGAGCCAACAGTGTCCACCAGGATGTTCCTGCTACCGTATCTACAAACCACTCCCCCAGAGCCAGCCTCTGGCTTCTTATAACCCCCTGGGGCTCCTCATAGTCAGTGTGGATTTTCCCCCAGAAGTCCCTGAAATTGTTCAGAAGATGATTCACCTAAATCTACGCAAAGGCTGCCCCAAACTGAAAACGCACCCTCTAGTCCATTCCTACTTGAGGTGGTCAGCTTCTCAGATGTCTTCCAATGAGCCCCACCTTCTGGTGCTCATGTGACCCTCTCCTATGAGTGTGTGCTGGACTAATGACCTCCCTCTAACCTGTCTAGAGGGAACAGGACATCACTTCTGGGGTTAGGCTGTGAAAAGACTGTCTTCCATCCTGGGAACCTCCTCTTTTCTCCCCTACTCACTCCAAGCTCCCCTAAGCAGAGACCCACGTGGCAAAGAACTGAGGGAGACCTTCACGGGACAACCAGGGGAGAGTAGGTACCACCACCCCACAGCCCCGAGGAACTGAATCTGTCCTTTGACCGTGTGGGAGAGCCGGGAACAGACCCTGGCCCAGTCCAGCCTTCAGATAAGACCACAGTCATCGCCAACAGTGTAAGTAACTTCACCAGAGTCCTGAGCCTGGAGATCCATCCCAGCCACACCTGGATTTCCAACTCACAGAACCTGTACAGTAATGAAGGTATTTTGTTTTAAGCTGCTAAACTGCGAGGTTGTTGGTTATCCAGTAGTATGTAGCTGATACACCATCCCCAATTATGTCCCGCGATGTTATCCAATACAACCCGCCAGAGGTTCTGCAGTGAAATTAAAGGTATTTCATAATAAAATGTGAAATAGAGACATAGAAACTCCATCACAAAATGCCAAAACCATAGAGAGACAGGACCTGCAAATATAAACTTTCTCACAATTATGATTATCCTAAGGGAGGAATTAAATTCTAAAGATCCAACCTTATGAGTGAAAGTTCAGAAACATTAAACGGATGGTGGGGGAGGATGGTTCAGGCGGTAATGCGAATGAAGGGGAGCGGCAGATGAACCTTCGCTCGCTCCCCCGCCGCTCACCTCCTGCTGTGTGGCCCGGTTCCTAACAGGCTGTGACCGGTACTGCGAGTTCAGTCGGGACCTGAGTCTGAGGCACTGACAAGACACTCAGGTAGATACGCGCCAGGCAATTGGAGGTATTTGGATGTAGGTCTGCGTCCACTCTCAGGTCCTGGGACCACCTTGGTCCCTTCTCACAGGAGACTGGCTGATGGTGGCACTGAGGGAGGCCTCTCCTATGCCCCTCTGACACCAGCACACGCCTCCCGTCCACCCCCATCACCGGTCCCCACCCCAGGCGCAGTTCACACCCAGGATGCTGAGGGAGCAGCCTCCAGCCAAGAGCACGTTCTCAGGCTCTGGAGGGAGAGGTGAGCCCAGGGCAGCGAGAGAGAGGGAGAGACACAGGCAGGGCAGAGGGAGAGGAAGATGGACACCAAGGACTCAGTGGGAGCAAGGCCAGCTTCCCGGGGAAACCCAGCTGGGCACTGGCCATGCAGGTTCTCGGGATGGCCTGGAGGAACCACCTGGTGGCCGATGTCTTTGAGGGCACGGAGGAGCCCACCTATCTCTTCCTTGGCCGGGGTCTGGCTTAGGCTGACTCTGCCTCTGGGAGCTTCTGAGGAGGCCACACCCCATACCCCCTGTGACCCGAACCTCAGCCCTCCAGGGGGCGGGGGGCCCTTGTGTCCACCAACATTGTATTCAAAGTCCTGGGGGCCAGGCTCAACCTTCCCGGAGGCGGCTGTGCCAGGGGTCTGGCCATTCTGGGAGAGGTTGGGACAGTCAGAGACCTAGGGGTCCAGGAACGGTGACAGCGGCAGCGTCCAAGGACCCGGGGCAGGGGGGTGACACATCTGAGAGGCATGGACATGGGTCCCATCCTCACACATGCTCCTTCCAAGCTCTGGGCCTCCTCACGCTGGTCTCTCCCTGTGATGCCCTCGAGAACATTCCCAGGTCTTTTCACAACCGGGAAGACCACTCTCCATCCAGGGCAGCTGGATGCACTGGCCCATCTCATGCTCCCATCTCTGCTAGGTGCCCTGGGGACCCAGCCACCCACCCGTGGGAGCCCAAGCCACAGAATCTGCCTGTCTGTCTCTTCCTGACACGTGGCCCCGAGGGGTGGGGCTGCATGCAGTCAGGGCTCAATCAGCCCCCGGGGGTGGAAGGAAGTAACACGTGAGTGCCTGGGACCCTGACACCCTATTCAGGAATGCAGCCCCTGTGTTTCTCCCAGGGATGCACAAGATGAAAGAGTAGCCCAGAGGGGTGACTTCCCTGGCCACAGGGCCACACCCTGCCGAGAGGCCAGGGTTGGGGGATCAGCGTGGCTTCCAGGGAAAAGGCTCCCCTCACGGGCACAACAGAGATCCCCAAGGCCCAGAGGAGGCAGCTGAAGGGGAGGTGCCCAGCCTGGTGCAGAGCCGTGTCCATCTGGGCAGCACCTGACGGCCCTCGCTGAGCTGAGCCGGGTGGCCTCCGGGGCCCAACCCCTCGGCCCTGTGTTTGACTCTGCGGCCCAGGCTGCCTCTCCCTCTAGCACCTGACAGCAGGCTCACTTCTTTCCCAAAGTCACCCTCTCCAAGTACCGATGTCCCCAAAATGTCGTGGTTGCCCTTGGTAACCGGTCACAGCTCTGTCCCATTCATCTATTTAAACCAACCCAAGGTTGCTGGATTTCATTCTGGGGCCACCACTCCCCTCGCTGGGGGTGGGGCCTCCCCTCAGCATCCTCATTGCTCCTGGGGGCACAGGGACTCGGGAGACACGCCCACCCCCGGCGCCCTCTCCATCCTTGGCCTCCGTGAGCTGAGCCTGAAGAGACCAGAACAAAGTGTGGCTCTTTCACTGGAATCAGAGCCCAGGGCTGCCCACCTGGGCAGAGGGAGGCTGGACGGTGGGACCTCCCAGCTGGGCTGGTGTCCCCCACTCCCCGGGGTGTGTTGACCTTGGGCAAGTCCTTCCCCATCCTGGTCTGGACGTCAGGTACCCATGGGCCCTCAGGGAGGATGCCAGTGGCCCCAGGTCGGCCCCGGCCTCCCACCCTCATTAACCCTTGCCTGCCCACCGTTCCAGGGGAGGGAATGTGCAAGTTTAAAGGACGGCCCCTTCCTTGCCGAGGCTACGCGCTGACAGGAGCGGCAGGACATGGGCCCTCAGGCCGAAGGTTAACAGAGCTTCCACAGCTCTGGGCCTCACGCGGGCCGCACCAGGGCAGAGTCCACTGTCCCATGGCTCTCCGGCCCGACTTTCGCCCCAGCTGGGCCCCGCTCTCATCACGCACAGGAAGTGGACGGAGCCCCCCAGAAGCAAAGCACCATCGCTGGCTCCCTCCCTTCTGAGTACTTTTCTCTGCCACGAAGGAAGCAGGCAGCGCTGCGACAGGGGTCACTTATTTTTGAGGCCAAGCCAATAAAACGCAGTGGCGTGCATCCTCCAAGGAGACAGAGAGGAAGGGGACTGGCTGGGCGGACCGGGCTGGGAACGGTCTTCATGGCCCCACCTTGACATGGGCAGATTCGTCAGGCCCGGGTTCAAAGGGCTCCTCTTATCCTGGCCTCTGACGCTCAGCGGGGACAGGGACGGGGCGCGGTTCCGACAGAGGCCTGCCAGGCCCAGGCTGTGCAGACCCCACTGACCGCTCTCCAGTCCCTTGTCCCCAGGAGGCCAGCACCGCCCCTCGCTCTTGCGGGAGATTTGCGGACTCTGTCTCGGGCCTCACCCTGAGCACCTGGACTCCGGCTGGGGGTCTGGGCTGGTGGGACAGGGCGGGAGAGGGGAGGGGAGCCGTCCCGCCCATCTCTCTGAATTTGGGTTCTGTCTTCTCCAGACCAACCTCAGGCCAGCAAACAGCATCTGCTCAGAGGAAACAGGATCCCTCCTCCCAGCCGGTACCTGTGGCGACTTAGCTGTACCCCTAGGGGAGGGACACCAGTGCCCGGACCACAGGGGCAGAGCTGGCCCAAGTCACCCATCACACACCCACAGACATCTATGGAGCCCCTCATGCAGGATGTGCTGGGGATACAGGCCCTGGAGGGCTGCAGGTGGACAGTTACCACACGAGGTACTGGTGAGAGAGGGATGCAGCTTCCCATGCTGGGGTCCCTGCTGCTGGGCCGGGCTGGGGTGGGGGGCATGCAGAGGGGGAGGGCATCCTGCACCCTGAGATGCAGAAGGTGGGCACATGCGTCTGGTAGGCCTCTCGTTCTCTTATGTGGTTTGGCCTCGGGCAGCCTCATCTTACAGCTGCAGTTACCTCAGGTAATGATGGCTCCGGGGGAGAGAGGGCGAGGAGGAGAGAAAGAGAGAGGGGGGCGGTGGGGGGGCCCGTCTTTCCAACCAGAATGCAAACTCCTCAGAAGAGGACTGCTACTCCCCGCAGGTCACCACCATGCAGGGCGGAGGGCCTTGGGGAGGGCAGGAAGGAGGTCTGAGAGGTCTCGTGAGCTGTGCACAGGCGGCTCAGCCAGTCTCAGCCCAGGCTGCCCATCTGAGCATGGGTGCTGCTGGGGGACACACCTGGGTGAAGGTGTGACCGGAGGGACCACTCCCTCAAATGCTCAGGTGAGGCAGAGGTGAGACAGTGACTGGAAGGGGGTTACCTGCACCAGCCCCGCCCACCCCCGCCCACTTCCACTGACTCAGATCTTGCCCAGGACCCTGTGGTCCCTCCTTGACCTGGAAAAACCTCTGAAACAGTGGTCTGTGCTCAGCAGCTGGGAGGCCACGGGGAGGCACGGGGCGGCCCCAGCTCTTCCCCACCCAGCCCGGCCCGCCAGGCAGCTGGCTGTGCCTGTCTTCCCGGGACTCCCCTTCCTTCCTCCAGTTTTTTATTAACACACGTGAATGAGCCTCGTAATGGGGACCTGATGACAAGCTGAGGGGCAGGTGACCTCCTGCCCCCTTGCTCCGCCTGGACGTGGGGCCATGGTAGACAGTGATGCTGGGAGGACTGACCTGGGCCCACCCTCAGGCTCAGATGGGCGGGTACCCCCTGCCCTAAGCATGAGGAAAGAAGGTTCTCAAGTGGGATCCCTGAGGCTGCCCCCATTTGTGGCAAAGGTCCCCTAGATTTCTCCCAGCGCCCCTCTCAGAAACACCCCTGGGTCTGGCTCTGGACTGAGTGGACGGAGGGTAGTGGTGGGTGGAGGGGAGAGGGGGAGGGTTGGAATGTTCTAGAACAGGAGTTCCATAAGGGTGTAGGGCAGGCACTCCCTATGTTCATGCAAACGTGGATGCCACCACCAGGGGCTGGCCGCTTTCCTGCCAGGGAGGTCAGCGAATTTAGGGGACCTTCCCGGCCCACCAGCTTTGGAGGGTGACACCAGGATGCTTAGCTCAGGGCTATGCCGTTTCTCTCCAAAACGCTGCTGCCGGCTGACAAATGCACCCAAAGACACCCCATTCATCAACCAAAAATCTCCCTGTTTAGTCATCAAATAATGTCTTCAAGAACCCTCAGAAGCGATGCTTTGTTGGCTGTGATTTCATCACACTGGTTGTGCTCAAACTGGCTCAAGCACCCACTTCCTAAAATACTCCCCTTGAGTCCTTTCTGCCCAATGCGAGGCTGCAGCCCCACCCTTCAGTTGAGGGCTCGTGGCTCAGATGGGATCACGATGGGTGGGAAGTGGCAGGGCTGTGCTGGGGGCTGCAGGAGGCCTGGCGAGGAGCAAACATGGGGCCTGCGGAGACATGGGTGGGGCAGCCGAGCCAAGTGAGTAAGAAGCAGGGTCCGCAGATGGGGAGACAGGTCCTCGGGAGCTGAATGAGGGCTGAACAGGGACGGGGCCGGCTTCTACAACTTGACCCGGGCCGGGAACCCTCAAACCCCAGGCTTTGACGAGGACCCAGAAGATGCTGTGACCTACTCTTTCCAAGTCAGGAAACCCTAGAAGCTTAGACTAGAGGAAGCCCGAAGCAGAATCAGAGCCTTGGTTGCCCTGCTTTGCAGCCACGAGACCAGCCTCAGTGTCCTGTCCGAAATGTGGGCCAGCAGAGACCCCCACACCCTCAGCTGGCTGGCGTGAGGACAGGAGGGGGCAACTGCGGGAGCCCCGAGGCCCTCCAGTGCCAGTCTGTGTGCCAGCCTCCACCCCACTGTTGGCATCCTGCTTATCCACTGTGCTCGTCACCCATCCTTCCCTCCCTCCTGGGTTCCACTTGGTGGCTCATCTTCACACGAGCTGATAGGCCGTGTGAGGGGCCAGGTGTGCTTTCCGCCCTCGGAAGCTCACAGCCAACGGGCTGAATTAAGATGGTCCACCTCCCTGCAGCCCTGTGGTTTTCTCTGAGAACCAGCCTCTGCCTATAACCAGCCTTCTGTCCACCTGCCCCGATAAACACCTGCCCCCCAGGGTACAGCATTGTCCTTACCACTCTGCACGTGGGCAGTGGAACCCGGTCCTCCCTCACCCCCCTCATCGCACTCCTGGGTGGGTTGTCTTTGCCCCACAGGGGCTGAGGTCATGCCAGGGTCACTGCCGCATCCTCCACATGAGCACCTCCCTCCAGCACCCGAAACAAACTGCACGAAGGGTGAATAGGCATGGCAGACCCTGGGATGTGCCGCCAGGCGCCCTTCAAGGAAGGACGATGCGTCGCCAGCTTCCAGGAGCACCATCCCACACAGCCTTCAAAAGTCACCCTTGGGAGTTTCCCCGGTGGCGCAGTGGTTGAGAGTCCGCCTGCCGATGCAGGGGACGCGGGTTTGTGCCCCGGTCCGGGAAGATCCCACGTGCCGCGGAGCGGCTGGGCCCGTGAGCCATGGCCGCTGAGCCTGCGCGTCCGGAGCCTGTGCTCCGCAACGGGAGAGGCCACAACAGTGGAGGCCCGCGTACTGCAAAAACAAACAAACAAAAAGTCACCCTTGGGGTCAACCACGTCTCTCCCTTCCCCACGCAGTCCCCAAGGGCACTGCGTGAACACCCACGTGCCAAACTCCATCGCAGGGTCTGCTTTCAGGGACCTCAATCGGCTACAGTGAGGGAATGAAGGAGTGAGTGATGTCAGCAGGCAAGGATCATGACTTTTATTTCAAATGAGGGAAGTGAGACTTGGAAAAGACAACCAGCTTCATCAAGGAATCACTGTAATGATGAAAGCAAGCCCTCAGGAGCTGTCCTCCTAACTGCAAGATGACACCGCAGGACGCCGAGAGCAGCCACTGTTCCCAGGACAGCACTGCCCGTTGGACCTCCACGGTGGCTGCCGAAAGCCAAGTCTCCCCTGCTGTCTTTCCTGATTTGTCCAGACCCACCGAAGAGCTGAGGTACGTTTATCCCCCCACTCCCAGCTTGAGAGTTGCCTCTATAAGGCTGGGGTAAGAAGAGGTGTTTTTCTCCCCAGAAATAGGTCTATTCTCTTTGGGAACCATTTTTACCAAACCCGTCAGGGCTGACAACAAGCTGGCTGTTTTCATATGCCTTCCCGAGGTGCAGGCTTCTCCGTGGTGACAGCCGTCTCCTATAAATGCACACGTCTCTTCTCGGGAGTTTTTTCACCAGTCTTGCTGGTCCCACCCACTCATCTGGTCCCCTCCTTCCTGTAATTGAACGCACAGTTCATTAAGATCTTTGGTTGTGGCAGAAATGTTACAGGGGAAGGAAAAGCTGTTGAAATTTTTATTTTTAAAAGTAACTAAGAATAGGGTGAACCTTGTAAAAATAGCAAAGCCTACCAACAGGATTGCACCCAAGGCCAAGTCCTCCTTCTAAAAATCAGAGTTTGGCATTTAAGTCACAGAGGTCTTGGGGATGGGAATGGAAACTAGGATATGTTTCCTGCCTGGGCCACCCCTGAGCAGTGGCTTATGCAGCTTTCAGTCTGCTCTTTTCCACCCAAATTCATTTAAGGCAGAACCTTCCTCCCTACTCCCACCCTTCAGAAGACAAAGACTCATCCGATCTACCTGGGTTGGGTCCACGCGTCACCTGATAATATGAGGAAAATGTCCTCTGAGATCATCTTTCATATTATCCGAGAGCTTAGGAGACACACAATGCTACTGGAGATACTGGGTTCCTTTGCAACTCTTGAATATTTATTGGGAGGAACTTGGGTGTTTCCATCACGGCTCTTGTGTTCACCCTTGACCCTTGGCCAGAAGGGATGGAAGGTACAGGCAAAGATCTTCGTCTGAGTGACCCTGAAGCAGCAGGTGAACAGGGTTCTGCAGCCTACCTGCTGGAGGTGGGGATGATGCTAAACCAGGTGTCTTAAGGGTCTTGCCCACCCCTGTGTCCTTGGCAGGCAGAGTCCTGTGGTCCTGGGTCAGCAGTTTCATCTGGCAGGAGCTCCATGAACAAGGTCTGAGTGTGGACACCACACTCTCTATGGTCCTGCACTGCAGCAGGAAGCACATACTTGCTCTGGGAAATTGTGAATATGCCTCTCAGTCCTTGGAGAGTCAGAAAGACCAGGTGAGGCTGAGTCATGGGTGCTAAAGATGGAGTTTAAGTGTGAGGCACAGGAAAAGAAAGTGCATGCTCAAACCCTGGAATCTTCCAAGAGCTGTTCCTGAGAGCTGTGAAAGGGAAGTCTTGTCGTAGCTGACCTTCCAGTGGCTGACAATTAGGGGCTGCTGACCATCGGGAGCTTCCAGGGAGAAAGAGGGGTCCACCCAGCCCTGCACCAGCCCCAGCCATGGTCACTGAGGTCCCTGAGCCCACTCTGTCCTCATGGAGCACAGAGTAGAGGGGAGACCAGAGGTATGAAATCCCTAGAGAAACGTGTAAGAGCTCTGGGTTTCTAGGGCAAGAACACTTGTGGCATTTGTTCACTAAGCATCTAGAAAGCACCTACTGTATACTCGGGTCAGTGCTGGGTCCTGAGGTCACAGAGACGAACCTGGAGGAGATGGCCAGGCAGTGCAATGCCGTGTGGCCAGAGCGATCACTTCGTTGTGCACCGGGTTCCATGGGGTCCGTGGAGAGATAGGCGGAGAGGCATAGCACAGGAGGTGACACCCCTGTGATGCTGGGACTCCAGATCTGGACCGAACCTGAAGGCCCCCTTCGTGATCCAGGTGACCAAGCCCCAGAGATAGAGACAACTTGCCCCAGGCTTAGTATCGGGCCCTCGACTGATTCTCTCTGGTGTACAATGTTTCAGAAGCAAGTCATGACGTCTGGAGCAAGCCCAGCTTGCGAGATTTCTCTACAATGGCAGAGTCAATGGATCAGATGTGGGTCTTCAGGATTTGGCTTCTGATGAAGGCGTTAGTTAAACTAAATTCCAGGAGGTAAAAGCATCTTTGCACTCTGTCATTCTGAGACCAGGCTCCAAAGTCTCCCTTCTATCGACCTCTGGTTTCACAGGTGGGTCTGCAGAGTGGGCCTGATCATGCCCTGCTGGGGAGTGTGCCCTGAGTCAACAGACAGCAGAGAGGCCAAGGCCTCTCCACGGTCTACCTATGCTGCCAGCCAACTCCCACCAGCTGGTACCTGCGTCTTTGGGAGGGAGGTTGCCCTCAGACTGCAGAGCCCACATCCCACTGCTTGACAGGGGCAAGTGCCAGCAACTAACACGCCGGACCCCTCCCTCCAATCCTGGGGCCAGCCCTGGGCCAATGCTGGTGGGCGTGGAGGTGTGAATACCCTGCCCTGCCCTTGACCCTCGTGTGGGGGCAGTTTTCCATCACATCCCAGCTCCTGCTGTTTACCTGGTTACCGCCTCTCCCCGCAACTGTCTCTGCCCTCTACGGTGCAGCCACGCCCCCTCCGCGCTGTGCATCTCCAGTCTCGGCTCAGACTCTGCTCCTGGGGAAATGTGACTGGTACACAAAGGCCTCTTCTGTGTGTGGCTGCATCTTCATCTCCATCTTTGCTGCAACAGCAAACACACACTCTTCCAAATCAATAGTGGGGCACTCCAGGGCTGTGTGTCCCTTTAGCAAGCAGGTTTCCTGCACCCCAGACTAAAGCCTGGTACCCCGGAAAAAACACGCATTCAAGCTTTTCATGTATCAGTGATGTGACCTCGGCGAGACCCCTAACTCCTGAGGGCAAGTCCTTCACCTTTAAGAGGAAATCGCTAGACCAGCCAACCCAGCCTTTAAGTGACATGCTATGTGTCAAGTGTGTCTGTCCCCTGGTAGCTGCAAAAATGACAACTGTTACCTCCTCCCCATTCATCCTGGTCCTGGTCCACGGGCACTGGTTTTCCTCAAAGCAGCTACCAGAGTCCTGCATGACCTCAACATTCTCCATCCACAGAGTTGATGCTTTACAAACTATTGACATTTATGGGCAAGCAGTGCTGAAGCTCTACTGTGTGCGGCTGTGTTTTAGACACTGTGCAAACAGTAAGGCATTCATGGTTACGAAGTGGCTGCTTAATTATCCTCCCACTTCAAATGAGGGGGCTGAGGCAGAGAGGTTTCGTTGCTTTCCGGAGGTCACACAGCTAAGAGTCAAGCCCAGAACTCGGGCCCAGATATTTTGCCTCCATCATCCAAGCTCTCAGATTCCCTGCTCTCAGACACCAAGGGCCTGACCACTCAATTAATACACACTCGAGAGACCAGCAACCAGGGCAGAGTAACTAGATCACAGGCTAAGTTAACTCCTCTGTTTATGGAGATCGCATCTCAGGCAGTGTATTCTTAGACAGTCTGGCGTTACGATTCCCTAACGTTGAGACTGTATCCAATCAGCCCTCGTTCCTAAAAATACACCCGGTGCCCATGCTGCCTCTCACACCTAAGTGAGGCAACCGGCAGGACCAACAGCATCTGGCCCTCAAGGCCGGACCAGTTGGCACGGAGACACCGGGGTTTAGAGGGTCCCGGTGGGGCGTCTTGGCTGACTCGTGTGTCTTGTGGGTGATGCCATTTTCTGAGCTCTGCCTCTGAGAAACAATCCTAGGTCCTCCAGTTTTGAGAAGGGGGCTCAACACAGGTTACAAAAAGACCAACAGAGACGGAGAAGAAAGACGGGCAGAGAGGAGAGAACAGATCCCCTACTTTCCTTACACAAAGGAGACACAGCACGTGCGAACACTCGCAGAGGAATCTAAACCAATTCTGTCTGCTCTGTTCCATCTGCTTCCTATGTTGAACCACAAGGTCAACAGTATCAGTCATGAAGATGTGCTTCAAGGTCCAGGAATAAGACGAGCCCAGGGAGGGAAGGACGGGGATGGGCACTGGCTAAGCACCTACTGTGTGCGGGGCACTGCCCAGCGTCACCGCCATCTCTAACTCCATCCTCACCTCATCGAGGTTCCGACTTTACACGGGAGGAAAGTGCACATCAGGGAGGTTACGTCATTCCCCAAGGCCATGCCGCCAGCACACGCCTGCTGGAACCCAGCCAGCTCCAGCTCCATGTCCGGGTCTCACCTACTCCAGGCTGCCTTCCAGGATTTGAGGAGTGAGGACAGGGTGACAGTACCAGGGCCTCCGAGGGGACTCTGAGTCAACCGGTCAGAGAGCAGTGAAGTTAGCATCCCCGCTGCGGTACTGTGTTATCCCCAGACAGGACAGGGGAGCCTGGGCCATGTCCAGGGCACCTGAGAAGCATTGCCCAGGAATGTGGAGCCCAGAAGGGTCCGTGTGGAGGGGGCGCCATCAGGTCTCGGCCCCCAATGGGGAACATGCGTAATTGGGGGATGCAGGCGGGAGCAGGACTGAGGAGGAGGACAAGGGTCAGCCTGGCCCCCTGCACCCCACCCCCAGCACAGGAGAACCCCCGGGCACTGTGCCACGTGATTGAAGAGCTTTCCCTGACATCCTGACAACAGGAACAAAAGGGCCTCCCTAATGATGGAGACAGGGCTCTGGGACAAGAGCTCCTGCTGACGTCAACGTATCCCCGTCAAGATCAGCTACAGCTGTGGGCTGCGGGACGGAGGCTCACAGCAGCCCCGACCTTGAGGGGGCCCGGGGGTCGCCCATATCAGCCGCTCCCCTGACCCATGAGGGAAACCGCGGCTCTGGCGGTAAAGCAGCTGCTCAGGTCACTCACACCTGAAGCCACAGAGCGACAGCCTCTCATTCCCAGGTGTCCGCATCCAGAGCTATTAAAACCTCCTGTTGGGCTTCCCTGGTGGCGCAGTGCTTGGGAGTCCGCCTGCCGATGCAGGGGACGCGGGTTCGTGCCCCGTTTCGGGAGGATCCCACATGCCGCGGAGCGGCTGGGCCCGTGAGCCATGGCCGCTGGGCCTGCGCGTCCGGAGCCTGTGCTCCGCAAGTGGGAGAGGCCACAAAAGGGAGAGGCCCGCATAAAGCAAGGAAAAAACAAAAAAAAAAAAAAAAAAACAAAAAAACCTCCTGTTTACAAGGCATCACCCACGGCAGGTGCCAGCCCTGCAGCAGGAGGTGCACAGGCTGAGGACCAAACTGCAGAGCCCCACGCGGCCGGCACCGCTGAGCCACGTGGCCTCAGGCAGCCCCACATCCCTCCTGGCTCTGCCTTGAAGTGGGGGAGAGAGCCTGTTACCCACCCCCAGGGGCACGAGAGCATCACACGAGGGGTTGGAGGCCCACCCTGGCTCTGGGCTGCCCGTGACTTCTCTGATCCTTAGAACCAGTGGCGGTGAGGGTGTGTGAGCTCTGAGGCTGGGCCTGGAGACGCCCTGGAGCCCTTCCTGCCACGGCTCTGGGACTCCTGCCTGGAGACCATGCTGGGCAGAAAGTGGTCCAGCCTCTGGGGGATGAGAGGAGACCCCACAGGCCTTCCAGACTGAACTCTGTCTCAAGGATGCTCTCCCATGTGTTGATCCAATCGTCTCTCTCCCCCAAAACTCACTGAATTTAGGTTATTCCAACCAACGGACAAAGTGAACTCTGTGCCCAGGGGTGTGTGTGTGGGCGGGGGTTGTGTCGTTAAATAACAGGAACAGAATTAGGGAAACGACGGTGGTGCCCGCGTTTCATAAACCCTGGCGCCATGAAGTGCTGATGTTTCAGGAAACGTGAAAAATGCTCCTTGTGAAAGAAATACCTACTCGCTTCATCTGTGTTTGTGAAATTTGTGTAAGCTTCTACAGAAATATTTGAAAAGCAGTATATGTGCACATACATATGCAGTGTGTTCTCTGAGAGTGACTGTCACTGCAGAGGCCCAGCTGATCCCTGGGCCTCACCAGCCTGCAGTCACCACACAGCCCCTGAGGCAGGACACACGGGGCTCGCTCCCCCAGGGCAGCCCACCCCCACGCCCCCCCCAGAGCCCAGGCCCTCCATCACAGCACATTTTTCACGCTCACTTCAGCTTTTTTTGTGATGTTAGTCAATGTTCTTTCAATTTATGCCACATTTTCTCTGGCCAGTCTCATTCCTGATGGCTGTGGCCAGTAAAGGGAAGCTTTACATGAGAATACTCGTTTGCTGTCTTGTGAGCGTCCATGCACACCTCTGACACACCCAGCTGGGTGGAGCATTCTACACAGACGGGTTCCTTACCCTCTCATGTGAGAAAGGGTGCAGTGTACACGGCCCAGGACACAGGACCTCCATTTCCAGGTTCACATCATGATACAAAATGGCTGTACCTGCTACAGCCATCATGTCTGCATTCCCACCAACCAGAAGGAAGAAAAGGAAGGATTAGGTACACTTCCCTTTAACAGGTTACACACACACGCTTGGCCACTGTTTGGCTAAAACCTTGTCTTACAGCCACATCTAGCTGTAAGGGAGGCTGGGAAAAAGGTCTTATTTTGGGCAACCTTGCGTCCACGTAAAATGGGGGGGGGTGCCATTATGAGAGAAGAGAGAAAGAATGGATGTTGGGGGCAACCCGCAGCCTCCTTCACAACCAATAATATGTATCAATGTCATAAATCCACTCACTAAACTTTAAATGAACTAAGTAAATTATGTTTCTTCTTTTGTGAATATACTCTTTAAAATAAATACATTTTATCTCTGAGAGTGGTTTTAGGTTTACAGAACAATTGAACAGAAAGTACAGAGAGTTCCTATATATTACACACACACACACACACACACACACTTTCCCTTATTATTTATTGTCTTAGTGTGATGAATTTCTTATAGGTGAACAAATATTGACACGTCATTGTTAACTAAAAATCCATAGTTTACAATAGGGCTCATTCTTTGTGTTATAAATTCTATAGGTTTGGACAAATGTATAATGACATGTATCCACCATTACAGTATCATATGGAGTAGTTTCACTGCCCTAAAAACCCTCTGTGCTCTGCCTATTTATCTCTCCCCACCCGGACCCCTGATAACCACAGATCTTTTTACTGTTTCCATAGTTTGCCTTTTCCAAACTGTCATAGGGTTGGAAGCATACAGTCTGTAGCCTTTTCAGGTTGGCTTCTTACACTTAGTCATATGCATTTCAGTCTCCTCCATGTCTTTCCATGTCTTGATAGCTCATTTCTTTTTAGTGCTGAAGAATATTCCATTGTCTGGATGGACCACAGTTTATTTATCCATTCATCTACTGAGGGACACCTTGGTTGCTTCCAAATTTGGACAATTAGGGACAAAGCTGCTGTAAACAGAAGTGTGTGGTTTTTGTGTGTACATAACTTTCAACTCACGTGAGTAAATGACAAGGAGTCCGACTGCTGGATCATACGGTTAGAGTTTGTTTTGCTTTCCAAGAACCTCCAGAGTGTCTTCCAAGGAGGCTGCGCCATTTTGCATTCCCTTTGGCAATGCCTGAGTTCCTGTTTCTCTACATCCTTGCCAGCATGGAGTGCTGTCAGTGTCTGCATTTTAACCATGTTCAGAGGTGTGCGGTGGCATCTCCTTGTTTTAACTTACAATTCCCTACAGCAACGTGCTTATTTGCATCTGAATATCGTCTCTTGTGAGGTTTCTCTTCAAACCTTCTACCCACATTTTAATCGGATTCTTTTCTGATTATTGAGTTTTAATAGTTCTTTGTAGATTTTGGACTTGCAGGTCCTTCATCAGATATGTGTTTGCAAATATTGTCTCCCAGTTGGTGGCCTGTCTTTCTGTTCTCTTAGCAGTGTCTTGTGAAAAGCTAAAGTTTTTAATTTTAATGAAGCTCAACTCATCTTTTTTTCTTTTCTTTCATGGATCATGCTTTTGGTGTTATATCTGAAAACTCATTATAAAGCCAAGGTCACTTAGATTTTCTCCTATGTTATTGTCTAGGAATTTAATAATTTGCATTTTACACTGAACTCTATGATCAATTGTTGAGTTAAATTTGTGAAAGGTGTAAGGTCAGTGCCTAGATTCATTTTTTCTTGCATGTGTGTCTCCTCGTGAATATTTTTGTGTCATTAAATATTAATTACAAGGACTACAAAGAGACTGGAAAATAGCATGACAGTGTTAAGTGGAAAGCAGCAGAGGCAAAATCCCATCCCTGCAGCAGCTTCAAGGGAACAAGTTATGTCTGGATTTTGGTAAAAGAGGGAATGGGGGGCTTCCCTGGTGGCGCAGTGGTTGAGAGTCCGCCTGCCAATGCAGGGGACACGGGTTCGAGCCCCGGTCCAGGAGGATCCCACATGCCGCGGAGCAACTGGGCCTGTGCGCCACAACTACTGAGCCCACGCGTCTGGAGCCTGTGCTCCGCAACAAGAGAGGCCGCGACAGTGAGAGGCCCGCGCACCACGATGAAGAGTGGCCCCCACTCGCCACAACCAGAGAAAGCCCTCACGCAGAAACGAAGACCCAACACAGCCAAAATCAATAAATAAAAATTAATAAACTCCTACCCCGAACATCTTCTTAAAAAAAAAGAAAGAGGGAATGGGAAGTGGCAGAGGGAAGAGAAGGGATGGGATGGGGGTGGGTGGGATAAGATGGTCTGCAGGGAGCCTGGAAAAGCTGATGCAACCAAGTAGACACCCCCAGGGCCTTGGGACCGCATGCCTGTGTCGTGGGAGGGGATAAGGCTTGGGAGAGGACCATCCGCTAAGCCACTGAGATGCGGGGAGTTCCAAACAAAACAAAGGGGAAGGAAGGAGTGGGAGCCACAGGTGCATCAGCGTGAAGAGAACAGCCACCTGCAGACTCCAAGCTCTGCACAGCCTCACTGGTCGTGGACATTCTTGTCGTGCTGTTAGTCGTGCTCCGAGTGGTAGAACCAGAGCTGGAGCCGAGGTCCCCTGAGCTCCAAGCTCAGGTGTATCTCATAGGTGTAGAGAGACACGATTAGCAAGAGCCCAACACTGTTAATCCACCCGAGGCTTTGGCTCCAATCTCCCACCTGAAATCCCTCGTCCTGGGGAAGGTAAGTTGGATGTTGTGAGATAAGAGGACTTTGCTTGTGAGGGTCCAGCTGACCTAAACAGCCCAGACTCAAAGCAGGGCAGGTCTCCTCTACCTTCCTGTCCCTTCAGCCCCATATCTCCCCAAGTCTGGGATCCAAGACCAGATATTAGTTGACTGACATCCCACGTTTGCTGACCAGTCCTCAATCCCTGTTCCTCCCCCAAGGGGCAAGCCTTTTGCCCCTGGATCCCAACATAAAGCTTCACAACAGCCTGGGTGGTGTCCTGACCACAAGCCCCACATGGAGGTTCCTATTCAAGGGCTGTCCTTATGGGGAACCTCAGAGCCATTAAGAAGGGGAAGAACATTGCTAATATCCTGAACATCCAGCATCTATGAAGCCCAGGTAAACTTGTTAAAAATAAAAAGGTGCTGATGATTATTTGCTATGGGTTTGCTCCACTTAAATGGTTTACTTAAAATAAGGCTTTGGGGATGAAAACAGAAATTAGTATATTGTACTTCTGGGTTATAGGGGAGCTCCCTCACACAGAGCCTAGATCCCTGCCGAGTGGCAAACCCACATAATGACACCTGCCCTGGATGTACGCCCACAGCACAAAGAGGTCCGAGATGTGGGTCCTGCCCCTGATGGGGTGCCACGTGCGCCTGGAAGCACCCCTTCTTTCCTGTGCGGAGGTGCTTGTGCTGAGTTCCGTGGAGACCACTAAGGGGTCCGTGGTCTGGTGGGGAATTAGGAAGCCTCAATTTGTTTTGTCTGGAACATAGAGGGTGGAAGTTGTGATGGGAGGAAAATCCAGAGAGAAGACAAGTGCATGTCATGGCAGGAAGCTTTGGGTACCTTGAGAAGTGAGGACTTCATCTCCAGGCACAATCCCAGGACGCGTACCAAGGACAGCGACAAGGTGCATCTTGGACCATCTGCCATCTTCCCTCCATTCCCAGCATCCTGGCCTCCTGGGGCTGTCCTAGCCCTCGGCCATCACCAAAGCCAACATCCTCTCCCCCCAGTCCAGGAAGCCTCCCAATCAGCCTTGACAAGTGGACAGTCACCTTCTACTCAAAGTCACCCATGGACCGGGAGCCTGCTGGCAGCCCAGCACATCTGAACTGTTCCAAAAGTCACAGCGTTCTTTTTATATTAATCAGAACCTGTTGTCCTGACGCTTCCATCTGTCAAAGCTGTGTCTCTTCCCCACAGTCAGCCACACAGAACATATCGCTCGTCCTCGGCAAAGGGGACAGACCCTTGCATGTCTGAAAGTGGCTGTCATCTCCCCTGTGCCCTCACCACCTCAGCAAACTTAGGAGAGAAAAACTGCCACTTCAGAGGCTCTCACTTCAGAGACACCCAGCGTGTTATTTGGCTCAAAGCACGGTTATTCCCATTTAGAGACGAAGACACTGGATTTGGAGAGATTAACAGCTCACCCGGGGTCTCTCAGGGAGGAGATGCTGATGCACACTCAGTCTGTTTGACTCTGAAGGCCCGCTTCTCCCCAGGGTGCAGAGTGATGGCTTCTTTTAGGAGCTGAGCACCCCCAGTCCCACCAACGTCCCTCAGAGGCCCCCCCAGTTCCTCACAGTGCTGTCAGCTTTCTTCTGCAAAAGTTACCTAAGCGCCCCGCCTCAGTGACAAAGGCACCCCTCTAAGCCTCTTTTTCTCTTCTGTATCTGTTAGGAAGGCATTCAGGTCAAATAACAGGCTGCCTGGCCAGCACTGTCTTAAAGAAATAAGGAAATTTTAGACCCTGGGGTGGGCGGTCCAGGGCTGGTGCAGCAGCTCAAAAGTGGCAGCATCACCCCCAACGCTTTTCCTCTTTGCATCCCACCATCTACGGCAGGTGTGTCTGCAAGATGTGGCTCTTCACCTGCAGGCATGTATCTGTCAGGAAGAAGACCAGACAAAGCCTTTCTTCTCAGGCTGCTCTGTCTTTACTCCAGAAGGGAGGCACCCCCGCCACCACACACACACACATTTCCTCCCATATCTCAGCCAGAACAAGGCCATGCTTCCTGCAAAGACCAACCCGTGGCCAGGAGAGATGAAATGAGCAGGACTGACTTACATCAATCATGCCTCCTTCCTCTGCTGAGGTGGGCACTGTCCTGCCTGGACGCCGCATCCCTGGGGAGCTCCCTGGAGACAAGGAGCTCTGTGTAACTATTAAGGAGGCCACGGAGGGTGTCGGCTTTACCTTCCTAAATTTAATCAGCCTGAAAGTCTCTGTTGGAAGCATTTCCTTTTAAGAGAGATGAGAAATTTTAGCAAGAGTAACAACAATCCAGTATTGGAATCTCAGGCACCACCTGCCAGTCAGTCATAGTGTCCACAGTAGGGTAGACAGAGAGAAGTCATCAAAAGGGAGTCCAATAAATATGGGGGGTGTATGGATCAGTGGGTGGAGGAAAGGAGGAGGGAAGGATTGTGGATGGAAGAATGGAGTGAGAGAGAGAGATGAGTGGATGGGGGAGAGAAGGAGAAAAGAAGGGAGAGAGATTGCAGATGTATGGATATATGTATGTGCGCATATATAAATGGATAGAGGGAGAGAGAGACGGATGGATGGATGGATGGATGGATGGATGGATGGATGGATGAAGGTGAGCTATTTCACAGGTTTTCTTCTGGAAAATGCTTTTCCTGTTTATCTCAATTCTTGAGGACTTGGCTTTTGGTTGGAAAGCAGCTGAGTGCTTGCTGTTTTTTATGGATAGATTCTTCTGAGCTGGGGTTTCTGAGCTGTGAGCAAAGCACAGCTCCCAGCAGGGGGACGAAGGCTGGCGAGCACTGATCCCATTGTCACTCTAACGCAGGTGGGTGGACAGCAGCGCTCTTGGGAGTGGGCTTTTCTTCCCACTGGCACTTGCCTTTGATGCCGACTGTAAGGCTCCTCCACCTGCTACAGGGTAGCCATGGGCCCACTTGTCGTCCCTGTGGAGGCAGCAGGCAGGTGGCTCAGAAAGCGCCCTGGAAGGACAAGTCAGCACGGGGTGGGCCAAGCTCCAGGTGCAGCAGAGGCCCCCTGTGGGCCCCGAGGAGGGGTCTCCACCCTAGCTGAGTGTCCTTTGCCCTCATCAAAGGAGCTGGGAAGGGGCTGGGTGTCCTGCTGAGAGGCAGCTGCGGGCCTGGGGAACAGTCCAAAGAAAGGGCTGGCTGAAGAGCTCCCAGCCTCATGCACGGGGAACCCTCACCTCCTGCTGCCTGGCTCCCAGGGTGGCGGAAATGGATGCCCTCTGACCTGGGCCTGTCACTGCAGGACCTGGCGGGCCCCTCCCCAGGCGTGTGCTGTGATGTGGAGGGGTTCTCCTGAGGTCAGAGGGGTCCCTGCGGTGGGGGAGGGGAGATGCTAGCCTCAGTCAGTTCCCAGACCCCCAGCATCCTCAAAATAGCAAGCACGAGCCTCCAGGTCTTCACCAGGGTCACAGAGATGTTCAAGGCAGCGGACCTGTCCCTTCCGCGGGCAGGCGTGGGTGCCCACCTCAAAGCCTGGGGCCAGAGCGAGCGGGGTGTCCGTGCCAGATGGGCATCCAGGGGGTCGGCATGCGGGGCTCCAAGGCCACAGGGCTGAGGACCAGAAATCCGGTTGCTGGGGGCTGGTCTATTTATGGGCCACCTGCGCTTCTGTGCCTGTTTCTTTCTTGTTTCTTTCCCTTCAATCTTTCCCTTAGATCTCAGCAAAGGCCTTTTGGAAAATTCCAGGCTGGCTCAGCTGTGCTGAGAATAGGGGAATTTTCAGAGGCTGGTGTCTGAGTGGCCCTGTGATCAGAGCACTGAGTGTCCTGGGCGGGAGGCGGGCAGGAGAGGAACAAAGAAGAAGCCTGGGTGGGCATCGGGGTAACCATGGGGCAGGGGGTTCTTCCTGGCCACCCCCTGGGGCTCCTTCAACTCAGACTTTTGGGGCTCTGTGGCCTTGGAGAACATGGGATTGTGTTTAACAAGGAAGGCTGTTTTCTACAGGCTAGGAGGGGCCACCCTGCATTCGGGCAACCTGGACAGGAGGGGTGCAGGCCAGACCCCCCTTCATGTTACCCTGAGCATATTCTGACCTTTGAGCCACAGCCCTATCTGTGACATGAGGATGCAGGGCTGGAGGGGACCAGACACCACACGGGGGCCCAGCGCACAGCAGTCGTTCACGGAGGGGCCACCAGGATGTCATCCCTGATGGAGATGGAGGAACCAGAGGTGCAGAGGGGATGCCCTGGCTCACACCACACACTTGCACACACGTGTGTACATGTACGCACACACAGCTGGTTAGTGGCAGAGCTGAAATTCACACTCCCCAACATCCTACCTACCCCCATCACAGACTGCAACTGCCTATAATGTGCAGGATGGAAATTTCCAGAATAGCAACGAAATGAGATGAGCATAGCCCACAAATTAAGTTGTAAGAGCAGGGTAGAGAGAGGAAGACTCTCAAAACATCATAGATCTGAGAGGGAAATTCTGCCCCCTGCCCATGGTCAGTGAGCGGACCAAGGCTTTACGCCAACTGCCCACAGCACACGGGATCCCTCCTACCCTTGGAAGCACAAGACAGGTGCCGAACGGAAACTGGAGACCTCACTGACAGCATTAAATGTGAAAAGTTTCACCTTTTCTTATAAGAGACAGACCTAAACCTCTAAGGTCTGGCTCAAACAGAAGGAAGCAATTTGCAGCACACCATATTATAAAGAACATGGCTGGCCTTTGTCCCCTCTTCCTGGGAGGGAACCTCTAAATCTTTGGAATTTCCAGAATGGTAGAGTGTCTGTGTTACTCACGGTGGGGCTTGAACCACATCCAAGCTTATTCTCATGAGATGATGTCCCTGGGCCCGCAGATGGTCTATGTGATGGAGGTGACTCAAGACGGGGGTTAGCCTCGCCCGAAACACCAGCCATGGGACTGAAGGGCTGGGGCTTTGAGCCACAAGGTTTCAGCCCAGCCTCCCCACCTCTGGGGAGGAGATGGGACTGGAGATTGAGTTTAACCTCCTGGCCAATGATTCAGTCAACCTCACTTACATGATGAAACCCCGAGTCAAAGCTCTGAACACTGAAACTCAGATGAGCTTACCTGGTTGGCAATGTTCTGTGTGCTGTCACCCAAGGATGTACCTGGAGGAAAAGGTGACTCTAGGTACCATGGAAGCCTCTGGGAAGTGTGGGACCCTCCCAGACCCTGCTGAGCATCATTCCTTCAGCTAGTTCTCACTTGTGTCCTCTTGCTATGATAAAACTATAACCTCAGGTGTTAGCGCTTTCCTGAGTTCTGTGCATTGTTCTAGGGATTTAGCAAACCCAGGGAAGTCCGTGGAGACCCCCAATTTGCAGCCTGCCAGTGAGAAGTGAGGCCAGGGAGCCAGCATTGCAGCTGCCATCTGAAGTAAGGGGGTCTCGGAGAGGACGGTGCCCTGAACCTATGGAGTTGGCATTAGGAGTCATTCCACACGCAAATAACCCAAAACGACATCCGGATGTTATCGTTCATTATCCTCCAAGAGTTATTGGACAAAAGCAAATAAAGCATGGATTTGGCCATGTTAATTTTTAATGCTGCATATTTCAATTTAAAGAGAATTAAATGGAATAAGGTGTCAATGCACCTTGTTAATATCTTAATTCCACATTGCGGCTGTATTGTAATCCCACACAGGCTGAGGAAAATAAGATGGAGATAAAAGTCTACGAGTCCTGGAAGTCTCTGAAGGAGATGAAAGGAACTCCGAGCAGTTAGTAAAGCTCTGTTGAACGTCGTGAATCTCTCTCTCTCTCAATCTTTAGCACACAGAATGGAGAAAATTGATGAAGCTTTAGAAACATTGGAATAATGCAATTATGAAACAAAATAATACCAGAAAGATATAGACTCTATATTATTTCCAATAATTCATGGACGCTGCAAAACTTATCTTAGTTGATGCTACAAAAATCCCAACAAATGTTCAAAAGCAGGAGTTGCACGGAGTACATTTGTTCATTAAATTAGAATTTATCGTAAAAGCAAACACACAGAGATAGACACACAGTGTACGTGACAAAGGTCTGGGGATGGGGTCAGAACTGCTTTCTGAGGTGAAGCTCTTAATTTCTTCAGGTAAAAGGCCAGTGGGTGGGGGAGAGAACATTCCATTCTTGGCCTAAAGAGAGGGTCCCCCAAGGAAGAGTGACTGCCCCCATCCCCTGCCCTCATTGCCCCAGCTCCCCCTTTGCACCCCTGCTCCACGGCCCAAATCCTTCACGTGCCCCTCTCGTCCCTGTGCACAAGCAGGCCTTCTGCTGTGGACACCCTGGCCTGTGTCTTGCGGATGCCCTGTGCAGATCCAGAGACAGCTGAGAGGCCGTCTCCCGGGGCACTTTCTCTGTCCCCCCAAAGCTGAGGCGGGTTCCCCCGAGTATTCTCGTGGTACCTCAGGCTTTCACGCCTTATCTTTTCTTGGGCTGCACCATCACAGCCCGTCCCCACCGTGCAGCGGCGCACCGCAGGCCACCGCTTGGGGTCAGGGTGGAGGGTAAGAATGTGAGCCGGCCCCGTGTGCTCTTCCTCTCCCGTCATAGGCCCAGCTTCCCCCCTACCCCAGCCCTGCCCGCTGACCCCCAGGGACATCAGGCCGGCCTCCCCAAGAGCAGCGTGGCGGCTTTCTGTCAGCATCCCTCGGGCTCCCCCATCATGTACTTCTTTAACTTGACGTCTCCTGTTCCAGTTTTTTTGGATGTTGTAGACATTTGTTGATTTCCTTCCCCAATCCACATTCACACTTTCCCCCACCCCCGCTCTGAGTGTGCAGATTTCCTCTGCGGGCACCCTCCGCACTGTGAAGTCACCACACTTCCGGGGGGGTCACCCGGACCCGCACCCTGGCGGGGGGGGTCGAATCCTAACGCAGTGGCCTTGGGGAGGGGCCCGTGATGGGGGCCACGGCCGCAGGACCCGGCTGCAGAGCACCTTCTGTAGGAAACCGCCCGCAAACCCCACCCCATCTGGCCTCCTGCACGCGGGGAGCGGCCGGAGGTCAGTGCTGACCCTCGGGGGAGGCAAAGTCAACAGAATCAGAAGCAGCGAAAATGAGAAGCCAGAGGACTGACGCCCCAAGCTGGAAACCTCCTCTCCGGCCTTCCCGCACACGAGGTGGGTCTCCCCCGCCAGCTGAGCCCAGCTGAGGTGTCTTTTCGGTCCCTTTACTGTGACAAGTCTCCTAATGAAGTTAGATAAAGGCCAGGGAAAACAGAGTGTTCGTAAGAGCCATGAGAAACATACTGATTAGAAGCAAGCAGTTCTTAAGTGAAGGAAAGGACACATCTTCATTGAAAGGAGTAAAGGTGATTTGACCAAACGGAGCTGTGGAATAAGAAGAAAACAGTGGCTGTTATTTGTTCTATGTGAATTTACGTATCTAATGTGATTCCAATCGAAACAACTCCGTAGAGATTATGGCGAAAATGGGATAAGATTATTCCTACGTTTATTAGGGATACAAAAGCATATCCTAATATTTTTAAGTATGTAAACAAAGACCTGCGAGGGGTAGCCTGCCTACCAGATAGCAACCTGCATTCATCACGAACCTGCAATAGATAAAAGCGTGAACCACGAGGGAACAATAGCAGACATTCATGGAACAGCATCCGTAGCTCCCAAACCTGCCTGCTTGACACGGGATGAAGAAAGGATTACAAAGAAATGAGCGGATGATGGCTCGTTCCCCAAAGGGAGCTGGGATGACCGTTCTTTACAGGAAAATCCAGTCGGATGCTGCCTTCACACCCTACATATGCCAAGATGCCTTCAGAACTGCCTGAAGACAGAAAGCCCTAAAAATAGACTGCAGACGGCTGAGCATTTAACCACCTGAGATGTGGAGGGCGTCACTCAGGAAAGAAAAGGGGGTGTCTCTTTCTCCCAAATAGGAGTAAAATAAGGAGAGAGAGAGGTGGGGCGGAGAGGGTGATCCATGCCGGCCCGGCTGCTGGCTAACATTCTCTTTTTCTTTTTCCTCTGTTTTTAACAAACAGACACTTTCTCACCATATCTTGTGTACCTCCCTGCAGTTGTTTCCTGAGCGGCCTGACACCCTGCGACCGCTGTGTGTGAGGATGCTTTCCCGTTGCCCGGAAGTGTGGTGGGGCGTTCCCGGGTTCTATGAAATCTGGGAACACTGACCTCAAGGTGTGACCCCGGGAGCTTGCGGACATCGACTCCTGCGACCTCTTTTACTGAAGTCCTATGATGTCAGATTTCAGAAAGGGGCAATCTGAGTTTTACTTTAGGCTTTCAACATGACTGAAGGAGAAAATTTTCTTTCAACTCAAAAGAGAGAGAAAGAGGGGGGCGGGGAGAGAGAAATAAAATGTCAAATCTGCAAATGTGCGGCATTTTAAATTAGCCGAGCACTTGCTCTAATTAGTATTCCAAACTAGGCAAGAGCAGAAAATCAAAAATCTACATTTAAATTAAGCTCTTCGCAGTTCCTGACCCCAGGCTCCTGTCTGCACCGAGGCTTCCTGGGGCCCCAGGGACTTGGAGTTCAAGGCCTCCAGACGGCCCCCAGAGGTGCTGCATGGGAGGGAGACCCGTAGAACCTTCACAGACACATCCCTAATCTCCACGACTTCTCAGCAAGCAGGGTCCTTAGCCTCATTTTACAAGTGGAAAATCAAACAGCACTGGCCTTCAGGGACCTGAGAGGCACAGGGTCATGTCTGCCAGGGAGTCAGTGTCCACGGGGTTGGCAGGTCTGTCCCCAAGCCCTGGAGCTCCCCTCCACACCTGTCATCTCCAAAGCTGCCCCAAAAGGCCTCCGGTGTTCCTGGAACAGGGGGAATTCAAATGAATCTCTGTGAGCTAGTACTTTGAGTGCATCTGAGCTTGTCCCAGAGTCTCGCAGTTTCCGAGTGACCGTCTCACTCGGGGGTCCCGTGGGAAGTGCTGTGTCACTTCATCCTGGCTCCTGGGTGAGAAAGAAAATCCCATTTTATGAATGAGGAAATGAGGCTGAAAACTTGGCCTCTGCGCACTGGTGCTGAATTGAATCTCAGAGACAGAGTTTGGATTGAAGCAGAAATGAATAGCTTTATTGCTTTGCCAGGAAAAGGGGGACACAGGGGGCTCGTGTCCTGAAAAACTGTGTCCCAACCCGGGAGGATCTGGTGAGGAGTTTTACAGCCGTGGTTCAAGGGCGGGGTCGCTGATAAGGATCAGGGTGTGTGCAGGGCCTGCGCTCCTTTAGTCTGGCCTCAGCGGGTCTCCTGATGAGCCTCTCTAGGCTATCAAACTGTGATCCTCTCTGGAATGAAGAATGTGAACATCTTCCATTTGTTGGGGGATTTTAGTTCTGTAAAGAGCTCCAAGATATTATGTGTATCCCTTGAGCGGTAACCAGGACCCTGCCCCAAGGCTGCACTGCTGGTTCTTGGCTGCCCCTCCCTTGTCTCTGCATCCCCTCCTTTCCCTGATTAGCAACTGTTTGAACCTGCCCTTTGGAACTCAGGGAAGGTCATGGAGGCTGGAATCCATCCCCCAGAGGGTCCTGCCCAGTCTCAGGAGCTGACCTCAGCGAGATTAGGCATCTTCCCCAAATTCAGGTGCCCAATGCATTCCAGGGCCAGGCTCTGGTAAGCAGACCCCCTTGGCCTGAACCTCAGCTCCCCAGGGTCCACACCCACACGTGAGCTGCATTAGCTACAAGGTCGTGGGTCCCCGCGGGGGCCCTGCGGGAGGGTTGGGCCCAGGGGGGGTCCTCTCCTGCCTTATCAGAGCGCCTTAGGCATCACCCCAAATGTATTCCCAGTGCCTCTCCCACATCCCTGAGCAGAGCAGCATATGATATGTTTCCACAAGATGAAAGAGTCAATAAGCGAGTTTTTTCCGAGGCTGGAAGCAGGCCTATTTGTCATATAAATAGGAAGTTCTGTGCCTGCAGCAGGGCTAGAGCTTCAATGGCTGCGAGAGAAAAAAAAAAATCCATTTGGTTAAATATGCTTTCCAGGCCTCTTGCTTCTCCAGCAGAGGAAATGCGTGAAGAGACAAGGCACTAATTAGCTCATCCAGAAATTCTCCAAAATATGGCTGTTGATTAACTTAGGACTGAGGGTTCAGATCTCATGGGAGGTCAAAACGCTAGGTTTGAATTTCACAAATGCAATGAATAGAAGAGAACAAGATGGTCCCCTTATATCTGGAGGGGGCTGTGGATGAAGGAGATGCCCCCCAACACCCATCTCAGTGCCCCCAGGCTGTCATCAGCTTCCTGATGTCCCAGTGTAGTGGGACAGTCCTGGGTCCCGGGAAGACAGCACCCCTGGCTCAGGGCCTGGTGGGGGTGGGGAGGCCACAGAGCTAAGTGCTGTTGGGGAGAGCACTTCTCCGAGGCCTGGATTGTGAGAAGAGCATGGTTGTGACCAGGGTTCCTGTGGGGTCCTCGGTGTCCCAAATCTGCATGAGGTCACGAGCACCCCAAGCTCATGGGATGCAGGGGCTCGGTGCCCCTGGGACTCTCCCAAGGCCTACAATCACTGGGGCTTCATCCTCTGTGTACCTGACATTGTGCAGAAAGAGCTCCAGGAGGCAGGTACCCTAGGGTCTCTGGGCATCAGACACCCAGGAGAGATTCTTGGGAGCAAGAAAGCAAGCCTGGGATCCAACAGACCCAGTGGAGGAGGGACCCGGAGGCCCAGGAAGCACCAGGATTCGGGACCCTGCGCAGAGCAGTGGTTCAACCCCACCGGCCTGCCTGTCCCCAGCTCTGCAGGGCCGAGTGGGGACTACCCTCCACCCCAGACACATTTCTCTTGCTGATGAGGAATCCAAGATCTCTGCTGCGTTCTGGAAACTTTAAGGGAAGTGATGTCACCTGCACTGTGCCCCATGCCCCATGGGAAGGACAGAAGCCTTCAGATTCTGCAGCCTTACGTTTTCACCTTCCAGGCATTCATGTCAATAGCTTGGAAACAATATATTTTAGTACCAGAGGTTTTCAAAGCACTCCTTGGAATTGGTGTCACTATGAACTTAACATTGTTTGTATCTGTTCTGTGAAACAAAAAAGCATCTTTCACTCACAGACTTTGAAAACAAACTTATGGTTACCAAAGGGGAGAGGTTGGTGGGGAGGGATAAATTAGGAGTTTGGGATTAACATATACACACTACTATATATAAAATATATAACTAATAAGAACCTACTGTATAGCACAGGGAGCTCTACTCAATACTCTGTAATGGCCTATATGGGAAAAGAATCTATAAAAGAGTGGATACATGTATATGTATAACTGATTCACTTTGCTGTACACCTGAAACAAACACAACATTGTAAATCAACTATACTCCAATATAAAATAAAAATTAAATTTTAAAGAAGCATCTTTCTGTCTGCGGATGCAAGTGGCAACCCCAAAGAAAAGTTTGAGAGGAGCCATCACTAACTAAAGGGAGCATTTCCTAATGAGGCATGTGATTCCACCGTACAATCCTCTAGGCAGCCGGAAGGAGGGTTAGAAGGACAGACGTGGGGAAGGGAGATGGCAGTTCTCAACTCGGCCCCTCTTCCCGAAAGCAGCTCAGCTCCTGGAAGAGACTAGGGGATTGACTGTGGGGAAGAGGCTTAGGGGCAGCTAGAGGACCTGGTCACCCTCGGGGGCTGCAGACAGGCTACCAGGAGGCGATACTGCAGTCACTTTATGATATAACCCGGGAAGAGCTATCTTGTACCTGACATCCAAACCTGCTTTCTTGTTCTGCTTCCTCTCGGGACCTGGCCACCACACTGGGAAAAGACAGGGCCATGTGGAGAGACCTGAAAGAGGTCTGGTCACTGGTCCCAGCTGAGCCCAACCTTCGAGAAACCCCAGCCCTTCCCATCTTCTCAGCTGAGGCTTCCACATCACGAGGCAGAGGTTAACCATCCCTGCTGAGCCTGTGCAAAAGGCTGACCTGCGGAAGTCATGAATGTCATAAAACCATCTGTGGCTGACACCACCAAATTCAGGGTGGTTTGTTATGCAGCAGTAGCTAACCAGCACACCACCTGGTGGTCGCTGCCAGGTCTCCTGTCCCGCTCTGTCCTCTCCTCTGCCTCATTCCTGGGATGGCAGTGGGAGGTGGGATCTTGTCAGGAAAGGCTCAGGTGAAAGTTCCTTGCAGGTGCGCCTGGTGGGCATTGATTACCCCAATCCGTCTCCTGCTTCCATCTCCCCCAAACCCTCATCTCGTCCACTTTCTCCACTTCAACGATAAAAATAATAGAAGTGCTATCATCGTCATTTTTCTAACACTTGACAATTTAAAAAGTACTCTCGAATACACTAATTCATTAAATAAAGCAACCTTTAAAGTAGAGATTTTTATTTCATTGTTATAGAAATGCTGGCTCAAAGAAGAAATGCAACTTGTCCAAATTCACTTAATATTAGAAGAAATATCAAACCAACTAACAGAAGATGGCCTCTGGGCTGAGCTGGTTTCTTTCCACAGCTCCCCAGTGCTCACTGCATTTCTTCCAAAAGCCCCAATATAGACTCAGGCCCTACAGGATCTGGCCCCAGTAAGCCTCCTTCTGTTTCTTTTATAGCGTCAAATTCCTTTTGGGAATCAGCAAGACATGAATAGAAAGGGAAGATGAGAAGCAGGATTGGTCGTTTTGCCCACGGGGAATGCACGTTGTGCAGTCATCTTGCTTCCTTTTTTGCTTTTGTGGCCAGGAAGCTCAGCACAGCACCAAATGCAGCCCAGCCTTGAGAACCCTGCATGACTCCAGGATCTGCAGGCTGAGCACCACTCTCCCTATTCTTTGGTTTTTGATTCTCTCTACACTATATTTTCCCCTGACCTGGCATTTTATTTATGTAGCACATAGGTTAGGAGTTTTGCCTATTTCATCCATGGATGAATTCCTGGAGCCTAGGACTGGGCCAGGCACAGGGTAGGCAGTTACTGAATCAATGAAAGAATGAATATTAGGGTCAGCGCCTGTGGAAGCCGTGTCAAAATGGCTCATATGTTAAGTGCATTGCTCTGTAGGGGAATTCAGTCATTATTCCAAATTGGAGAAAATGGGGAGGCGCATGGGGAGGCTGGGAGAGCCATGGACCCAGAGTAAAGAAGGGGGTGGGGTACAGCAGGGTCAGTGGCAGCATCTTGGACCTCAACAAGGAGAGTTCAGGAAGACCAGAGGGGTCCCCAGTCCCTGGGACCCCTGATCAGCATCCATGCTGTGCTCAGTCCAGGCTGGAGAGGCCCCTGGGAGGTGTGTCCTCCAAGCGACACAAGGATGGATCTCAGAGCAGGAGGGGCTGTTGATCAGAGGTGTGGGGACCACACACTCACGCAGCACAAGGATAACAGCTGGAGCAGTGATGAGAACACCGGTGTCCTTACAGGGCCTCTGCTTCCTGAACGTCCAAATGCTTTCGTACAACTCACCATGCGCGTGCGCTTTGTTTTAACAATCCTGCCTCTCTGTCTGCAGGAAGTAATCAGATGATCCATCAAGACAGGGACCTGCTGTTAATCTCCAAATCAGCCAAGACAGTGGCGTTCACTGGTTAAAGAGCTAGCCGTGGGGCCAGCCCTCCTGGGTTGGGGTCCCAGCTCTGCCTGATTAGCTGTGTGACCTTGGACAAGTTAACCTTCCTGTGCCTCAGTTTCCTCATTTGATAAATGGGAGCAAATGCTTGTTCCACAGAGAAGTAAAAGTCCGTCACTGTCAAGTGCTCAGGACAGTGCCTGGCCCGTGGTGAGCGCTAGTAATGGGCCAAATCGGCGCCCATCAGACCTCGGTGTCTCCTCCCATTTGTCTGGGTATTGACACACAGCTGCTCACGGTGGAGACCATGGAGGAAGGTCTCCTAAACTGCAACGATGTTCCAGAGATGGTCTAAAGCTTAAAGAGAGGGTGACGTGCTTCCATTTTTCTTTAAAGTTGGGCTGCATTAAAATCCATCTTGTGGGACCATGCTTCTCTTTCTGTGTCCCTGCAGGTTCTCATCTGTCCACCACGAGCATCTTTTCCTTACTTAATTAAGAGGGCCTGGAGGAGCCAGGCACCCACGAGGGTCGAGGTCTGAGACCCTCTGGTGCTCGTCACTCCATGGCCGGTGTCAGGCGGGAGGGGCTGGGCATTGACTCCCAGCCCTGGAGGCAGTCCGCCCAGATGACCATCCCGGCCTGGACCTCCCACTCTTCCAGGGAGGCCCCACAGGGTGGCGGCACCTTCCGGGGGTTGGCGACATTCCCTGCCCACACCTCCAGGCCCTTCTCACCCCATCCCGTGACGGGTCCACGGTATCAGTGTGATGGTGTCTGTCGACCTTGACCTTAATCTGGCTACGGTACTTATCATGTTCCTTCTCTGCATAGTTTCCACCTCCCCCTCCCCTTTCTACTGCCCTCTTCGGAAGGAAGAGGTGGACGCCACACTTCGGGGAGGGGGGTGCAGTTATGCCCCCTCTTTGAGGGTGGAGTGTCTACGTAAAGTATGAGGAACTTTTCTACATGGGAGGTCTGTCTCTTCTCCCCCATTTATTGAATTTATAATCACTTATTCCTGTGGGTATAAACTTGGATATTTATTTTATACTTTGGATTATGATCTAATATGAATTTATTCTTTTGTTTGCTCAAATTACTCCACCTTTGGTCTTTGTGAGCATTTCTGTTAGCTTCCGTGTCCCTCTGAAATGCCTTTTTTTTTTTTGCATCAATGCACTTTTGGTTTGGGGTTTGGTTGCTTTGTTAACATTTCTTCACTTACTGCGACAGGCACTTTAGTCATATATTTTTTTTCCCCAGCCCTAGACTTGGAACAGGCATTTCTTCAAGAAGCCCGGGTCCTTTGATTGGGAAATAGTGTCAGAAACCAAGATCTGGGCTCACAGTGTGCTCGCCGCTGCTGGAGTGCCATTTCTTTAAGTCTCTCAAGAGCTGACAGAGCAAGGAAATATATGTTTGTACACCAACCTATGTACCTATGTACACACATAGCAACAAATATTTCTGTCTCTAACCATCTGTATTTATATTGAGTTAAATGTGACTTTGTATCGATTTTCCAACTCTATTCCATCAGCATGAGAATATTTCTGGTCTCCTTCCTTGTTTATCTGTGAATTTCCACTCCAACAGTGACAAACCTGGCTCCCGCCATCTGCTACCCATTTACTAACTTGTCCAATAGCAGAATTGCATGTACAGGAGTCTCAGAATGTCAGCCATTCTCCCTGGGGACTCCATCAACTGGAACGTGGCTTCCGTGTGGACCCTCTTGCCTTTATAGACTCTGCTCGTGTCCGAGGCTACTTAGGTCAGCATCTCCCCCCATCCAGAGCAGTGAGGTCATTTCACCACTTGCAATACGGTTATCTTCACTTCTTACATTGCGTACTCCTTCCTGGGATCTCATAATGTCCTAAATGATTTCTCAAATTTGCATACATTAAGGTTCACTCTTTGTGCTGTAAAATTCTATGAGTTTTGACAGATGCATCATATCATCTATTCACAGAATCTTTCACCCATCATACATTTATACATATTATACAGATAATTTATCATGCACACAGCTGTCCTACAGAAGAGTTTCACAACCCTAAAAAACCCCTGGGCTTCATCTATTCAAGTGTCTCTCCACTCCCCCTGAAATCCTGGCCACCACTGATCTATTTACTGCCTCTATAATTTTGCCTATTTCAGAATATCATATAATTGGTATTACATAGTGTGCTGGTCTTTCAGGCTGGCTTCCTACGCTTAGTATTATGCTTTTGAGGTTGACCCTGTTTTTCTTGGCTTCATAGCTCATTTGTTTTTTTTACTTAATGGTATTCCATAGTCTGGACACACTATGGGTTTTTTATCCATTCATCTATGGAGGGACATCTTTGTTGCTTACAATTTTGGGTGATTATGAGTAAAGCTGCTATAAACATTCATGTGCAGGTTTCTGTGCAGACACAAGTCTTCAGATCAATTGAGTAAATACCACTAAGTATGATGGCTAGATTGTACGGAAAGACGTAATTAGTTTTGTAAGAAACTTCTTAGCCGTTTTCCAAATTGGCTGCCCCATTTTGCATCCCTGCCAGCCACGAATGAGATTTCCTGTTGTTCAACATCCTCACCAGCACTTAGTATCACTTGTCTGTGTGTGTGTGTGTGTTATAGCCATTACAACAGGCTGTGTCTCATTATTGTTTTAATTTGCAACTCCATGAATGCAATTACGTTGAGCACTTTTTCATATGCTTAGTTCCTTATTATAGAAGGAAATTATATAAGCTATATTATTATACAGCTTTTTTAGGTGCAGTGTCTGTTCAAACCTCTTTCCCATTTTTGAATTGGGTTGTTTTCTTATTGTTACATTCTAAGAGTTCTTTGCGTATTTTGCATGCAGTTCCTTTATAAGAGATGTTTTTACAAATATTTTCTCCCAGTCCATGACTTGTCTTTTCATCTTCTTATATTAGTCCTTTGCAGAACAGAAGTTCATCATTTTAATAAAGTTCAGCTTATTTTTTTCCTTCATGGATCAGGTTAGGTTGCTGTAGCTTAAGTCTCATCACTAAACCCAAGGTCACCTTGATTCCTATGTTTCCTTCTAGAAGTTTGGTAGTTTTGCATTTTATCTCTAGATCTATGGTTCATATTTAGTTAATTTTTGTGAAAGGTGTAAGGTATGTGTCTAGTTTGGTTTTGTACTGCGTTTTCTACAGCACCATCAGTTGAAAGGACGAGCCTTTCTGCATTGAATTGCCTTTGCTCTTTCCACAAGGATCAGTTGACTACCTCTTGTGCGTCTTTTCTGGATTCTCTATTCTTTTTCCATCGGTCTGTGTCTATCCTCTCACCAAGGCCACGGCATCCTGATTATTTTATAATGAGTCTTGAAATCAGCTAGCGTGTGTCCTCCAAGTTTGTCTTCATCACTATTGTGTTGGCTCTTTTGCCTTTCTATGTAAACTTTAGGATCACTTTGTCAATATCTACAAAATAGCTTCCAGGGATTTTTATGGGGGTAGCATTGAATCAACAGATCAAATTGGAAAGAGCTGACATTTAAAAAAATATTAGTCTTCCAACTCATGAACATAGAATATCTGTCCATTTATTTAGGATTTTGCCTTCTCTCTTCAGAGTTTTGTGGTTTATTGCCTATAGACCCTGTACATATTCTGTTAAGTTTGTACCTAACTGTATCATTTCGGGGTTCTTTTGGGGGGAGACATGCTATTAAATGATATTGATTTTATTAATTCCAAATTTCAATTGTTCATAGCTGGCACATAAGAAATCAGTTGGCTTTTGTATATTAACCTAGCATACTGCAGCCTGCTATAATCATACACTAGCTCTAGATGTTATTCCGTTTACTCTTTGGAATTTACATAGATAATCATGTCATCTGTGAACAAATTTTTATTTCTTCCCGATCTTTATATTCCCCCTTCCCCAGTCTTGCCTTCTTGCACTAGCTAAGACTTCTAGTAAGATGTTTAATAGGAGTTTGAGAGAAGACATCTTTACTTTGTTCCCCATCTTAGGGGGAAAGCATCTAGTTTCTCACCATCAAGTATGACGTTAGCTGTAGAGTTTCCATAGATAGTTTTTATCAAGTTGAGAAAGTTCCCCTCTGCTCCTAGGTTTCTGAGAGTTTTTATCACAGATGGATATTATCAAATTATCAAATGCTCTTCCTGCATAATTGATATGAACATATGATTTTTCTTTTTTACACTATAGATGTGAAAGATTACATTAACTGACTCTTTCAAAAGTTGAACCAACTTTGCATGCCTGAGACAAATCCCACTTGGTCATGGAGTATAATCTATTTTATACATAGTTGGATTCAACTTGCTAACATATTGCCGAGGTTATTTGCATCAATGGTCATGAGTGATATTGGGCTGAAGTTTTTCTTTCTTGTAATGTCTTGTCTGGTTTCGGTGTTAGGCTAATGTGGGCCTTGTAGAATTACTTAAGGAATTATTCCCTCTTCTAATTTCTAGAAGAGATGGGAGAGAATCGGTGTAAATTATTACTGAAATGTTTGGTAGAATTCATCAGAGAATCCATCTGAGCCTGGCATTTTCTGTAATGGAAGACTGTTCATTATTGATTCAAATTTTTAATAGATATAGACCATTCCAATCATCTAGTTTTCCTTCTGTTAATATCAAACACAAAAGGAGACCAGACTTGAAAACTCCCTGAACAGGCAAAATCAGCTTAGTTATTTATACAAGCAAAGCTTAAATTAGCTTATTTTGCAAGACGAGTGAGGTTAATTTGATCTGGGTCACTTCTTGCTTATGCCTTTGAAAATCATAAGCAAAACTTAATAGTTTCCCAAAATTGACATGAGGTAACCACTCACCAATTCCCTTTCATTTAAGGAAATTCTAATATTGGTACCAATCCTGCAAAGAATAAACACACATTGCCTCAGACTATGTAAGTTGCTTTATAATGATATACCTGTGAGCCTCACTCCATGTCTTGTTTGGAGTCCCCCCTGTTTACAAACTGTCCTCTTGGTGTGTGCACAATAAATCTTTACTAATTACTACTGCAGGGTTCATTGGTTTTACTTCTGTGTTTTTCTGAACTTTTGACACTTCTATGAGTTTTGGTGGATTTTCTCTGTAAAGGAATGGTTCCATTTCATCTAAGGTGTTAAATTTGTGGACCCAGGGTTATTCATAGTATTCTCTTAGTATCCTTTTATTGTCCATGGTGTCAATAATGATAACCTCTCTTACATTTCTGCTTTCAAAACTTTGTGTCTCACTCCCACACACACACCTTTCTTTAATTAGCCTGGCTAGAGTTTTATCAATTTTCTTGATCTCTTTTAAGAACCAGTTTTTGGTTTGGGTGGTCTATTGTTTTCCTGTTTTCGGTTTCATTGCTTTCTGCTATAGTTTTTATTATTTATTCTCATCTGCTTCCTTTAGGCATAATTTGCTCTTCCTTCCTTTTGTCTGAGGTGGAAGCTTAAATAATTGATTCTAGATCTTTCTTCTTTATTCATGTTTGCATTTAATGCTAAACATTTCCCTCTAAGCACTTCTTTTGCTGTATCTCTCAAATTTTGATCAGTTGAATTTTCACTTAGTTTAAAATATATTATTTTAATTGCCATTGAGAGTTCTTTGACCTATGTGTTATTTAGGAGGGTGATGTTCAATCTCCAAATATTTTGAGATATGGCAGCTTTTAATTCCTGGTTTCAATTTCTATGTTAATTCCACTGTGGTCTGAAAGTACACTTTGTATTATCTCTATTACTTTCAATTCGTTAAGGTGTGTTTTATGACCCAGAATGTGGTCTTTCTTGGTGAATGTTCCATTTGAGCGTAAGAACGATGTGTAACCATGCTGTTCCTGGATGGACTGTTCTATAGATGTCAGTTCGATCAAGCAGGTTAATGGAGACGCTCATGTCAACTCTTCTTACTGATCTCCTGCCTGCTGGATCTACCAGTTACTAGAGACGGTGTTAAAGTCTCCCTCTGTCACGGTGGATTTGTCTACCTCTCCTTTAAGTTCAATCAGCTGTTGCCTCACATATTTTGACATTCTGTTTTTAGGTGTGTGCAAATTAAGGATTGTTATATCTTCTTGGATAATTGACTTATTTATCATTATATAATGCCCCTCTTCATGCCTGAAAGCATGCTTTGTCTGAGGTCCGTCCTGTCTAAAACTAATATAGCTACTCTGGCTTTCTTTGGACTAGTGCTAATATGGTATATCTTTCTCCATCCTTTTAATCTATCTGTGCCTTTATATGTAAAGTGGGTTTCTCACAGATGACATATAGCTGGACCTTATGTTTTTAATCCACTATGACAATCTCTGTCTTTGAATTGAGGTCTTTAGACTGTTCACATTTAAAGTGATTATTGATATAGTTGAGTTAATATCTACCATGTTTCTAGCTCTTTCTTATTCGTTGTACTTTCTTTTCTTTCTTTGCCTTTTTCTGCCTTCTCTGGTTTCACTTGAGCATTTCACATAACTCAATTTTCTCTCCTTTCTTAGCACATTAATCATAATCCTTATTTTAAATTTTATAGTGCTTTTGCTTTTCCTAGTGTTTTCAAGATGCATTTACAGTGAATCCGAGTCTACTTTCAAATAACCCTATATTGCTTCAAACGTACCACAGGTACCTTATAACCGAGTGTTCCTAATTCATCCTTCCTGCCCCTTATAACACTGCTGTCCTTCATTTCATGTATCCACATGCTAGAGTTACCCAATACATCATTACTGGTACTGCTTTCAATGGTTATCTTTTAGATCAATGAAACACAAGAAAAACATTTAAGTTATTTTACCTTTATTTATACATTTTCTGGTGCACTTCCTTTCTTTATGTGGATCTGAGTTTACCACCTACATCATTCTCATTCTTCCTGAAGAACTCCTAAGGTTTCTTGCAAGGCAGGTCTGCTAGCTGCGAATTCATCCAGATTTTTTTGTTTTGCTTTTTGTTTGTTTGTCTGAGAAAATCCTTATTTCCGTTTCACCTTTGAAAGATAACTCACTGGGTATGGAATTTTAGGCTGGTAGTTTTTTCCTTTCAGCACGTTAAATATTTTGTTCCACCTCTTCTTACTCTCATGGTTTCTGAAGAGCTGTCCCATGGGATTCTTAGCCTGGTTCCCCTAGGGGTGATGTTTTTTTTTCTTTTGGCTTCTTTCAAGATACTCTCTTTTGTCTTTGAATTTCTGCAGTTCAAATATGATATGCCTAAGTATAGTTTCTTTAGTATTTATCCTGTTTTTCTCAGATCTGTGGTTTTGTGTCTGTTCTTAATTTTGGGAAATTCTTAGCCTTTAGTACTTTAAATATTCCTTCTGCTCCTTTCTTCTCCTGTTATCCCATTAAGTATATGTTATCATTGTTTTATTGTCTCAAAGTTCTTGAATATTCTTCCTTGCCCTCCCCCCCCCATTTTTAATTCATTATTTTTTTCTTTTGCATTTCAGTTTGGGAAGTTTCTATTGACATATATTCAGACTCACTGGTTCTTTTCTCAGCAGTCTACCTGTGAGTCCATCAGAGACATTCTTTATTTCTGTTACAGGATGAAAGATGTCCTTCCTTGGGAACTATAGTTAATAATACCGTACTACATATTTAAATGTTCTAAGACAGTAAATCTTAAAAGTCCTCATCACAGGAAAAATAATTCTATAACTATGTGAGGTGGTGGATGTTAGCTAGACATTGTAGCAATCATTTTGCAGTATATACAGATGTCGAATTATTATATCATAACCTGAAACTGATATAATATTGTATGTCAATTATACCTCAAAAAAAATGACTGACCTTCCTAGCATTTCCTTTTGATTCTGTCTTGTAGTTTCCACCTCTTTGCTTAGCTTACTCATCTGCTCTTACCTGTGACAGCTCTTTTTCATTAGAGCCCTTAACATATTAATCATGATGATTCTAAATTCCCTACCTGATAATTTCAAACTCTGTGCTGCATTTTGCAGCTTACTTGGTCTCTCTCTCTTTTTTTAAATAAATTTATTTATTTATTTATTTTTGGCTGCACGGGGTCTTCATTGCTGCGCGCGGGCTTTTCTCTAGTTGCAGCGAGCGAGGGCTACTCTTCATTGCGGTGCGCGGGCTTCTCATTGCGGAGGCTTCTCTTGCTGCGGATCATGGGCTCTAGGCACATGGGCTTCAGTAGTTGTGGCTCACGGGCTCTAGAGCGCAGGCTCAGCAGTTGTGGGGCACGGGTTTAGCTGCTCTACAGCATGTGGGATCTTCCTGGACCAGGACTCGAACCCGTGTCCCCTGCATTGGTGGGTGGATTCTTAACCACTGAACCACCAAGGAAGTCCTTATTTGTTCTCTTAAGATGGTGTTTTTCCTTGCCTTTCACATGCCTTGTAATTTTTTGCTGCAATCTGGGCATAGTATGTTGGGTAGAAACTGAGATGAAAAGCCTTTAGTTGGTGTTACGTTAATCTGGCTAGGAGTTGGGCTATATTTAATGTTCACTGCAGCTCTGGGTGCCAGAGGCTTCAAATTCCCATAATGTCCTTACTTCTGCCTCCCCTGATGTCTCTGGGTTTCCCTAAGAACTCCTTCTTACTATGAGCCTCCATATTTCATCTCTTTTACCATAATCCTCTGTTATTATGATGGAGTCCTATTGATGGGGTGTGAGGCGTGGGAAGAGGGAAGAGTCTGGTCTTAATTCAAAATCCCAGTCTTTTAGTGGGGCGGTGTCCTGAGCTGTGATCCTCACAAGGGTTTCTTAGCTTCTTTCCTCCTCTTGGGTGATGCAAGAAGGCAACAGGGGCTGGAGCTGGATAATCACAATTCCCCCTTCAGTCCAAGTGAGACAAGTCTCTGCTAAAGCTTTTTCCTTACAGGGTCAGAAGTGTTATGGAAAATACTCTGAACTTTTTCAGCGGGGTTACTTTACCCCTCCCACCGCAGGGGCTACTGGGGGATTTTTTCTTGGCACCTCACTGTGTGGACCTACTGGGATGCCTACAGTAAAGACCATGACATGTGGGGCCCCCTAGGGCTGAAGCCTCAGGACTTGTCCACATGCAGCTTCTGGCATTTGTCAAAATTAGTCTTTAAGTCTTGCTATCAGTTTGCAGCTCTAGCGGCTCCTGCTCCAAATAAACTGACCTCAGACATGTTTCTGGCTTTTTTTCTGCAGATTTTGGGTGACAGTTTATCCTGCCACCTCCACTCTCCGATGGCTCATGGAAAGTCGTTGGTTTTCATTTTGTTTAGCTTTTTCTGCTTAATATAAAGAGGAGAATGACAACTTCCAAGCTTTCCTTGTCGTGGTTGAAACCGGATGTTCCTAAATAGACTTCTTATTTTAGAATTTAGAGAAAAGCTGCAAAAATAGCCCATTGAGTTCCCAAACACACCCACACTCAGTTTCCCTATTGTTAACATCTTACATTACTGTGGCACATCAGTCACAAGTAAGCAGCCAGGATTGATAGATCATGGTTAACTAAAGTCCATGCTCGGCTGTCATTGGTTTTACTCTAACGTCCTTTTCTAGCTCAGGGTCCCATCCAGGATGCAGCGTGACATTCACTCTGCTCAGACTCCTCTACCCTGGCACTGTTTTTGGAGTTTTCTTGTTTTTGACGACCCTAACTTAACAGTTTGAGGAGCACCGGCCAGGCATTTTGTAGAATGTCCCTCAGCCCGGATTTGTCTGACATTTTTCCCACGGTTAAACTGCAGTTATGGGTTTGGGGTTTGAAGACCAGAGAGGTACAGCACCTCGATGACACCATCACATCAGGGCACGTGTTGTCAGCGTGACTGATCTCTGTGTGGCTTGACCTTGATCACCTGGCTGAAGTGTGCTTGTCAGGTTTCCCCACTGTAGTTACTTTTCCCAACTTTTCACACTGTCCTCATTAGAAGGAAGTCACCAAGCATAACCCACACTGAACAGGTGGGAAAGATATTGTCATTTGAACTAGTAAATGGAGGGGGTCATCAGAGATGCTTTAGGAGCGGGGGGCGAATGCATATGTCCATATACTTACACATCATATAGTAGGTTTATTGTCTTTATGTATATATGTATAGATTTATACACAGACACAGGTATCCCCCACTTTTCAAAAGTTCGCCTTACCCTACCTCACTTTTACGAAAGACCTACATTAGTACCTGTTTCGCGAACCAAGAGAGGTCCAAAGATTTTCACTTTTATGAAAAAAGGCAAAAAGTGGAAACAGCATCAGTGTTTGTTTTGCAGTGAGCATTACAGAGGCAGCGCCACCTGAGCAGTGAGAGCCGTCCCGTCAAGCTCCTTCCCGGGAACCACTCTCAGCATCCCAGCATCAGCTGCCAGAGCTGTGAACTGCGTCTGTGAGCATCTGCGCTTCATCTCCATTCGTTTTGTGCGCCTGTGAGCAAGACAGGTCCTCAAGTAAGTGCTTCTTTGCTTTATGAAAGGTTTCCTAGGGACACTACTCTTGTTTGGCGGTGATACCTGGATATATATTATATAAACCTGGAAATATACGTATATATATATATATTTATTTATTTAGCAGGTGGAAGGAAAAAATATATATGTATATTCTCAAATAGTTGTGTGTGTATGTATGTTCTCTCTCCACCTAATTAAAGAAATATATATACATGTACATAAGCACACCTGTTGAGCTCATCTACCATACTGCTGTATGTATTTATGTGTGTATATATGTATCTGTATACATATATATATACATATAAAAATGCATATAAACATATATAATTTATATGTATATATTTACATATATAAATACACATAAACATATAATACATATAAATTATTGTGTAATTTATATGTTTACATGTATTTTATGTGTATATGGCTACATACATATACAAATATATATGTATATATGTTTATTTATGTATATGTGTATGTATATATATATATATATATATATATATATATATATGATATGTATATATCAATGAGGTAGATGAACTCGAATAGGGCCAGCCGTCTATACACAGGGAAGGGCAGGATACCACAAGCTCAAACAGAGGCCGTGAGGATGGAGCTGTCAGTGCAGAGCTGAGAGATACCCCAGCCTGATTTCAGTCGTTCATTTGTTCAACCAACAACACGTTCTTGGTCTCTCACATGCTCCCGGTGCTGGGCTCAGTTCTTTGAGTGGCGTGGCAGCTGAAAGGGGGAGATGCCCCCGTCGTGTAGTTTAGGGACGACTGTAAAAAGCAGACACTTACAAATTGATCACGTGCACACCTGAGACTTGGGATCTTTGCTACGACCAGTTGTGACAGGGGCTTTGCCCCAGCCCAAGGGGTAGGGAGGGACCCTCTGAGTCGTGATCCTGAGCTGAGACACCAAGTGAACACAGAGCAAGAGGAAGGCCACAGTGTGATCCAGGCAGCGGGGGTGACTGCACAGACTCCTGGCAGGGTGTCAGAGAGACAGAAAGGAGACCACAGGGCTGGATCCTGAGGGTGAGCGAGAGAGTGGAGGAGGGAAGGCTGGGGGTGCAGCCAGGGAACTGCGGGACACAGCAAGCCTGGCTTTATCAGTGAGCCAGAGAGAACCTTATGGGATCCACACCTGGGACCAGGGAGGAGATTAAGAACAAAGCAGGTGGGGAGGGAAGGGGAGGGAATCATTCTTAGCAGAACCTAGAGCCAGAGGTAAGAAAGCTGAGACCAGCTGGGCACAGTCAGCTTCAGTACAATCCAGTTATAAATGGGGGGCAGGCGAGGAGGTGGTGCAGAGGCCAGCCGCATAGCCCAGGGCACTGTATTCAATATCCTGTGATAAACCCTGGTGGAAAAGAAGATGGAAAAAAAAAAAACGTGTGTACGTAGAAATGAGTCACTTTGCTGTCCAGCAGAAATTAACACAATATTGTAAGTCAGCTATACCTCAGTTAAATTTAAAAAAAAAAAGAAAAGAGAAAAAGACCCATTGAGTCCAGGGTAAGGAAGTGAATGAAGGTGGAGAAGTGTATTGAGAGGGATTTCTGACTCTTAATTCCAGCCATCTGCAATATTTATTGGAAGCTCGACTCTGTGCTGAGGTCACAATATTTCGCTCACCGACAGATACTGAGGGCTTTTCGTGCCGAATGAAGAATCTGGTCTTAGTTCAGTTGATAACAAGTCAAATGGAGATTTCCAGATAAAGGAGTGATAAAGTAAAGTAAATAACCAAGAATAAGCTCCAAGCCACAGGGATCTCGCCAGCCTTTTGCCCATTTTGGTCTCAGCACAGCATCGGTGGGGATCCAGGAAAGACTTGCTGTGTGGATGGGTCATCAGAGCTGGGCGTGGAGGGGCAGGTGCACAGGCAGGGGAGTGGGGAGGGTGGACCACGACAAGCAGTCCCCGGGAAGCTGGTGGTATAGCCTGTGTGTGTGGACAGTCATCTGCCCAGAGCAGGGCAGTGAGCCTGAAGGAAGCGGGTAGAGCCACAAGACTGCTGTCTCAGCCCGGCTCCCCAACAGACCCTGCAACCAGGATGCCTGTGTCAGGGCTGTGCAGTAATAAGGAAGAGCTGCTGGGAGAGGCTGGGGCCTGAAGGATGCAGGGTGGGAAGAGGAGGAAACCTGGCAGAGATGTGATTTCAGGCAAAAGGCCACAAGGGCATCTCCCACCTGAGGCTTGGGTGGGGGGGGGGGGGGCTGAGGTGAGTGCCTAGAATGGGAAGCATCATCTATACAGTGGGGGGTGGGGGGGGGGGGGGGGTGCTCTCTGCAATATAAGCCACTCCTCTGAGATGTCCTGACCCAGACAAAGTGTGGGCCTTCCCACCCCACACAAGTCGGTCAGGCTTAGGGTACTCGGCGAAGGGGGCGGAGTCCAGGTCACCATGTCCCAGGCATGTCTGGCCCTTTGAGTGTGCCGGTGACGCAGTGCCCGGAGCCCAAGGACAGTTCCCACGGGGCTGCAGACACCAGCCACAGGCACGGAAGAGCACGTATCAGAAAGGAAAGGGTCCTGCGGGCATCCAGGCAGCACCTGACCGTGTAGGACACAGTATGCAGGACCCGGAACGGAGGCAGCATGGAAGGCAGTGCCAGATGGTCATGCCTGGAGCGTGGACAACCATGGTGATGGTCAGCAAAAGAGGAAGGATGAGAAAGGACACGTGGGGACAAGGAGCAAGTCTGGCTTGGAGAAGAGCCGCTGATCTGTGTCCTACAGGTATAGGGACCACATGCTAACTGACTGCCACTCTGTCCCTGGTGCTGAGAAGCTGGGCACATCACCCTCCCGTTCACGCGTCTCCTCAACCCTGTTACGGATGAGGAAGCTGGACCTGGGGGGCTCAGTGTTTCACTCAAGCTCAGGAAACATGCAAGGTAACTGATGGAACTCGGATTCTAAGCCAGGCCCAGGTAACTCCAAAACAGGTGCTCTCAGACACGAAGCACGTGGGTGTTTATAGTAGTAGGAATGCAATTGGCAACTGGTCTCCCCTTACTAAGGGCTTGTGTTGAGTCTGGGGGCTTCTGCTCTGGGCACATCCCCTCTGGGTGCAGACGGAGGCCCACGTTTCTGCCAGGACAGCTGTCTCTAGCAGCCGGGTCCCCCCAGCCCTGTGGCTCATGATCTATTCCAATTGTTTCCACGGCCAAGTGTCCGGAGGCAGAGATGTTTCTGAGCCATAGCTGTGGAATATAAACCAGGCAATGGCTGGAATACAGACTCTGGGCACTGGTGGCCCATTTTCTGGCACTCACCGTGGGGTCTCCATCTGGCACCACCTTTGGGTTGAGTTTCCTTCACCCCCCAAAAGCAAGTGTCCCCTTGTCAGACAGAAGGCCCCTAGGATGCAGCAGGAGATGCGGGGTGCCGGGCGGCCTGGATCCTAAGTCTGATCTTTCCTCCAACTCTGCTGTCTGCTCGCTGCTGATCTCGGGCCACGTTAGCCTTGGGTGAAAGCGTAGCCTTCCAGCTCTTTCACAAAGCACCTGTTTTCCATACTTAGAATGCTTTCATTTTCGGACTTCCGGCAAAAGGTAATTTGGTATTTTCCTCCCTCTCTGCTTCCACGGGTCTGTTCCCACTGGAAGCCATCTCTGGGTTCAGGGTCCCACGGAGCCACACATGTGACACCCTGCTGTTTCCACGTGTGCCGCCTCGGCCAGAGAACACAAGACACCGGCTCACCTGCTGTCCTGCTGCTGCCCAGCCAGGAGTCCCCGTCACCCTGGGGCCACCTCGGTGAAGGCAGCTCCACAGTGGGCCACCTCCTCGACACCCCCGCCCCTGTGCCAGCCACCGCGGGCAGCAGGATCCTTGGTGTAGCAGTGGAATCTGGCTCTGTCTGATATAAACAGAAGTACCTCGACTGAAAGTTCATCGTATAGCGCCAATGTGAAGGGCAGTTTGGGAGCCTGGCTTGGATAAAGGCAGGGGCAAGCATCTCGGGGTTCACCGGGTAGGAAGGCCTCGAGTGATAAGGGATGCAGCTCACCCCACAGGTCAAAGCCCAGGGCAAGCACTGTTCTGTCTGCATGCCCCCTCTCAAGACGTGCACACACACACACACACACACACAGTTTTCACCCAGTTACAATCACAGCACACAGGCAACTTTGCACCATACACGTTTTTATGTGGCTTTGTGCTTTTTTTGTAATTATAGCTTCAAATGCCTGCATAATATTCCATCAAATGATGGCCCATAACTTTACTAAATTAACTCTCTGCAGATGGTGTCTGGTCATTTCCTCCACTTTGGAAATACGTCCTCAGAAGCCTGTCATCAGGGATGACCTCCGTGGGGCCCATCCTCAGACGGGGATGCAGATGGCCGGCCCATGTCACATCCTTCCACACCCACAGTGTGACGTCACAATAGCAGCTCTGACCCCGCCCCCTGCTCCCAGGACTCCCACCAGGAGGTCAGATATCAGGGTCCCTGTTTGGTTCACGGCTGTGTCCCTGGTCCCTAGAACCTGCTGGCCTCACACCTGCGTGGAGGGAGACAGGCAGAGAGAAAGGAAGGACTTGCCCCTGGGCTGTGAGTGGAGGCCCTGCAGGGGCTGTGGTTTGATTTTGCTTTTGCTTTTGTATTCGCCCTGAATACCATCGCCCATGACCACGATGCCCAGCGCCTGGCTGGTGCTCTGTAAACATTGTCTAAAGCAGGGACAAATGTGTCTTATAAGGGGTTGGAGTTCAAAGGAAACCACATGAAAACGAAACCTCTCTATATCACAAATAGTGACCTAAAACCCTATTCTCATCATTTTCCTTTCACTCACAGGTAGTAAAATGCTGCTAATTGAATAGCAACAAGTTTCCTCTATGCTCAGGCAGAAAAGGCCGTGGTGCGTCCTTCCAGGGACCTAGTGTCAGGAGGGAACGTGGGCAGAGAGGGCGGGCTGTGCAGCTGGGTCAGGGAGCGGCCGGCGACCTCTCTGAGCAGCTCTGAGAGGCTGAGATCGCTGAGGCTGCAGTGTCTTCAGGAGCCCGGAGAGTTAAGGGAAGTTTTGCACAGGCTTCCGGTGGGGCACAAAGTGAGTTCCTGATGAACGGCACCCCTGGCTCAACGGTGTAGATGGCGCGGCCCCCGTGGGCTGGAGCTGAGTCCTGGGGTGGAGGTCTCCCTCGGCTCCCACAGCACCCCGTGCTCAAACAGCGCACCCCCAGCCCCACCCACCGTGGTCGGCCTCAGCGTCTGATTTCACATTTTTATAAATTTCTAAGACCATTTTTCCCTCTAATAAATTTCTCCCCTGACTTGAAATCTGTACAGACCCAGGTGGGTTTTTTAGCCTCCTGTGATTAGCAATTCTTAATGAATGAGTTTTTAATCACTTCACCAGCATCTACTCTCATGCACATTTCTCCCCGAAACATGCCCCATGGGATTTAATTTTCTCTGGCAAGTCTGTCTTTGCCATAACATCCCGTTGAAATGGTGGGAAATTGAAGAGCTTATCCTGATGAGGTAAATATTATGATAGGACAGACGTTGGTTTTAGACGGATCCACGGAGAACCTAACAGACCCCAGGAACCGTGACCCTTCTCCAGGCCCGGGACCTGCGCTCAGCCCGGCTGCTCTTGTCACTTTCAGAACAAAGCAGGAAGACGTTCTAAGGGGAAGCAGGTTCATTTAATGACTATTGCCGTTTCAAGCTCCAGAAATCTGCTCTCTTTACCCTCCAGGGAAAAGCCGTGTTCTACAAAAATCAGGCCACTTGCTTAAGAAAAGCAAGACAGAGCTGGAGAGTCACATCACGCGTGTCGACCCTTGTTCCCATCACGCTGCCCACACTTCCGGGGCGAGGATGTTGTTGGGATGTGAACCTGGACACAGCTCCCCCAGGAGGGCCACCCCCATACTGTGCCCCAGGCCCCGCGTGCACACGGGGGCCAGGCTGCAGCCCCCGACCACAGAGCATCCCCTGCCTAAGGGACCCCAGGGGCAACCCATGGCCCCCACAGCTGGACTTGGACACGCCAGCCTTTGGAGTGGACCGTGTCCCTGTCCCTGCACTCACCCCACTCAGGCAGCCTTCCTCCACTGGTGACGCGGCTGGCCACCAGCTGCCCCCCGCCCCCAGACGCTGCCTGCTCCAGAATCTTTGGGGACAGAAGCCTGTTCCCAAATGGCTTCAATCCCCCGCCATGTGGGTCATGTCCCCACCCCTGACCACAGCAGCGAGCCTGGGGACCATGTGCAGTAACTGGCCACGTGCGTCAGGCAGCTCGGGTGGCATTAACAGAGCCCTACAGCCCAGGCGGCTTAAATAGCAGAGGTTTATTCCCTCCCCGTCCTGGAGGCTAGATGTCCAAGATCAAGGTGTCAGCAGGGCTGGTTTCTCCTGAGGCCTCTCTTCCTGGCGGTGGACAGTCGTCTTCTCCCCGTGTCCCCCCCACGGTCTCCCCTCTGTGCCTGCCTTTTGGTCTCCCTTGTAATTCGTTGAAAGCTGAGCATGCTGTGTAGCACAATAGGTGCTGAGTGCTTGTGTTAACCTGAGCCGAACCTTTGGGTGGCTGCAGGTACGGGAGGTTTCCGGCTCATCCAGGGCCCAGGTTTTGTCTCAGAATCCCTTTGACCTTGTGCCTACTGTTCCTTCTCAGAAGGGTCTGTGCCCTGCAGCACCTTTAGCTGTAATTATACTGACTAATTCACTGTCATTATACCAGAGCCCCGTTACCATGGTGGTAGGGTGTGGGGTACAGAGAATGCTCTGTAATATTCTAGTTAAGTGTCCATTTGGTGAGTGTCCATTGTTGAATGGTGGCCCCACAAGATATGTTCCCCTCCTAACCCTCAAAACTTGTGAACGTGACCTCATTTGGAAAACGGGCCTTTGCAGGTGTGATTAAGTTACAGATCTCCAGATGTTGTCTCCTGGATTATCTATACGGATCTTGAATCCAATGATGTGTCCTTATGAGAGGAAAAGATAGTCACACAGAGAAGACACGTGACAATTGAGGCAGGGATAAGCCTTATGAAATGAGACACCGAGGGCAGCCTGGAACCACCAGAAGCTAGAAAAGACAAGGAACAACCCTACCCTAGAGACTCTTAGGGCAGCATGACCCTGTCCACACCTTGATTTCAGAGAGAGAATAGATTTCTGATTTTGGAAGACACCAAGTTTGTGGCGCCTTGTTATGGTGGCCCAAGAAGCTGGAGCAGTGGATGCTGGCTGTGTTTCTCTCCCTCCTTCATGGACACAAAGCATCCCAAGCTGTTTCCTTGAAGCTCTGTGCCATGGTTCCCCCTCAGGTCAGGCAGGAAGGCCGGATGGGGCTAGAGTGAGGATGCTTTTCTCCAGCCGGGACCAAAATACAGAGCTGCCGCTGCCAGAGTCCTCCCTGGAGAATAGGTATTTGTACAGAGGATGTTGTGGGCATATTTCACAAGGATTTTCCTCCTTTCCCCGTCACAGCCACGGGGGTCCTCCTCTGAGCCCCACTGTGAGGACCTGGTGAGGTTCCTGCCAGGAAAAACCTCAAAGGTGTGGGGTCCCCCAAACACACGACCCCCAGGTGTGTCTTAATCTCATGCTAGACCACTCATCCTCCAGGAATTTGCTCAAACGACCATGTAAATATTCCTACCTGTCTAAGGCTCAGGGGCTTCTGCTCCAGGTAAGCAGGTCTTAGCTGCATTTCTTGGATATGCCTTTCTCTCAAGGTGTTGTGTTGGAAGGTTTGCCCTGTGACCATCATTCTCTGATGGGTCTTAAAAAGATTTTCCAATGTTCCAGTTTGTTCTTGTAAGGATGAGAATGCTGACGTCCAAGGTCTTTACATGTTGGAGCTGAAACTGTACGTCCCCAATAGTCTTTGCTATATGTTGTGATGTTTTTCTTTAACGATTAAATCTCAAAGACAATTAATTGGTTAGTTGGTTAATTGGTCCATTCAATCAGTCCTTCCGTGGCCATCCTCTGCGAGGCTCTGGAGACTCAGGAATGTCAAGATCTGTGCTGTCAAGGAACTTCCCTCAGTAGGGATTGAAATCAAGAAAGAACTACTTGCTGTGAGGTTTGTGGCTCTAAGAGTAAGTTGTCCACAGTGTTTCTGCTCCAGCAGAGATGCAAAGAGCCTTCCCCAGGCTGGCCCTGGGGCAGGGAAGCTTCCTGGATGGGGCTTAAGTTACAGCTGAGTACAGAGGCCAAACCCCCACCTGCCACCAGCACATCAGAGAAGGAGGAAGGAAATCACCCCAGCAGAGGGATGGTACTTGGGAATGTAGTTCTCACTGTGTGAGATGCTAGAAGTGTGCACAGAAGCCGAATTAGAAGGAGGAAAGATTTTCAAGGGGGAAAAGCCAATCGTAAGCGTTTTTCCAGCTTCGCACTGAGCATACGTTGTGGGCACCTCCTACCATCAGCTTTGCACTGGGGGCTCCTTTGTGGTCCTGAGAGCCCAGCCCCATTGGCCTTCTCTGGTTAGTTTTATGTGTCTTTGGATTCAAGACTCATTTTTATGGAAGTTTTTTTTTTTTTTTAAGTTTGTGAGCAATATACTCTGTGTGAGCAATTTTTAAATTAATTTCTAGTTTAATGCATTAGAATTAACTGATATTTTTTTGTGTGGTCTAACATATAATCACTATTTTGCAAATGTCTCAGAGCAGCATAAAAGGATGAACTAATAATTTTGTATGATACTACGTTTGATAAAAATGTATTAATTCAACATTTTAGGAAGATTATTCAAACTCATGAGGTCTTTCACTTATTCATTCTCTATTTGACACATAATCTCCTATAAATGGGTTTCTGCTCGCCTATATCTGTATTTCTAAAACGGTTTGGTTGTGTATTGAGATGTTGGTATTTAGTATAAAATATTCGACTGATCCATCCTCACTGAGCGATATCCTGTCCTCTTATCGACACAGCAAACCTCCCTGTCCACCAAATGATTGTGGCTGAATAATATTCCGTTGCGTATATATACCACATCTTCTTTATTCACTCCCCTGTCAGTAGACATTTAGGTTGTTTCCATGTCTTGGCTATTGTAAATAGTACTGCTGTGAACCTTGAGGTGCATGTGTCTTTTTGTATTAGAGTTTTCTCTGGATATATGCCCAGGAGTGGTATTGCCAGATCATTTGGGAACTCTATGTTTAGTTTTTTAAGGAACCTCCATTCTGTTCTCCATGGTGGCTACACCAATTTACATTCCCACCCACAGTGTAGGCGGGTTCCCTTTTCTCCACACCCTCTCCAGCATTTATTGTTTGTAGACTTTTTGATGACGGCCATTCTGACGGCTGTGACGGGTGTGATGGGTGTGACGGGTGTGACGGGTGTGAGGTTGATACATCATTGTAGCTTTGATTTGCTGACCTTTATTTTAAATTCATATGACCAGCCTTCCTTTTTTTCCCTTTGCTTCTGCTCAATGAATCTTTCCTGTTATTTTATCTCCAACTTTCCTATTGCGGTGACAGTGTTTTGCCATCAATCGAACGGGAGCTTCCATCCTGGCTGCATCACTTGGGATATGCACGACCTTAGGAAAATCACTTAACCTCTCAGAGCCGGGTCCTTCACTTGTACCTTGGTAGCAATAACAGCTATTTGCAGAGCTGTTGTAAGAGTTAACTGAGATCGTGCATTTAGAGTCCATCAGTGACCAATTTCTGACTGAGCACACAAGTGCCAGGCCCCATCACAGATGCAGGAATCCAGGAGCAAACAACACTTGCTCTACTTTTAGGGACTTACAACAGGATGGAAAACAGGCATCAAGCATGTGAGGGTAAATGCTTCATAAACGTTCCATCAATACGAACTAAGAGGTGGTACAAGCATTTATGAGAAGGAAGATCAATCAAAAAAGGCTTCCCCAAGAAGTACCCCATGATTCATGCAGTCATTAAAGGCCAACGCATGGTAACATTTTCTTTATAATAACTAACATTAAATTACCATTGTTTTATGTATGTTCTCTGTAAGTGAATTTTACATTTTACTCTAATCTGCTAGTCTTTGTCATTTAATCAGAGAGTTTAGCTCATTAATATTTATTGTCATAAAGTAACATTTTGTCTTCCTTCTGTCATTAAAACACAGAGCATATTAAGAAAAATATTAGCATCAAAGATGGCAAAGGCTTAATATCCCCAGCATTTCATGGGGGGATGGGGGCTTATCTACCACTAAGGAGACAAATGACTTGAACAGAAAAGTCACAGAAGTACCCAACATATGAAAAATGCTCAGCCTCACAAGTAATTTAAAATGCAAATGGGAACAATTATGGGACTTCTTTTCATCTTTCAAATTGGCAATTTAGAAACATAATATTTGATGGAGGGTTGAGTGAAATAGCTATATTCTTCCCCGCTGGTAGAAATATCAACTAGAATTTCCTCTCTCCAAAGCAATTTGGTAATATATGGGAAGAGAGTTAAAAGAGTTTATACCCTTTAATGCCGCAATCATACTTCCAAAAAACCCGTCCTCAGAGCTACACAGAGATGGGGGCAGGGACGTTCACACGAGGACGCTTGGCACAGCTGCTGTGGGTGGATTCCCACCACCTGGAAGAGTCATGTTGGGAGGCTCACAAATCCATCCCAACCCAATCTTTTAGGGGGATTTCTGGCTAAGTATCAGGAACCCCTTTCTTCCTCATGGATGCTAGTATATAAAAAGTTTCTCTTTATAAATTTGAGTAAATGATTCAGAATTCTACTAGAATTTGTTCAAAAGGTTTTTCCCATGTCTGTTTGCTGGTCAAAGTTGTATTCAATAATAATCAGATATTACCCCCACTGGTTTCTTTCATAAATAAGTGAGTTGTTGCAAAGATCCACACAGAGAGTCAGGTCTCCCCACACTCCTCCCCATCTTGAGAATGTTGGTAATAAAGGAGTTTCTTTCAGGTCAAGAGCCATGGACCCAACCCAGTCATAACTTCTGCCCTGAATGAGATGTTCACCCTGTGTGACCATGACCATTTCTTTTCCTTTAGGGCAACCAGAGGCAGGTCAGTCCAGCCCTCCCACTAGACCAGGAACTTCAGGGGCACCCTACTCCCCAGCCCTGCTTGGCTGCAACCCCCCATGGACATCGTTACCCAGAGCCTGTGTATCCCTCCTCCTACTCCATGTCCTGCAGCCCAGGACCCAGAATTCTGCCCAATGGAGCGGGCAGAATGGTCACAGGCCAGCACCCAGGCCACGGACTGCTCCTCCACATGTGGCCATGTCCCCACACGAGGATCTTGGGTATCTGAGAATTCTAAGTTCAACCCTTAACTTCTAGGTCATTATGATGACATATTCATCTAAGTTGGAGTTTAGAACAGAATGCCTTTAACAGATTCTTAACTCAGATATTCGGACACACAGTGTGGATGCCTCTTTTTGTGTTCTTGCTTCAGGTCCCCAAAAGGTCAGCATCGGGGCTGCCGAGCCTCCCCTAAATTTGAGATATGGCAAATTAGCAGGAACTCAAGTATTTTTCATGATGTCTTCTGAGAGAAACCGATATAAAAATTAAAGATCCTCTTCTCTGTCTTCATTATAAACCACTTTCCAAATTGTCTGAGAGAACATATCACCTCGCTACTCCATATTTTAACAAGCTGGTTCTGTTTAAACAAAGAATGATATTAGCACATTCAAAATCCTTCTGTTTATCCAGAAACTTCAGGTTAAAAATTGAAACATTTAAGTTATGCATCTGGTGGCATTCTCCCACAGTTAACATATTGGATTGAGATTTTTCTGAGAAGGAAACATGAAATTCAAAATATATCTCAAGTCAGAGCATGATTATTTACCAGATAAATCGAGAGAGACATAATTTCCCTCTGTAGTTAGAAACTTCCCAGGGATGACACCAGCACAGATTCAAGCAGCAAGGTCTGCTCTGGGTGGAAGGTCTTGGATCTCATCCTTGATGCCCAGGCTGCAGAGAGAGATAGACAGCAGTGGCGGGGCTGGGAAGTTGGTGGGAGTGTGGACGCCCCCCACCCCCCCCCACACACACCCCGAGTGGCAGTTTGAGCTATTTTAATGCAACTGTTTATCCAATCAGTTGGGTCGCTGTCTCTCTGGACAGGGCAAGGCTTTTTTTTTTTTTTTTTTTTTTTTTAATGCAATTTGACATCTGAATTTATGTTTTTACACCAAGTGGTTTTATGGCCAATATAAGGAATATATTTTGTATATGGATAACTGATTCCCTTTGTTATAAAGCAGAAACTAACACACACTGTAAAGCACACATTGTAAAGCAATTATACTCTGGTAAAGATGTTAAAAAAAAAGAATATATTTTGCATTTAAAAAATATGTTCTTTCTGTTTCTTACCATTGGGACTAAAGCCCAGAGATCTTCCCAGTTTGCCCCCTCCCTCTTTATCTTCCCACTCCAATAATCTCTGGAAGGCACGCACAGTGTTTCCAATTAATTTTTGAGTTGATTAGGTGTGAATTCCAGGCTGATAGCTATGCATCACTTAGCATCACAAAACTGTATCAAAGCCTCCCCCCATACACAATTGTTTTTACACTTCTCTTCATCTTCTGTCATGCTTCCTTGCCCCAAGAGAAAGTTTTTATCACCTTTCTAAAGAATGTAATAGCTGTGAATTACAAACCCCACAGCTCTGCACACCTGTCTAAGCCACTAAGGAGCCAGAGCTGATTGTTTATCCTTCTGTATATTCAACATCAAGTTTGTTACAATGTCTGGAGTACTGGTACCCAGGCTCCAGTGAGTTTTACTCTTAAGGAAGACCAAGAAGAGAGGGGACTTTCAAATGGGTTCATTTGTCTCTGCGGTGATTTGCCTAAAGATTCACAAATGCAAACCAATGATACAAAAATTGCCCTTTTCTCCAAAGCTCCAGCCTCCATCTTCACCCTCCAAAGCTGCCACTTGACTTGGAACTTTGTTGTACTGCTTGCCATTACTTGAACTGACTAGAACCCGACACACACAGTCTTCACACACACACACACACACACACACACACACACATGCACACACACACACGCACACACAAGGTTGTGAGCACATGAAGTAGAAATTAGGATTTTATCTGGGAAAAGGAGAGAGTCCATGTGCAGTTGCTTTCTCTCTTTAGACTAGTCTCTATTCACAGTTCATGTCAAATTAAACTCCAGCCTTGGAAAGATGCCAGCGTCCATGCCAGACACAAATCCTCTTGTTCTTCTGTGGACTAAGAATGCCACCTGCCATAACAGTAAACGAAGGGTGTTTAAGCCCTCAGCCTCTACGGCCATCTTGATGGTGAGCCCTGAGAGATCTCAGGAAGGGAAAGCATGGGTTACCAGCCCTAGAAGCTGACGTGCACATCAAAGGAATGATATCAATGAGCCCAGACTCTTCCATCTTCCCGTACATAGAAAAGTATGAAATTCCTTAACTTGAGATGTCTGGTTTTCTTTAATAAACAAGAATCTTTTGATGTTCCAACTACCTGCCCTTTATTGCAGAAACTCCTATAGATCCTGGCTCCTCCCTGACCTCTTTGGGGCAGTTCCTCAGAGCAATCTGAGATGCTGTGTCCCAGGCTTAAATCCTCAGTCTTGTCCACCGAATAAAACATAACTCTCAACTTTTAGGTTGTGCATTTTATTCCGTCAGCACCTCAGATGAATCTCATGCCAGTGTCCCCAAATGCATTCATCTGAGGATCAATGTTGAAAACAACAGCTTCCTAACAAGCAGAAAGCAGGCCCTGCTCCTGACTTGGATTCTGTGAACAGTTAGGTGACTCCAGCCTGCAGTCGGGCCCCCATCAGGAGGGGAGAAAGTGCCAAGCACACAGCCTGACATCATAGGGGAACCTCTCACCCCTGCCCGGGAGTGGCACTCCCTTCCTCTGACATGGCCCCCGGTGGACAGTGGGCTGTCTATGGGTGAGCTCATGAAGGCATCATGCACTCCGGGGCACTTAGTGGGACAGTGACAGAGATAAAGTCCTTGAACCAGGACCAAGAAAAGGGCAGCTCACTTCCAGACGGCTGAGTCGGAGCTGTCTCTGAAACCCCAACTGTGGAGCCCTCTATTCAGGGCAGGGTAGAGGAGGGGGCCAGGGGATCCAGCCAGAGAGGCCCAGGACCGAGGTGGGGTCTCTGGTGGAACCTGCAGGGGAGGGGCATGGAGGGGAGGTGACCCACTCCAGCAAATTAATAAACAGCCTCTAAGGGCCGCATCCATCAAGCAGGGGAGAGCAGAGAGACCCCAGCACTTCCTGAGCCCTGTCTGTGGGCTGGAGACTGAGATGCTCGATCCTGTTTAAGTCTCAGCCTGAGAGGAAGGTCCAGTTGTCACCTGCCTTTGGAGGTGAGCGATTTTAAGATTAGGAATAAGTATCCGCTGAGGGAACTTAGCTTGATGCAGAGGCTGGACTTGGCCTGGGTGTTGTTTCCTTCTTCTTTTCTTTTTCTTTCTTTCTTTTCTTTCTTTCTTTCTTTCTCTCTCTCTTTCTCTCTTTCTTTTTTCTTTCTTTCTTTCTTTTCTTTCTTTCTTTCTTTCTCTCTCTCTTTCTCTCTTTCTTTTTTCTTTCTTTCTTTCTTTTCTTTCTTTCTTTCTTTCTCTCTCTCTTTCTCTCTTTCTTTTTTCTTTCTTTCTTTCTTTTCTTTCTTTCTTTCTCTCTCTCTTTCTCTCTTTCTTTTTTCTTTCTTTCTTTCTTTTCTTTCTTTTCTTTCTTTCTTTCTCTCTCTCTTTCTTTTTTCTTTCTTTCTTTCTTTCTCTTTCTTTCTTCTTTCTTTCTTTTTCTTTCTTTCTTTCTTTCTTTCTCTCTTTCTCTCTTTCTCTCTTTCTTTTTTCTTTCTTTCTTTCTTTCTCTTTCTTTCTTTCTGTTTCTTTCTTCTTTCTTTCTTTTCTTTCTTTCTTTCTTTTCTTTCTTTATCTCTTTCTCTCTTTCTTTATTTCTCTTTCTCTTTCTCTCTTTCGTTTTTCTTTCTTTCTTTATGTTTCTTTCTTCTTTCTTTCTTTTCTTTCTTTCTTTCTTTCCTTCTTTCTCTCTTTCTTTTTTCTTTCTTTCTTTCTTTCTTTCTTTCTGTTTCTTTCTTTCTTTCTGTTTCTTCTTTCTTTCTTTTCTTTCTTTCTTTCTTTCTCTCTTTCTCTCTTTCTTTTTTCTTTCTTTCCTTATTTCTCTTTTTCTTTTTCTCTTTCTTTTTTCTTTCTTTCTTTTTCTTTCTTTCTTTCTTTCTGTTTCTTTCTTCTTTTCTTTCTTTCTTTCCTTCTTTCCTTTCTTTCTCTCCTTTTTTCTTTCTTTCTCTCTTTCTCTTTTCTTTCTTTCTCTTTCTTTCTTCTTTCCTTTCTTTCTTTCTCTCTTTCTTTCTTTCTGTTTCTTTCTTTCTTTCTTTTCTTTCTTTCTCTCTTTCTCTATTTCTTTTTTCTTTCTTTCCTTATTTCTCTTTCTCTTTTTCTCTTTCTTTTTTCTTTCTTTTTCTTTCTTTCTTTCTGTTTCTTTCTTATTTTCTTTCTTTCTTTCCTTCTTTCCTTTCTTTCTGTCTTTCGCTCCTTCTTTTTTCTTTCTTTCTTTCTTTCTCTCTTTTTTTCTTTCTTTCTCTTTCTTTCTTCTTTCCTTTCTTTCTTTCTCTCTTTCTCTCTTTCTTTTTTCTTTCTTTTTCTTTCTTTCTTTCTTTCTCTTTCTTTCTTTCTTTTCTTTCTTTCTTTCTTTTTCTTTCTTTCTTTCTTTTCTTTCTTTCTTTCTTTATTTCTCTTTCTCTCTTTTTCTTTCTTTCTTTCTTTCTTTTTCTTTCTTTCTGTTTCTTTCTTTCTTTCTTTTCTTCTTTCTCTCTTTCTCTCTTTTTTCTTTCTTTCTTTCTTTCTTTCTTTCTTTCTCTTTCTTTCTTCTTTCTTTCTTTCTTTTTCTTTCTTTCTTTCTTTCTTTCTTTCTTTTCTTTCTTTCTTTCTTTTTCTTTCTTTCTTTGTTTCTTTCTTTTTCTTTCTTTCTTTCTTTTCTCTCTTTCTTATTGAAGTATAGTTGATTTACAATATTATGTTACTTTCAAGTATACAACCTAGTAATTTGATATTTTTATAGATTATACCCCATACAAAGGTATTATAAAATACTGACAAGATTCCCTATGCTATATATTATATCTTGTAACAAATCTGTAATATTTTTTGAAATTACAAAGTATCTTCATATTCAGATAGTTAGGGATCGCTACTATATTAGAAACCTCAAATGTTCTGTAGTTTCCATGAGTAAAAATTCAAGCCCGAGTACAATTTTGGCAACTTTTAAAAGGAGCACATATAAGGAAACATTGGTAGAAAAAAAAAAAGCAAACTTGAGCAAAAACCTAGACTAAATGTAATGAATTAGAAAATAGTAAATGTATTTCCTACTGTCAAAACAGAACCAAAAGTTCCTTTTTATTTGTAAATGCAGACCTGGGCATTCTGATGGTGAGGCCTTTCTCCTTGCTCTGCCTTGTCAGCCCCACAAGAGGAAATCTCGGCAGATGGCCTGGAACCTACATCTCGGAGCACAGCGCTGGGAGGAGCACGGCTTCAGTGAGTTTTTTTTTTTTTTGCGGGCCTCTCACTGTCGTGGCCTCTCCCATTTGCGGAGCACAGGCTCCGGACGCGCAGGCTCAGTGGCCATGGCTCACGGGCCCAGCCGCTCCGCGGCATGTGGGATCTTCCCGAAACGGGGCACGAACCCGCGTCTCCTGCATCGGCAGGCGGACTCTCAAGCACTGCGCCACCAGGGAAGCCCGGCTTCAGTGAGTTGAATGAGCCCCCAAAGGGCTTCGGGAAGGTGGGACTGCTTCTAGGGAGCCTGTGAGCCGGGTCAGCCCAGTGAGGTCCCGCCGGGTCCCTGCTTCCCTCCAAGGTCACAGTGCTCCCCAATCACTGGTGGCCGGCCAACGTCCCCCAGCTCATCACAGGTCATGTGCAAATATTTTCCTTGGTGACAGAGCTCAAAGATGGAGGTGTGAGTCTCAGGAGGGGAGTTCCCCTAACCCGGGCTGGTGAATTAGGAGAAAAGATAACAGTGCCATCTAAGGAAGATGGCCAAATTAAGATAGTGGTTTTTGGCCAGTTTCTGGCTTCAAGAGGAGAAGATGAAATATAGGCTCAGGGCAGGGGGGCTTCCCAGGCTCGAAGCCCTCTGGGTTGCAGGGTCTGCTCCCAGCTCTGTCCTGCAGAACGAATTCAACCAACGTGCTGAAGGGAGCAGAGACATATTATTCTCTGACATAAGAATGATTGTGAGCTGATTATTTTGAGTAACAGCAGATGTGGGCAGGAGAAGGTCTGAAATGTCCACGTGCGAGGGGCTCTTCCACTGCACCAGGAAGAGGACCGCGACTCGAAGTCACAGGAGTCTCTCATCCACGGAGACGCCCTACTTGAATGTGTACAGTGAGTGCATCCTGCATACTCTGCCCACACCCCCACAATATCTCTCTTTTTTTTTTTTTGTGGTACGCGGGCCTCTCACTGTTGTGGCCTCTCCCGTTGCGGAGCACAGGCTCCGGACACGCAGGCTCAGCGGCCATGGCTCACGGGCCCAGCTGCTCCGTGGCATGTGGGATCCTCCCGGACCGGGGCACGAACCCGCGTGCCCTGCATCGGCAGGCGGACTCCCAACCACTGCGCCACCAGGGAAGCCCCACAATATCTCTTTTGCCTGTAGCTCAAGATGATTTATAAGCGCCATTTCGGGCAGTTACTCAGTTTCCCTGCGTCTCTCTCATGTGTGCATGAGGTATGTGTGAATGAACTTCTGTTTTTCTGTTGTTAATCGGCTTTTGATCACAGGGGATCTCAGTCAAGAACTCAGAAGGGTAGAGGAAAAACTGTTTTTCCTCTACTAGGACATGTTTCCAAGCATGGCCCCAGGACATGAGTTTGGATGTGTTAGCAGGTGTTATCTATTTTTTAAACAAGCAAGTGATGAATTCAGGTGATTTTTTAAATCGTGGTATGTCTTGGAGTTTTTTGTTTTGTTTTGTTTACCTTTTTATCAAGGCATAGTTGATTTACAATGTTGTATTCGTTTTGGGTGTACAGCACAGTGATTCAGTTTTGTGTGTGTGTGTGTGTGTGTGTGTGTGTGTGTGTGTGTGTGTATTCTTTTTCAGATTCTTTTCCCTTATAGGTTATTATAAAATATTGAGTACAGTTTTCTGTGCTATACAGTAGGTCCTTATTGTTTACCTGTTTTATATATAATTGTGTGTACATGTTAATCCCAAACTCCTGATTTATCCCCCCTTTTCCCTCTGGTAACCATAAATTTGTTTTCTATGTCTGTGGGTCTATTTCTGTTTTGTAAATAAGTTCATTTGTGTCATTCTTTTAAGATTCCACATATAAGTGATATCATCAAATATCATATGATATCACTTGGAGTTTTAAAATACTCCTGTTTGTGGCAGCCTCTCAAAAAGGGGTCTGTGTGTTGGGATTCACACATGTTTTAGGGCAATAAGCCTGCTCTGTGGTGTCTCTTCAGGGGGTGACTCTGTGAAATATCCAACCAGGACTTTCTGCTGTGGGGCCCCATGGTGCCAGGCTAGACTCCTGGTTGGACAGGCTTGGGTTAAATCTCTAATCTCATGACCTTGATCTTGAGAGGTCACCAAACCACTAATCCCTCCTCTGGGCAAAACACAACAACACCTGTGTGGAAGCTGATGTAAGTCCTGAAGGTGATGGGTACATGACACTAGGAAGGTCTCTGGGACTCAGCCATAGTCACAGGGTCATTGAGGAAGGTGGAATTGTAACACAAAAGAACCCTGTGGGGGCCTTCCCACCACAGACCCCTCCCCCTCCATGTCCTCTGCCTGCCTCTTGTTTGTAGAAAGTCCTCCCCTGAGTCACAAAAGCCTGACTCAAGAATTAAGGATTGAAAGGATGTATCAGTTGGGCCAGGAGAACTGGTAACAATTTAAACAGTGAATCAGCCATATGGCAGTCACAAAATCTTTAGTTCCTCCCTGAAGTACCTAGACAACAGTATTGGATGCACCTTCCTCATGTTGTTTTACAGATGTTAAAACCCCCACAAAATGAAATAAGTTAACTGCATAATGACTGTGAGCATGTAGACCCCAGACCCTGGGGTCTGGACCCTGAGGATTGATGATATTAACCCCTGTGACCCCACCCTGTGACCCCATCTCACCGGGTCAGATCAGAGAATTGTACAAGAGCTAATCACACACCTTTCAACTTCCCTCCCTCACCTGGCCTTTAAAAATGCTTTCCTGAAACTCATCGGGGAGTTCAAGTTTTTTGAGCACTAGCTGTCTGGACCCCTTATCTGGCACCTACACTAAACACCACACTTTCCTTCACCACAACCCAGTGTCAATAGATAGGATTTATGGCGTGTAGGCGAGCAGAATCAAGTTTGGTTCAGTAACAGGATGATGCAATTATTTATCTGCATATACAGCTTCCAATCATCCCCTGAGTTCCAGAGCTCGTTATTTCACTCTGCCCAGTCCTGCTGTTTTTATACTCAGAGGATTGGGAGTAAAAGAAACAAATAAGTATAATATATAATAAATAACAGAGATAGTGAGCCCATTGGATAAAGTATCTATTATTTTACAGGTTCCATTGAAAGCGTCTGAGGAGGTCCCTGTGTGCCCACTAGAAGCCCCCAGAAGATGAGGTAGCCTGGCCGGGCCGAGAGGAGGCCATGCCCCCATCTCAAGGGGGGACCAGGCCTCTCTAGCAGGAAGCAACAGGAGGGAACAGAAATCGTTCTCCGTTGCTTTGGAGCAGCTTTTTGGAGGAAATAAATCTTCAGAAGTGAGAATTATAATTGAACCAAGTTCAGCATAGCCAAGTGTAATTTTAGCAACAAAAGTTGACAGTTCCAGAAAAGGAAGCTCAGGGAGACCCATCAAGTGGCAGCGAGATAATTGGATGGAGGCCGACCAGGCAGCGCTCTGGGTGCCGCGGGAGAAAACATCTTCGGGCAGGAGAAAAGGGTGCCTGCCTTGTAAGGATGAGGAAGAGGCAGGGGAGGTGTGTTCTTAAGTCTGAGGCTCAGACAGTTTTTATCTTAAATCTCAGGAATTTCAAGACTCACCAAAAATTATCCAGGAAAAGGTGGTCCCTTTAATCCCAACACTGTCTCTACCTTAGAGGTTCCCACGTTGACACACCTGCCACCCCCACCTGTAATCTAATCCAGATCCGGACTAGCCTGAGGACTTGATCACCCCCTCCCTGGTGAGCAAACTCCTCCCTTACTCTCAGCCTCATCCCCACCCTAATCACCCCCGTGCCTTCATCCCCCACACTGACACCACACCAAGGGCTTGGCATACAACAAACCTTCGACATTACTTAGTAGATGGGGACATATCATCAGCTTTTGGTCCAAGGCATTGGAAGAGACTATCGTTCCTTGCCTAGGTCCACCATCCTTATTTTAAGGTAGGTGGTCTTGGGGGAAGAAAAGAATCTCACAGAGATTGTGAGCCCATTAGATAAAACATTTATTGTTTTGTAGACTTCTTTGACACTAGCTGGCATTCCGAATCCAAGGGCATCCATCTTCCACCTAAAGGGATGTTAACTAAACAAGTACTTGAAACACGGTGTATTAGTTTCCTGGGGTTTCCATAACTAATGACCACAAACTGCAGTTCTGGAAGCCGGAAGGCCATGGGCAAGGTGTCGACAGAGCTGTTCCCTCTGGAGACCCTGACGGAGCCTCTGCTGTGTCTACAGCCTCTGGTCCTTATCGGGCATCCCTCCAATCCCTTCCTCCAACCTCACGACTTCACGTGGGCTTCTTCTCCCTCTGTGTCTCCTCTTCTGTCCCATAGGAAGCCTTCCACAGATTCAGGCCCACCTGGAAACCTCAGCATAATCCCATCTTGAGATCTTTCCTGTCGTGATGTCTGATAGACCCTTTTTCCAAATAAGATCATGTTCCAGGGTTCTAGGTAGACGTATTTTGGGGCAGGGGCACCGTCCTACACACTACACCTGGTATCACTCACTCATCAATTAAACCATAATTTAAGGAGATAACCAGAGTGAGGGTCCAGGGACAGGGATAGTTTTTAGCAATCTGACCTCATCTCACTAATTCAAACTCATTGTTGAAAAGATTGCTCTTAGGGATGGGAGAGTCTGAATGACTGTGTTTTACAAAGACATATAACCTCATCATTTTGAGCTCTAGAGAGCAGATCTAAAGAGCCCAGAGGTTGCTCCCTCCTGCTGTGACCTGTCCTCACATCTTTCCATACTGAGACGGTGCCTGCCACGGCTGCAGAGGGACTACGCTTGCATGGCCCAAGGGGGTGCTCAAAGGTACTATCTGCTCGATGATTGCCCCAGGGAGGCATCACAAATGGAAATGTGATCACGGATCTGAATGCCAAGCAAGGGTCTACTTTCCTTAACACACTAATGCATTTTCTCCTAGTAGACAGTAAGGATACGTAACTGGCTGTCTTTGCTTTTTCCACCAAGAAGTTCAGAGCTGAATACATGGCTCCAATTGGGTGCTATTCCAGGGCCCAGGCCTAAAGTGCTTCTTGCCCATCTGCCCCCTGGTCTGAGCTCTGATTCCTATGGTATTTTTCCACATATTCTAACATACCAATTATTGTACTGATTATGTATTTTCCTGTAAATGACTTCAAACTTTGCAGAATGAATTAAGGACTGAATGAATGGACAGCTGGCTGGATCGATGGATGATGGGCAGATGATGAGATGATTGGATGGATAAAAAAATGCATGGTTGAATGTGTGGATGAGTGATTGGGTGGGTGGATGGAAGGCTTGCCGGGTGGATGGTGAACGGATGATAGATGGGTGGATGGATGGATGGATGGATGGGTGGATGGGTGGGTGGATGAATAGATGGAGGACTGTCTTACAGGAAGAGGATATTTTAAACCCATATGGGTATTTGAGTCAATTTTAATAAATATAAATATTAAAAATAGAACTATAACTGTTGATCAAAGTTTGTCAAAACAGAATGTTTCCTCCTCTCAGCCATAAAAAGAAATGAAATTGAGTTATTTGTAGTGAGGTGGATGGACCTAGAGTCTGTCATACAGAGTGAAGTAAGTCAGAAAGAGAAAAACAAATACCGTATGTTAACACATATATATGGAATCTAAAAACAAAAAAAATGGTTATGAAGAACCTAGGGGCAGGACAGGAAAAAAGACGCAGACCTACTAGAGAATGGACTTGAGGATATGGGGAGGGGGAAGGGTAAGCTGGGACAAAGCGAGAGAGTGGCATGGACATATATACACTACCAAACGTAAGGTAGATAGCTAGTGGGAAGCAGCCGCATAGCACAGGGAGATCAGCTCGGCGCTTTGTGACCACCTAGAGGGGTGGGATAGGGAGGGTGGGAGGGAGGGAGACGCAAGAGGGAAGAGATATGGGGGCATATGTATATGTATAACTGATTCACTTTGTTGTTGGGCAGAAGCTAGCACACCATTGTAAAGCAATTATACTCCAATAAAGATGTTAAAAAATAAAGTAAAATAAAATATTAATTAATTAATTAGCCAAGTTTGATTTTAAAAAACCAGAACGTTTCCATCTACTATAATTCCTTGATTATTTTTTTCATGATTCATATATAGCTAGTTTTGTCCTCATTTTTATTTTACAGAAATTAATTTTGTGGGTATCAGGCATTTTGGTATCAATTTTATAACAAATATCTAGTTCAGCAATCAGCTTGACCGTACAAGATGATGCCAATTATACCAAAGATAAACACTGCCTTTGCTTCTTAAGTGCATTATGTCCACACAGATCAAATTTTCTTAATTAAATTTTGTGAAAATGATCACAGTCTATTTTACTGTGTGAAGTTTTATTCTTTGCTACATTTAGTTTGTGTTATGTCTACCAGCAATTTTCAGTATGAAATAAATAAAATGGGCAGTCTATATGTCGCTCTTATTTTAAAAGAAAATTGTGAAAATTCCTCTCACATATTCTAGAGTTACTTCTGGTTCAGGATCTGTTTACATTGTTGCCAGGTTTTCTGGTGTTTTCTTCTTTTTTTTTGGTGGGGGGGGGGAAGGTTGTTTATTTGTTTGTTCCTGAGGACCTAAAAGCAAATAGAGGGGTTAAAACAGGGGTCAGCAAATCAAGGTCAGATGACAGTCAAGGGCTCACATGGGGCTTGCCAAAAGCCGCATCCTGGGGGACTGAGCTCCTGGGGAGAAGTGGGTGCTTGTTAATTCCTTGTTGGCTATAAACACAGCCAGGGCCCCCCTACAAGGTGGGAACTATTGGCCACCAGCACTCCCCACTGGCTTCTCCTCGTCTCCCACCCAGACGCCCTTTAACTGTCCTGGGACCACTCCTGGGCCCCCTCCCCTGCAAGGGGCAGGCTCAGAGCTCACCCTTCCCTCTGCATTCCTATAACTCAGCAAGTCTCTGTCCAGCCTTAGAAACTGATTTTTCCTGATTTAGAGTTTTCCCCCAAAACTCAGCACACACATTTTAAGCGTGAGTGTGTAGCTGGAATACCCCTTGCTGGGAGCACAGGTGACAGAAAGCAGAAGGAGGGAGGGGACAAGGGGCCAGTTCCCACTCCCCAGTCCTGCCTCCTGCCCCAGACTTACCCTCCCCCTGCCCCCGCCACACAGGGCACCTGTTCAGAAAGCCTTCCACCTGTTGGGACCTCGTCCCCACCCAGACGGGGTTCCTCTGGGTCCCCGCTTTCCAAGGAAATCCAGAAGTTGTTCTTGGGGTCTCCCAGGGCTGAAACATCATACAACCAAACCTATAAAAATGTTTCCAGCCACAGTGGCTTTGGGCAAGCTTGGCAACCACTGGATAAACCCAGTCTGTTGCTTTCTGGGCTCTGGGCACTTCTGGGACAGACCCTGAACATCTGAGTGGGATGTAATCCCAAGAGAAGCTGGAGAGAGTGGAGGAACAGGACTGGATGGGAGGGAAGCAAGCAGAGGACACGACCTCCCTGTGGGTGCTGGGTACCATCCTACCGTCGTTATTGAATGGTGCACCCCGAGAGGGGCCAGGCACAGTGGGCTCCAGCCCAGGAGCTGACAGTGTGGGCAGGGTGGGGGGTCGGGGGTCTCTGGAGAGTGGAGGGAAAGGAAGTGGCTCACAGGGACAGTATCAGAAAATCCTTCATGTCTGGGGGACATGCGTTCTGGGCCTGAAGATGAACAGTTTCCTCTGGAAGAGCTTCCCAGGCAAAGAACTAGGACATTCAGAGCAAGGAGTGAGGAATTGGGGCATCTCCCCCCAAGTCTCCACTGTGGCACTGGGGAAACTTAAGCAGGAGCCATACACGTTTCCTTAGAGACCAGAGAGTGAGCATCGTCAGCTCTGAGGACCACAGGTCCTCCTTTGCAACCAGCTCAAAAGCAGCCGTAGATAATGAGGGACAGGTGGGGGTGGGGCACGTGCCAATAAAGCTTCATTCACACAAACAGGCAAAGGCAGGCCAGAGTCTGCGGATCTCTGCCTTGGAGACCTTGGGGCTTTTCCAGGGAGCACATGAAATGAGGTCAAGTATCTCTCCAGCTCTCCGAAGAGGAAACAAATTGTAGCTGGGTTGTGGGCCCCCAGGGAGCTTAGGAAGGCAGTGAGCGTACCCTTGCCGTGCAGGCGACCTTGGTGATTATTAATGGCACAGGGTGATTATTAATGGCACAGGGACAAGGCTCTCAGCAGAACCCTGGCCTGGGGACAGCACCAGGGACACCCAAGCGCAGCGCTCAAGATGGAGAGGACGATGGAGTAAGTGAAAAGAATGAAAATTTATCCCCTTTTTTGTTCAGGACTGTCTGGGTATAAAAAGCCTTCGGGTGCCATGCCTCTGATTCATGGCTTGGCAATTCTTTTGTGGAGTCACCTAAATACTGTGTAGCCAGTTTAGACTTGGAAATGCAGCATTTGAAATATCTTCACTTGACCAAGAGGACCCCAATGACATTAGAATAATGATGATGGCATATTTTGCATTTCGTTGAGAAGCACATTGGAATAATACAGCTTACGTTGGTCTAGCCAGCGACAGTGATTTAGGAGCGCAGCTCTGATTTGGGACAGATGATGGCGGGACCTCTGTCTCCCTCCTCATAAAAGGCTCAAGAGGAAGAGCG
>NW_006780611.1:1984496-1989925 GCF_000442215.2 Lipotes vexillifer | reverse complement strand
AGAGCGTTTCATCTTTACCATGGCTCTTCTGTCTGGAGGGAGCTTTATTTCTACTTTATATTCTTTCAGAAACTCTGCTGTTGACTAAATTTATGAAGCAGATAGAAGATCCCTGTGAGCACGGGGACGTTTGACCCACAGGGCTTCTCCCGCAGCCAGAGCCCAGTACAGGCTCCACTCTGATATTTTGCTTTGCAGAAGCCGTCTCCAGATACGGTACAAGGCTGGCGTCTGGGTTCCAAGACTTTAGACCAAGGATGAGTCACTTTCTGGATCTTCCTTTTTTGGGCCAAAGGTGTGTTTTCATTATTTAACTTCTTTGTTCATTCATTTGCTCAGCACACTTTCCTGCGCACGTGGCTGTTCCAGGCCTGGAGATTCCGGAGCATCCCCACCGGGTCCTGGAGCTGAGCCCACCGGGAGGAGACGGCAGCACATGGAGAGACAGACAGGGGCTGGTGCTGGGGAGAAGCTCGGGCAGGAAAGGGGAGGGAAGCATAGGGGGATCGTGCGTCATTTTAGATGGAATAATCAAAGCCCCCCCACTCCAAAAGGTAGCCCTTGAACCCAAACCAGGAGTGCTGAGGGTGCAGACAGAGCCCAGGCAGCGGTCGGGGGGAACAAGTGAGGTGATGTGTACACGATGTGCTGAAGGAACAGCGGGGAGGGGGTCCCCCAGGAGGAATGTGAGCACAGAGGGGTGTCGGGCCTGGAGGGTCTTTGCGGGGATCTGGTAGGTTCTCAGAGAAGAATGGGGCCACAGAAGGGTTTGGAGCTGTCTCTTGGCCACAGCATTTTAAAGAGGTCCTGAGGCTAATGCTTATGTGCATGTACTTTGGAGACCACCTGAGGATGTGGTCCCAGTGTCTGGAGAGCCGGCATCACACAGGATGTCAGGTCGGTGGGTTTCCCAGCCGTCGAAGGAAGGCAGCCTTCACTGTTCACAGCAGCCAGATGCAGAAGAGGGAAAGATCTGAGGGCTTCACCTCCACCTAAGCTGATGGAGAGCATCTGGGGGGCCACACCCTGCTCCATTCTGTAAACAGGACCCCACAGAACAGGCAGGGAGAGAGGAGAGGCGGCCGTGCGTCCTGGAGTCTGCATCTTGGGGGACCTCCAGGACCTGGGACCTCTGACACTTAGGTTCTCCCAGGGAATTGGGAAAGGAGGAGGGTGATTGGAAAAGGGGAAGGACCTAGGAGGGAGGGGGGATGAGGCAGAGGGGGAGGGAGGGAGAAAAAGAAGAAGGGAGGGACTGAGGGAGGACGTAGGGAGGGAGGGGGGAGTCAAGCCTCGTGCAGCTTAAGCGCGCACCAAAACCCTGTGCGTTTCTCGTCTGTCCTCTGCTTTCTTCGGAGGGAGTCTGCATCTGCGGACACATCTGAACTTGGAGGGTCCTTCCGCCAGGGCCCAGGAGGCGCTGCCCTGGGTTTTCCCGTTCATTCCACCCATCTGGCAGGGCCAGAGCAGCAGCAGTTAGAAGCAGCTTCTAGGTGGCAGCCGGCTACCAGAGATGGATGGTGGCCTGCGGCACTTGGTGGTGGGTGGATGGTGCCGGGAGGCTGAGGGCCTCCATGTGGGTCTGGTGTGTGCGATGACTGCACAAAAGCCCACTGGCTTCCTGTCCCACAGAACCCATCCTTCCCAAACTGGAGCAAGGCCACTATGGAACAGAGCCTGGTAAGATAAGGAAGCAAGAGAGAAAATGGAAATCTGATAAGAGAACAAAACAGACCCCAGCAGGCTGGACTCGCTGGAAGCTTCCTTATTATTATCATCATTAACTCATGTCATTAGGAAGCAGCAGTGCTCAGGGCTGCCAGGAAGGAAGAGCATAGCCCCTCCTTGAGGACATCCATCTGCAGCAGGGGTGCCACCAGGCAGTACGGACCCTTGGAGCCCAGCCCCTGCAGGCTTGGTCATTTGCAGGATGCCTTTGAGATCCTTAGAGCAGGTGGTCCCATAAGCTTTGTCAGCACTGATGCTCCAGGAAAGAGGCAATAGTGGTATTGTCAGTATGCTTTACGCTCAAGGTCAGGCACCCAAATTGAGTTAAAACCCAGTTCTTTTGGGCTTATGGTTGTCGTGCAGCACAGCGGCCAGTCTCTGCACTGATCTTTCTCACACAGTGCAGGCCAGACAGTATGAGTTTCCAGGGGCCACTGGAACAAATGTAGCTCAAAACAATATAGATTTATCATCTCAGAGTTCTGGACATCAGAAGTCCAAGAGGGGTCAGGAGGGCTGCGTTCCTTCTGGGGGCTCTAGAGGGAAATCTGACAAAAACCAAGAAGCCAGACACTCCGTTTATGAGCAAATCCCTGGATGCAACCACCACGTGGGATCAAAATGCACTTCCTCCCTTAGAAAGCCAAGAGCAATCCATGATCTTGTAGACGGACGGCATGAATTCACAGTCATTGAGTTGAATTCTCACCCAAAACTCAGACAGTACGTAATCAAACAAGAAGAGGAAAGCAAAGTCTATTTAAAAGGCGCACATTTACATCATTATGAAATCAGCAAAGTATGAATCAAACAGTGTATTATTTGAGGAAAAAAGTCATTGGGTCTGATCTGTCTTGAGGATTAAGAGATACGTGGTTGGAAAGCAGGGCTCCATCCCTGAGTCAGTCTCTGATGGCTGCTGTGACAAAGGACCACAAACTGAGGGGCTTCGAACCGTCTGGATTTATTGTCTGGCTCTTCTGGAGGCCAGAGATCCAACACTGGTCTTGTGGGGCTAAAATCCAGGTATCAGCTGAGATGGGTTCCTTTTCCAGGCTCTGGGGGGTGGGGGGAGAATCCTTGCTATGCTGTTGTGATGTGAGATAAGAAATGTATGTCTGGTTTTTCTCCCTAATGACACAGAGCTCCTAAAACACTCAGGATTTCCTAAGTCATCAGAGTGATGAAGGTGAAATGGGTGTGTTTGCTAATCATATAACAACCAGCAACCACACCAGGGTTTATGGTAACTAAGTGACTTTGGGAAAGTCTCTAAGGATGAGGGTTGGTTGCCAGGGGAACCAATCAAGCGATCAGGGGCTGGAACCTCCAGGGAGGGGAGAGGAGCTAGAGGTTGAATCAGGCACCAGTGGCCAATGGTTCGATCAGCCACTCCAAAGTAATGAGGGGTCCACAAAAACCCCTACAGTATGGGGTTTGCTGAGCAGTTGGAGGTGCTGGGAGGGTCATATGTTGAGAGGGTGCATGGAGCTCTGCCCACGCACCTGTCCCACACCTGGCCCCGTGCATCTCTCCCATCCCGCTGTTCCTGAGTTGTAGCCCTTACAGTAAATTGGTCACCTCATAAGTAAACTGGTTTCCTGAGTTTGGGGAGCTGCACTAGCAAATTACTGACCCCGAGGAGATCATGGGACCTCCGATGTGCAGCCGGCTGGTTAGAAGCACAGGTGACAACCTTTTATTTTGTTTTTGGTAGTTTTAGTTTTTATGTGGTGTGTTCTACATCATTACATTCTTCTCTTGGATATTAGAAATTCCTTATTTTCTTTATAAATATGAGATCCAGCCTTCTAATTCCAAAATAAGTCATTTTATTATTTTATTGGTATATACTTTGATATTCTTTTCCATGGCATGAAATGAACATGGTTTACTTTCTTTTACATATATATTTTAAATGCATTGTTTTCTGTCATGTTATTACTTCATACAATTTATTTTGTACATTTTTTTTTTTTAAAGGCATCATTTTTTTAAGAAGATGTTGGGGGTAGGAGTTTATTAATTAATTTATTTATTTTTGCTGTGTTGGGTCTTCGTCTCTGCATCAGGGCTTTCTCTAGTTGTGGCGAGCGGGGGCCACTCTTTATCGCGGTGCGCGGGCCTCTCACTGTCGCGGCCTCTCTTGTTGCGGAGCACAGGCTCCAGACGCGCAGGCTCAGTAGTTGTGGCTCACGGGGCTAGTCGCTCCGCGGCATGTGGGATCTTCCCAGACCAGGGCTCGAACCCGTGTGCCCTGCATTAGCAGGCAGATTCTCAACCACTGCACCACCAGGGAAGCCCTATTTTGTACATTTTAATAATTATCTTAATATTTGCACTCATTGGGGAAATATTTTCCAGAATTGAATAGTTTTAACTTATAACACTTTATTACATTTTCTTCCATCATCCTTGTTTGAAATATTCACTCTGAAATAAGATCACACATTATCTTGATTTTCTTGTACTGAATATTTCTTCTCTTTGATCCAAAAAGCACATTCACTACTCTAATTTTTTCTAACAACAGAATTACTTTATTTCTTAAAAAAAAAAATTTTTTTTAAGCTGTGTGTGTCAACAGTATTTTTTTCCCCCCTTTGAGATTGAACTACTGTTAGCACTAGGAAAAAGAAATATTTCAATTGACAGTTGACATTTTTAATCAGCTACACACTCTGTATATATGAGAGTCTCTTTAACTTTAAAGACAAATTCCCCTGCTGTTATCCCACTGGATGAGGGATGAGCTCTAACATGGCCGGATCGTGACTCCCACCTGTTCTTACAGAGGTAACATAGCTGGCTAGCAAGGAAGGTAACAACCTTCCCCCTAATCTGACTGTCTTAGCTTTTACATCTTTCCTATTTTCTATAGTTGACTTATACTGAATTGAACTTCCGCCTGTGGAGAGGAATGAGGAAGATGAAGAAATCGCATCCATCAATCATTCATTTTGTGAAAGTGATTCTCAAGGCATATTCCATACAATTTCCACAGACCCCCAGGTTAGGTGACAACCTTAACCTGGGGGTCTGTGCTCACTCCTGTTAGCGTCACGATCGCATGGTGTGGAAACCCACACACCTGGTGTCTGTCGGGAGGGCTGGGAGCTCCAGCCGGTGCAGAGAAGGAAACACTTTTCTTTGCACCCTCCTTTTCCAGCTTCAGAGGCCACCTGCTTTCATTGGCTGGTGGCACCTCGTCCCATGGCCCTCTTTCCTGCCTCTTCCATCATCATTCCTCCTTCTCTGATGACTCTCCTGCCTCCTGTGACAAGAACCCTTGTGGTCACATTTAGGGCCCCTGAGAGAGTCCAGGGCCGCCCCCCCCATCTCAGATCCTTAGCCCATTCACCCATCAAAGCCCCTTTTGCCGTGCATGGAGACTTGTTCCCAGGTTCTGAGGATGGGAACTTGGGCATCTTTCAGGGGGCAGCTGGTTCCCAGAGAGCAGGTGGGAGTCATGCCTGCTGCTGTGCTTGGAGGCCTTAAGAGGTGCCCACTGACCCTGGGCCGTTTCTCCAGGGAGCCAGGTGAGTGCCAGCAACACGCAGGCCCCGGGAAAATCAGGACACGGCACCAGGCAGCATGCAGGGCGAGACAGTGCAGTGTAAGACTTTCCATCTCTCTCTGTTTCTGTTTTCTATTTCGTAAAGAGGTGGCACTTCCACAGCGGCAGAACAAACAGGTGCAGG
>NW_006780611.1:1947514-1984452 GCF_000442215.2 Lipotes vexillifer | reverse complement strand
TTCAGCAGTGCATGGGGCTCATTTCATGGCTCTGAGCGAGTCCACCTTGTGCTCAGCTGTTATTCATCTGGTGTGTGGGTGTGAGTTCCAGGAGTGTGAATGTGTGAGTTCCTGGTATGTGAGTTCCTGGTGTGAGTGTGTGAGTTCCTGGTGTGTGAGTGTGAGCTCCTAGTATGTGTCGGATCAGTGAAGCTGCTCCCGTGACCGTCACTGTGGGGACATCAGGGCCACCCTTGCTGCTCCATCCTCACGTTCCCCGCCCCGCCATGCCGACCCACCCCATGAACCAGGTGTCTCTTTTGTGACCACAGAAGCATCTCAGGGCTTTGCCCTGTTCCCAAGACTGCACCCGCGGCCCTGTACTTTGTCCTCACAGGGCTCTCTTTTCTGTGCCCAAATGCCATCCAGCACCTTGTCTGGGCCATGAGCCAAGGGGGTGGGAGTCTGACAGCTGTGGGTGTGGCATCATACCATGGCAGGTCCCAGCACACATTGCAGCAGCCTTTGAAAGAAGGAGGGACACAGGACGGCCTCATGTGAACATGATGAGGTCACCACATGGAAGAGCCGGGGCCCTGGAGCTACCTGGCCAGGGGCGGGGTGGGCAGGTGTGTGCCCCAGAGCCTTGCTGTGGCCTGGGCTCCCTTCCCCCCCAGGCCTGGAGAGGGGCTGGGGTCTGGGAGGAGCTGCCCAGGACTGAGATCTGGGCCGACCTGCCCCCCACCAGCATGTTCCCTGGGGAGGGGGCATCGGTGGAACTGAGAACAACATAGCAAACAGGAGCGACTGGCCCACATCTGTCAAGCAGGGTAACGAGCTGGATTTATAGAGGAGGAAACACAATACGATTCCCCGTAATGGTTGTTGACAGAGATTCAGGCTGTTTGTTCTAGGATATTAAACTGACAAACAGCAAGCATTTGCTGGGCTCCCCTCTCTGATTTGCGGGCTCCTGTCAAAAGGCGTGCGCGTGGCCGTGCCAGTCCAATGGCCCCAGACCAAGCAGAAGGGTGAGGAGGGCCATCCTGGTCGTGGTCTGTGTTCGGACACCGCCCAGGACCTGCCTCCAGATGAGCTGTTCACCAAGGAAATGGGGTGGAAATGTTACTGCTTTGTTGCCAGAGAGAACAGGCCATATTTTTTAAAATTTAATTAAGACCCAAGATCAGGTTTGCATAATTAAATTTAGGCTGTGAGTAAGCAGGAAGATAGATGGGCTGGGTGTCATCGCTGACACCCTGCAGGTGAGGCTCACGCCCCGGCAGCTCCCCGCTAGCCTCGGTCCTAAATTCTGCGGCTGCGTCTCAAGTGTGCAAAATGCTCCAACCACTCTGTTGCTTTGTTTTGGTTTGTTTTTTAACCTCTGAAGAATGTTCTCCGGGTGCAAGCAAGACAGAGAGGGTAAAACGTGGATCACTTTTCCTAACGTCCTCGCGCTCACTCAGCGCCTCTCTGCACGCGAGTGTGTTCTGCAGAGCATCCCTGTCCTGGCGGGAAGCAGCCCAGAGGGTCGGAAGTCCCCCACAGACCCCGGGCAGCCTGAGGGGATGGGCCACATGCCTGGAAAAGCCTCTGTCAGCAAATAACAGACACTTAGCTGGAGAGATTCAATAAGATGGGAAATTACTGTTTCGACCATAATTTACTTAAGGAAATGGAAAAGATGAGTCAAAGACCCTGGCAATGGGGTGAGGAAGATGGCATCTGGCCTCTTTTAAAAGAAAAAGAACACACGTAGGTGGGAAGGAAGGAAGGACAGAGCAGAGACGGGGGGAGAAGCAGGTGGCAGAGACAGACAGACCTCACCTCAGGACAGCAAAGGCTTCCTGTCCACTGGGAACTTGCCCCCCATGGGAGCAGCGGCCCCGAAAAGCCACAGAGCCTAGAGAACTCTCTTGGGATCCAGAGCCCTCACCCCGCAGCCTGAGGCTTGTGTGGCTTTGGGAAGTCCGATAGGTGCATCTCAGGAGCAGAGAGCAGCCGTGATCACCTTCATCGGAGCAGCTCTAAGGGATGTGGGCAGAGAAACATTTTCCCATGGAATTTACAGAACAAGGAAAGACAAGCTGAGAATAAGCCAGGCTCGGGAGTCTGTCCAAATCCCCGTCCCTCAAGGTTCACTGCCGCCCTTGTCTGCCCCCAGGTACACTGGGTCCAGGCTGGTGGGAAGGGGTGGCTGGAAGGTGTGAGAGGGCTCAGGGACAGATGGTTTTTAGAAACCGTCTGTTAAAGGCTGTGAATGAGAGACCCATACTCAATTAAAAACCAAACAAAGTGTGTTCTTTGTTAAAGTTATTCTCTGACCCTAGCAAGACGGTAGAACAGTGTCCTTCCTTTGCTCTTGGAGGAAGCTGCATCAACCGTCAGAGGCCCTCTCGCCAAACACGCACCTGCACTCTGCCTTTTAGGGTCACGTGGCAACGTAATCCTAGGAGTCTCAAGAAAGAGTCAAGGTGAGAAGGGCCTTCAATCGACCAACCTGGTGTTTGTGGACCAAAGGGCGTTTCAAGAACGTGCGGGAATTGTGCTACCCAGGTGGGTTAAACCCTCACCCTGGAACAATGCTTAAACCAGAACATTGCTAAAGAGGAGCGCTGAGCTGGCATTCCCACACCGTGATACACCCCAAGGCGCCCTCTCCTGAGCTCTGTGTGGACCCAACCTCCTCCCTTTTCCTCTTTCTCTTGCCCTGCTCTGCCTTCCTGTCCATGCAGGATCCCTCAGCCTGCCTTAGAAGCACACATTTTACCTTCTTTGGTGGAGGACTCACTTGGACGGGTCCACACTTTGGTTACAAATTCAAATCTAACAAAAGAGCTGGTCCATCAAACACACCAATCCATTGGAGTAGACAGGGCTTGACTCCATCAAAAACTGGGGACAGGGCACCATCACAATCAACACGGCAGAGAAACAGTTTGCAGGAAGGTTTTGCGGCTCATCAGGAAAGTTCTGGTCAAGAGCATGAGCTCCTTTCTAGAAAGAAGCCCTGGGAAGCCCCCTCCTCATTTCTGAGTTCGCTCGGTTCCAGAGGGATTTATGGTTGTATTATTCGTAAATCTCTTCAAAGATGTAAACAGGGTGATTGTGCCTCTGTAAGATATTAATAACTTAATGAGTCTGTGTCATTTGTTTATGTAAATGGATAATGGAATCTCTACAGGGGCCAAATATAGTATTACAATCTGGTAATTCAATGACTGTTATCACACACACACAAATACTGTGCTTTTGGAGAGACCAAGTCCTGAGCGCTGACGGAATAATCATATCTCAGGTTTCCCTCCAGGCTCCTGGAAAGAGCCAGGGTTGAAGCTTCCCCTGAAGGGCTGGGACCCCCAGGGCCCTCAGGGAGGGCACCCCGGACCCATGTTTCCTCCTCTCGGCCTCCCACTCCTCCTAGGAAGCTCCCAGGCCTCCGGGCCACCCTCCACCCTGTCCCAGCCGGAGCTGGGCCCGGCTGGTTCCCAGCCCCAGACCATCCTCCTCTGCCCGCAGCCAGCAAAGCTGGACCAGTGTCCACATCCTCTTTCTCAGAGCATCACTGATCCCTGATCCTCCAAGCAACTCAGCCTTCAGGCCCTGATATGGCTGAAGTGTGACCCCCCACATCCATAGACTCGGGTCCTCACCCCCGGGGCCTCAGAATGTGGCTGTATTGGGAGATGGGCCTTTGAAGACATAATTAGGTTACAGTGAGGTCATGTGGGTCCTAATCCTCTGATGGGCGTCCTTGTAAGAAGAGGAGATCAGAACACAGACACACACAGAAGGACGCCCATGTGAGGACACAGGGAGAAGCCAGCGTCTACAAGCCCAGGAGAGAGGTCAGGAGGAAACAGCCCTGCGACACCTGGGCCTTTGCACTTTCAGCCTCCAGACCGTCCACGCTCCGCCTGGGGTGTTGTGTGGGGCAGTCCTTCCGAGGAAGCCCCCCACCCGGTCCCAGCTGCTTTTCCAGCCCACCCATCACTCTTCCCTCCCTGAGCCCCTTCCCCAGGGAGACAGGACAAAGGCCAAGCACAGAGACAGCTGTTGCTCTGGGCACCCGACTGCAGAGGGCCAGGCAGGCGTGGGGCCGTGGGCAGGGATGCACCCAGCCGGGTGCTGTGGGACTCAGGGACCCATTTGGAGGTCAGACACCGTGTCAGCTGTACAAGACGGTGCTGGGAAAGCAGACAGTTGCTGTCCCGGCCCCGCATGGGGTGAACTGGGATCCTGGTGGGGCCAAGGCCTGCTCCTTGGCTGGGTGACTTGGGGTCATCCCATGAGAAGGTTCTGCAGGGCTGTCACAGAATTAAGTAGCACCACCCCCGCTACAGAGCCGGTGTCCAGAGAAGGATGGGGCCCGTGGGTGTCTCTGCAGCTCACTCTCTTGTTGGAGACTAGGGAGGCCCGGTGAAATGACCCCTGCGTCCCTCCCACACCCCAAGGGCGAGGGCTGGGAGGACCTCAGTGGTGGGAGGTCACCTCTTCCTCCTTCCCCTGCCCCACCTTCCGCTCATGCTCTGTGGCTCAGAGAGGGTGGTCCCATCGCCCCCATCCCAGCTTCCTTGTCTCTAGATCCCAGGGATTGCTGGGTGGTTCCTTCCCTCAACTTCAATCATTTGAAGTTAAAAAGCGAGAAAGAAAGGGAAAAACAATTACCTACTCACCATTCATCTCAGAATGACGGGGCTTCTTGGAACTTAACTCTGAAGATGGGCAACTCTGTACAGAAACATCCTTTGGGGGCTCAACTGCCACCCACAGCCCCTCCCTCGGGGTCCCGGCTCCTCTCAGGTAACCAGGTAATGGGGTCTCAACTGCACTGACATCTGGAGCCGGCTTGAAGGGCTGTTGGCAGGGTCACCCGCTCACTGCAGGGTCCGAAGGAGCACCTCCCCGGGGTGTACAGCGTCCCTGGCCGGCCCCACTGCGTTCCAGTCATCCAGAAGCACCCTGCCCCGGGATGGAACACCCCAAACTATCTCCAGAAGTTGCCAGGTGTCCCTGGGAAGTTACCAAGCTCTAAGGCTTGTCTTCTGCTTCCCTTCTCCCTTCTGGTGTTATGTTCAGGTGTCTCACAGGCCTGCCCCCTTGGTCCCAAGGAAAAGTCAGCTCTGGTCGCACGTGTGCACACACTCACACATGTGCACACACGTGTGTTTTCACACTCACACACACACACACACACAGCTTTCCCTCCCGAGCCTCTGTGTCTTCTCTGTAAGATGAGGTGACAATGCCCTTCACAGGGTTAGGACAGAAATGATCTGAGATGACACCAGCACTTTGTGGGTCTTTTATAGACTGAAAGTTTGTGCCCCAAATTCCTATGTTGAAGCCCTAACTCCCCCAGTGGGATGGTGTCAGGAGGGGGGTGGTCTTTGGGCAGTGACTAGGTCATGAGGGTGGGGCCCCCACAATGGGATTAGTGTCTTGTGTCCCACAAGAATGAGAAAAGAAAAGAATGAGATGCCATATCCCCCTCTCTCTCTGCATGAGGGGACACGGCAAGAAGGCAATGGGACCAGGGCCCTCCCCAGCACTGAGTCTGGGCTTTAGCCTCCGAGCTGTGGGCACATGTGTCTGCTCAAGGTCAGCCCCCATAATGCATTTGGCCATTGCTGCCGGAGCTGAGACGTGAGGAGGGTGTGTTCTGTGTGCCTCCCCCCTCATCCAGGGGGTGTGCTCTCAGGCCCTACTGGCCGTCTTCACCCTCTGGAACCTACTGGCCACGAGCTCATCCTCCATCCTCACCAAGTCCTTGTCACCCCGGGGGCTGGGAGGGGAAGCTGGGCCATGTGATGGCCTCTGGCTCCATTGGAGCTAAGCCTGGGGTGAAGAGGACTCAACCCCCTTCCTCCCTTGGGACCTCAAGCTCTGTAAAACCAGGGGCGCAGAATCAGCCAGGGCCTTTGTGTGTCCACCCTCCCTGTGTCCACACGCCGCTCCCTCGCCCGCATCTCAGCACCCGCCTTCTCCTCTGCAACCTCCTCCCTCCGTCCCCACCTTTCTCCGACTGCCCGCTTACCCGCGTGATGGCATTAACTCTCATCTTCTCTGAGTCCTTCTGTTGTGCTGTTTCCTCCTGTTTATTTGTGAGCTGCCATGTGAAACAGTTACCAGTTCGAACTTCTGCTGTGGATAAACAAATACAGAAAATTAACAGATGTGTTTTGCAGATGCTCTTCACAAAAATAATCTCCCTCTTGCTGAGGATAAGCATCAGTAGACTGAGCCGTGAGGGGCCCTGAGCACCCGTGGATGCCCTTCCCAGCTCTGATGGGAGGAATATGAAAATCAAGGAGGAGAAAGGACCAGCCCAAGACTGGAGCTGGTGGCCGAGTGTGATGTGGGCACGTGGGAGGGTGGCTGTGAGGGGACAGAGGATGGGGAACTGATGGGGGAGAGGTGGGCAGCAAGCCAGGGCCTCGGGGCTACGGGCTGGACCAGGTGGCCGTGAGGTTCCCTGGAGCCATGGAGGAGGGGAAGATAGAAGACCCCAGAGAAGATACAGAAGTCGGAGAATATCAGAACTGAAAGAGTTTAGTCCAACCCCATCGCCCGATATCCGGGGAGAGAGAGAGGAATGGTCCAGTGCCAGGCTATCTCCTGTCCAGAGGCGGGTGGGAGACCAGGGACATGGAGGGGACTGAGGAATGGGGTGCAGACCAAGAAGTGGGGTGGGGGTCCAGGGGTGGTGGGTCCACTTGGGGCTCCCACAGACCTTGGGGACCACCTGCCTGCCAGGTATGAGGCAAGGTAAAGTACAGGGGCCTCTGGAACGCCCCCCCTGTCCTCAGGAGGGAGGCTGCCACGGAGCCACACCAGAGGTAGGGCCCCTGCAGCCAAGATCCTAGCAGACGGGCGAGGGGATTAGCAGGTTGAAAGAGGCATGGGGTTTTGGAGGTTAGCAGGCTGGCCTGGCTGCTATCCTCCCGGAGGTCTGCTGCTCACTTGGCCCCAGCACTTGAGCACTTGGATTCTGAGGGTCCTAGCCCTCCCATTAGGAGGGGCGCTCGGGGCCTGGACTGTCAGACCATGTGGTTTGTGATGAGTGCAGGGTCTCCTGGAGTCTGGAGTTTGGGTGCCCGCCAGGCATGACCAGCCCTCTGACACCTCCTGGGCACAAGCGTCTGATGGGCTCCTCTGGTAGACAGCATCTCACACGTGAGGTCACAACTCATTGCTGGGGCATTGAACACATCCTGGTGACTCTCCCAGCAGGACCCTGGGAGCCTGCCCTGGTCCTCGGGCTTCACCTGTGCACTTGCCAACTTTGCTGTGTCACGTCGCCCTGACAAATCTTAGCTGTGAGGACTACAGGCTGAGTCCTGTGGGTCCTTCTAGCAAATCACGGAGCCTGGGGATGGTCCTGGGGACCCTGACCCACGCTTCAGGATCTCAGAGAAAAATGACAATGTTTCCTAGAGGGTGAGGTCCCCGGCCAGCAATTTGGGGTAAATGACGGCCGGTGACGAGTGATCACATCAGTGGGGTTGCATTTGTACCCACAGCCTGGTTTGGCCTGAGGCCGCGGCTGATGTGCATCTCATGTCTGTGATCCCAGGGGGTTTGTGCGGTTCTGAAGCCTACGGTTTTCTTTAACATTGTCTCCCAAACATTTGCACTCATTGTTCGAACTCTTTTAAAAACATAACTTTAATAACTGTTTAAGGATCTACAGAGTATAACTGATTGTTGTTACTGACCATTCATTCTTCTAAGAAAAATCACCATTTTCCTGTGCTGTTCTTGGGGAGAAAAATGTGGACAGACCAGGCCCCACTGTCCTGGGCGCACATCCAGGGGCGGGAAAGATGACAAACCAGTGGATGAGGAAGATAAAACAGGATGATGAGATGGACATAAACCAGAAAACATTTAGGCCACTGACCATTTTTCCTGCTAAGTATCAAAGGAATTAATATATTTGTGTGAAAATCTCTGAGTGCATCTCAGATCATGTCCTGAAGATAAATTCCTAGACATGAAACTCCTGGCAGAGAAGTATGAACGTTTACAGCTCAACACACACTGTTCAGGCAACTCTTGCAACTTTCCCCTCTCCGGAGAGCTCTTCAGGTCAATAACTCACTCCTGAGAACCTACTTTCCTGTTTTCAGGTGGGCCTCGGCGTTCCCCTGCACCTGGTTGTACACGTGGGCCCAAATTGTCCACCACGGTCTCTGCTGCAAAGACACAACTGCACTCGCCCCACAGATTCACAGTTCTCCATTGGGTCGGGGCAGGGAGAGGCCTCCAGAAGAGAGTGGAATCCGTGCTCCCCCTTCTCTGAATCCCAGCGCTCGGGCCCCTTGGTCCCGGCAGGAGAGCAGAATCACCAACAGGGATGAAGTGTTCACCTTTCGAGGGGAGATCGGCACCGTTCTGGGCTTCCCGTTTTTATCATGTAGTAAAGTAGCCCCTTCCCTGTCTTCTAACCTTTGCATTCACGTAAGGTCACTTGCTCTCACCAAGTTTAAGTTCTTCTGAAGAACGCGTGTGCCGTCAAGCAGCTCACAGACCTCACCCCGCCTGTCCCAGATCTCCGTGCCGGCCACCGGGGCTTTACCTGCATAACTGGGGAATCACGGGCATGTGTCACGCACTCTCCCTAACGTGGCTTCTAAGCGTGCAACAGACGAATCACAGGGAGCCTCGTCCCCCGCTGTTTGACTGACTGACGCTCACAAGCGGCGGTGTCGTCTCACAAGCGGCGGTGTCGTCTCTTTGGCACAGCATCTTAAAGGGTCCTGATGCTCATGCGTCATCGGGGTCTCCAGTGGAAGACAGATGAGCCTGTGATGAAACTGTCACCGTGGCCCGTCTGCCACGCCGTCACGGTCACTGTCTCCTCCGAGTATTCGCTCAGTTTCCCTATAGGGCGGCTCCCGGGACGTGCATCCCGTTAAGCCCCTCTGCAGTCCCCACGTCCACCCCGCCCCTTTTCTGCTCATCGCCACCCCCCCTCCATCCTCCCCCATCCGCTGGTCCACACACCGGCACAAGCCGGGCTGCCCGCCGCGGCACAGAGAGCCAGCCGGTTCCTCGGCGACCGCTCTGGCCAGGGCATCAGTAAAGATTCCCTCCTGCTGCCGCTCCCAACCTGCTCACGGTGACCCCTGGGGGAAGCCCCTGTCCTAGCCCTTCTGGCCCCTTGAAAAGAGACACTGGCTGGCAGAGAGGAAGAGAACATGAGCCTCAGGCATGGCCACCAGCCAAGTCCCTCTCCCGGCCTCTCAAAAATGCACTTGAACTTGCATTACTGGAATGGCTTCCAGTAACTCATCCAGGTTGACTTGAAGGCTAAAATAACAGGCTTTGTCTCAAATCTGTTGATAAATCTTGGGATGATGGAGCCCGGTTTGGCAGGCTCCAGGTGTGGCATGGAATTGTGCCATGTGCCACGGAATCCACAAAGCCTGGTTTCCAAAACGCAAACCTGCTGTTCCACAACCTGGCCTCCATGATCCACACAACGTTTCTCCGCCTCCGCCTCGAGACGCCGGGCCGGGCGGGTCACTCTCTGCGGTGGGACCGTCCTCAGGGCTGCAGGCCAGCAGCTTCCCTGACCTCTGTCCAATGGCCACCAGTGGCTCCCGCTCCAGTCGTGATGACCCAGACTGTCTGTAGATGTTGCCACCTGACCCCCGGGAGGGAGCAGACTGATCCGCAGCTGAGCGCTGCTGGCCTAGTGGGGCCTGCCCCTGGCCACCTTCCCGGGGCCCCTCATCCTCCCAGCGGGCATGCCGCACGTTCTGCCGTGGCTCCTGGCAGCTCTCCCCACGGCTGCATCCTGGGGCCTTTGCTGCCTTGATGGCACAGCTGAGTCGAAGCCGTCCCCATCACAGGGTCTGGGCCAGGGAGTGCCTGACCAGCGCACACAGCGCCCCCCTCCTTCACACGTGGCCCCTCCACACGGCCTCCTCGCCGCCAGCTTCCATGTAGCTCTCCCTGACCCGGACACCAAGGGAGAGGCCTCAGACCACAGCTGGGTGATGCAGGGGCCACCTGCACCTTGGGAGCAGGCCTCCCTCCCTCTGCATCAGCCTGGGGGTGCATCAGGGGCCGGCCTCGTAGGTGAGCTCCTGGGTCCAGGCCAAGAGCAGACCCTGTGGGTGCAGCCGGGCACCCAAGGCCCCAGCCCCAGCCCGTGCCTTCTCACATTGGCCACGAGGCTCCTCCTTGCCGGGGCCCCGGACCCCTGCCCCTCCGGAGGGACTGCCTGTTCCCTCCCTTCCCCGACCGCCGGGCAGTCAGCCCTCACTGGATGGCCGGTAAGAAGGTGGGAGAGCCCGAGTGAATGTGACCTGCAGCCACGGGCTCAGGTCCAAACTGGCTCAGCCAGGACTGCACGTGGCTCCTGGAACCGGCCCGTCCTGTGTCTGCGGGTGCCTGGGGAAAGTCGGGGTCCCACGCTGACCTGCCGCTGCCTCCCAGCCCGAGGGTCTGCATGTCTGCCCAGACGCATCCCTCCAGATGCTCCTGGCTGCCCCTCCAGGCAGGTTCCGAGCTGGAGGCACTGCAGTGAACAAACCGGGGGCATCCAGACCCCTGGCCCCTCACCCATGAGGCCTCCCTAATAATACCATGTTCCCATATTATTATTCCATTGATAACTATGATTGTCATTATATCAACACCGGATAATAAATAACCTAGTCATTACGATGGTGGCAGCAGGAAGAAAAGTCACCTTGGCACCAAATGAACGCTGTGTGGTTCTCTCTGCTTCTCAGATGTGAAAGAGCAGCAGATGTCCGGGTCCCATGGGATGAAGGCAAGGCCCAGGGGCGGGCTGGGCCCCCACTGCCTCCCGGGGTCGCCTCCACTTGTCTCCACCCCCCTCCCCTGGAAGATCCTCGGGGAGAGACCACAGGGAGAGGTCTAGGCCAGGCTGGGGTCTGTAAGTGCGGGGGGCCTGAGTCCCCAGCCTGTGCTTCCTGTGTCTGGCAGTGTAGACACAGCCAGCAAGGGCCTCTGGGGGAAATTAACTGGGGGCGGGTCACATTATAGAGCCCTTACCCATTTGGGGGCTTTGGGGGGTCTCTGTGTCTGGTGCCAGGTTGCGGGGAGCTGTGGCTGTTGGTAGTTCAGGCCTGATTTAAACTTTTTCCATGTAAATAAACAATAGTCCTAAAAAGGAAAATTGCATTTGCTCTGAGTGGGCAGGAGATGCATTTAAGGCAGAGTGAGGAATATTCTGGGTACACAGCTTCAGCCCGTGAAGAACGACACTAGATTACTTTTTCCTGAGGCTGCTTGCTGGGCAAAGCTGTTCGTCCTCACCTACTAGTGCAAAACAATTATACTATTTAATGAAAAATGGCCCAGACCCGGCTCCTGAGGCAAACACACTGCCGGTATCAGCAGTAGTGTCATTAGCGCTCCTGGACCCAAGGATCCACCTGCAGCCCCTGGGGATGCCAGCGACAAGGGGTCAACCATAGAACCCAGCAGCCTCCTGACTCAGATCTCAGGGACAGTGAAGAGAAACTGGCTCGGTGGCTAGAGCTGCCCCAAGTGACCCGACCGACAACATCCTGCTAGGCCTGGAGTATGATTTCTGTCAAGCGTGTCTCAGTTGCCACCCTACCCTGGGTGAAGTCCTCAGCAGAGCCGAACCCACGGCATATGTTGTAGCTCCTACATCCATGGCAGGTTTTACCCCCATTAAAAAGATGGGGAAACTGAGGCCAGGCCAAGTCAGGTGCTTCCTGACAACAACAGCCCACAGGTGTCATCCACCATCTGCATAAACCAGGGTGTGGTCAGATCGGAGCTTTTACTTTTCACACCCACATCCAGAATGGGGTGGTGGCCAGTCTGCTTTGCTTGGGACTGAGGGTTCCCCAGATCCGGGACCTTCAGTTTTCAAACAAGGAGCATCCAGGATAAATCAGGATGCGTTGCCCATCCTAATTCAGAACCATGTGAGACATGAAGAATTCAAGAAGTTGGAAGTTAAATTAAAATAATATTTACATAGATAAGCAACATACCACCACCAGTGATGGAAAACAGGCTTCTGCTGCTGGACGCAGACTCCAGGCACTGGCTGAGTGCCTAGCGCTGGCCTCCCGCTCCGAGCACAGGTGGCACGATGACCCCCAGCCGGGGTGGTGCAGGGCCCCTGGATGGGCAAGGAGCTGCTGGGCAGGCGCAGACGGCCTTCTGAGGTGGGGAGGACCCCCAGAGAAGAGGCAGATGCTCCGAGGGTGCATGCCCAGGCCCCCCAGGTGGGCGACTTTCAGCAGTGCAGGAAGGCGGCAGGTCTGCACTCAAGACAGCGACCTGGGGAGACCCTCGTGGAAACCGAGGAGGTGGGAGACCCATTCTACCCCACACGCACACCCCGCACTGCCTCCTGCAGCATACGGGCCCACAGGCTTTTAGAGACACAGACGTCATCTCCTCTGCATCTTGACGAGCACACACTTCCCCTTGCGAGTCAGGGGGACTCTGGCCCTTGTCGGCTGCTACGTCCAAGCCTGGTGTGTCCTGAAGCACACACCGAGGGGTGGGTGGGTCTTCCCTCCACCCACATTGGGGCTCTAGAGCCTGCAGATGGGGCAGCAGGTGCCGGGGCAGGTCCCAAGGGGCCTTTGCTTCTCTGAGCCCCTCCCAGGCCCCGAGACCTCACATGGCCCGGGAAGCTCAAGGCTGCTTCTAAACATTCACACGATTAGTCACAAATTTCCACCACTGTTTTTTTTTCTTAAACGAGCACTCAAATTTATGGGTGATCATGAAATCTCCCATCAGATGTGAGTCAGAGCCACAAAAACAATGAAGCAGGAATTCTAATGTTTAATGAACTAGCTGCTCCAGACTGAGTAATAAAAATCAGGCACCATCCTATCTATGCATCTCACGATGAGTCCGCCCCTCCGATTCTCACGTGCGGCCTCAATTGTGTGACAGCTATGGACAACCCTGAGCCCTGAGCCCTGATCCCCAGCCGCTGGGGCTCCTCGAGGTGTAGAGAAGTGACCTGAGGCTCCATCCATCGTGTCCTACCAGAGAGAGGGACAGTGACCTTTCATCAGGACCTTGATCCCCCTGGAGTATATCAGTATATCAGTGCCCATTAGCTGAGTGTATTAGTCAGGGGCCTCCAGAGAAACAGACCAGTAGGATATGGGTCCATAAATAGGTCTATTACAGGAACTGGCTGAGACGCCTCAAGTTGTGCTATCTGCAAGCTGGACACAAAGGGAGCCAGTGGCTTAGTTCCAGTCCAAGCTGGAGGTTGAGATCCAGGAGCCCCGGTGGGCAAGTCTGAGTGGAAGGCAGGAGAAAGTGAATGTCCCAGCTCAGGAGAGAGTCAGCTCTCCCTTCCTCCAGGTGTTTGGTCTATGTAGGCCCTTGATGGATCGGATGATGCTCCCACACTGGGAAGGACCATCTGCACTGCAGACAAACACACCTAGAACAATGAGATGCCTGGACGCTCCGTGGCCAATCAGGGCCACGGCCACGGCCACGGCCAATCACGTAAAATGAACCATCACGCCGAGCAGCGGGCCCAGCCCGGGAAGTCCAAGAAGGCACAGAACGTGGGCCCTGGTTCCCCGGAGGTGCCACCAGCCTGGGCCCCTCTGCCACTCAGCTCAGACCAGCCTTGGGGACAGCGAGGTCCTCATGGCCAGAGATCTCTGCTCCAGGCTCCTGCCTCACCGGCTCCACGCCAGACAGAGTGAGCCACACACACGACCCGAGACGCTGTGATGGAAGAACCCTCTCTGCCCCGAGAGTTCACGGACCCTCGGAAGCCCCTATTTCTTCACCTGAAACACAAAGACGCCCACAATGGTACAGAACGGCTGCTGGTGATTGCCTCGGGGCCAGTGGGAGTCAGCGCTGGGTCGTGGTCAGCGTCCTCCTGTCACACTAACCCACACGCGTGTGAACACAGGCTGTGTGTGTGCATTTGCTGGCTTTGCTTCCAGATGCTATTAGGGATGTTCTTTCTAAGTAATCCAGCAGCAACGCCACTCTCTGCATGTGACTGAGAAAGTCAGCCAGTTCAAGCACCTCCCGGCATGAGGAGGAATCCAGACACCTGCCGGGCACTCGGGAAGCATATGCTGCCACGTGATGAAGAGAAATGGGTAAATCCATAGATTTATTGACAGATCTCGGAGCTGACTTGGGTCTTCATCACAGCCCGTTTCACAGCTGTTAAAAGCTGACCTCCAGGGAGATCTGGTCACTTGTCTGAGATAGCCAGGGCTGGCCCAGCCAAGGCCACTCCAGACCCACGTGCAAAGCTCCCCAGAGGTGGCCTGAATTCTAGAGGTTGGAGTGCGCTTTTAAGGGTTATCAAGTGAAGGGCAATGCACCCCCAGCAACCGGCATTGCTTCGAAATCTAGACGCCAAGATCAACAGCCAGCACTCCGTGGCCAGAATCCTATTCCTTCTCCAGCTTCTCTGGGAACACGTTATCCTGGACCACGCCTCCCTCCCAGGCTGCTTTGTCCCCCAGGCCAGACCACCACCTGTCCTTCACAGGTTGCGTTGCCCTCCCCCTGCCTGGTCCAGGGAGACCCAGATGTACATAAGCAGCCCTTTGTCCACATTCTAGCTGTGAGGACAGACGGCCACAGAGGCAGCAGCCGGGCGGTCAGCTCTGTCCCTGCTCTGCCACGCACAGGCTGTGCCCTTCAGTCCAGCCTCCAGCTTGCTGACCTTAGGGGTTCTCTGTAGATGGAACCAATGGCTCTGACCTCAGGGCCAGGGGCGGGAGTAGGGTGGAGAGGCCAGAGACATGGCAAAGGCATAGCGCAGCAGCGTCCTGGCACTGGGTGCGGTGTTGTCCACCACACCCCACATGCAGAACCAGGGGCCACGGCACAGACCTCAAGCCTGGCCAAGGGTGTGGGGAGGGAGAAGGGGGTGTGGCCTCTTTGCAAGTGCAGGGTCCGGGAGCCGTCAGGGGACGGAGGTACGGCTGGGATGTGGGTGGGACGTGGGTGCGTCTACGGCTCAGAGGCGTGACTGTGCTCAGTGACCTGAGGGTCCTGAGCAGAGGGGAGGCGCAGGACAGAGGAAGAGGAGCCTTTGCCCTACTCCGTCCGGCCACGTGGGCTGTGGACCAACCCCAGGACCGGAGCTGCCCCTCGGACACTGCAGAATCTGCCCAGAAACTTACCTGCAGCACAAGCGGGGAGGCGGCTGTAGCTGCAGTTAGAACCCAGGGAGGGGCAGCAAGACTGGACTCAGAAGCCTGCTTCCAGGATGCTCTGCGGATCATCGGCGCTGACCCCAAGAAAGTCACCGGTGGCCCCGCAGCCTTGGAAACAGCGTGGCATCAAATTCAGGGCACCTCCCTGCCCACTGCCACCCTCCTCTGGCCGAGGGCCACCACCCTCAAGTGTGTAGAGCTGCCTGCAATGCGTGTCAGGGCCTAGAAATGAAGAAACAGAGGAGGTGGGCGGGGGCAGCACCTCCCCAACGCTGGACAGGCCGGGCCTGGCGGATCTTCCCCGATGCGGCCTGAGGCTGCGGCACTGGCCAGCTTCCCCTCCCGCTGCCACTCCCGTGACAGTTTGCCCAATACTGGGTAATGAAATACCATCCTCTCCACACTTATTTTTGTCTTTTCCATCTATTTTGGGAAGCGGATTCTTAGATCAGCAATTAGAAATGTCACTTGTACTTTGGGAAGGGGGGAATTTGCAAAGTCTATAATTGAGAATAGTAATCAAATCCGTTGACAACTTCAATGGTATGAAAATGGTAATTAATTGTAAATTTTTGATGGAATGTATAATATTTATCTATTTTTGAACTTTCTCCTGATCAGCAACAAGCTCTGGTGTCTTACTTCCTTTTTTATCTGATTTCTATAGTTAGCATCTTCATTATTTTTTCATTAAAATTTCCAGGCGGAAAGAGGAAAAGCTACTTAAGGGAAAATGTCAGGGTGAAGGAGACCTTCAGCATCTAATCAGGAGGCCGAGCAATGGGCGCATGGTTTTCCCTGGGGCCTGGGGCTTTGCTGGAGCAGGCGTGGGGCGAGGGCAAGGAGGCCTGAGATGGGAGAGCTGAACTGGGATTCACCCAGACCCCGCGGCCAGGGTAGCCCGAGAGAGACAGCCGGTGACACATCCAGCTTGCCGGCCATCCCAGGGTTAGCATCTGCCTTCAACCTGCTCTGGCTTTTACATGCCTGTCGGTCAGCACAGGTCGGGCCCTACGCAGGTGACAAAACCATGTCCAAGGGGGTGTCAGGCAGTTCAGTGACTGCAACAAAGCCACAGACTGGGGGGCTACAATGGAAATTAATTGTCTCCCAGTCCTGGAGGCTGGAATCTGAGATCCAGGTGGGGTGGGGCTGGTTCCTCCCGAGACCTCTCCTTGGTGTGTAGACGGCCATCTTCCCCCTGTGTCCTCACGCATCGTCCCTACGTGTGTGTCTGTGTCCTGATCTCCACCTCTTATAAAGATTCCAGTCCCGTGGATCAGGGCCCACCCCTGTGACCTCATTTTACTTTAATCACCTTTTAAAGACCCCAGCTCCGGGTTAGAAGGTCAACACATGAATCTGGAAGGACACCGCTGAGCCCATAGCGGATGGCGGGGGACCAGCAAACTAAGAGATGCTCACACCTCCCCGGGAAGCTGATGGGAATCTGACAGGGGCGCCTCGGGTCCTGCTGCAAGATGCCCGCCTTCAGGGGCCTTGAAGGACGGACTCTGAGCCCTAGCTCGGTGGCAGCTCTGAGCTCTATCTCCTGGTTTCATGAGTTTTCTTCACCATAGTCACCATGTTCTAAAGGGGATTGGAGGAAAGAAGGAGAAAGCCTTGCCCAGCTCCTGCCAGGTCGGGAGACAGAGGAGCTGAGACCAGCCTGCGTATTTCCTGCCGCAGGTCACACTCGGTGGTCCTGGGGGCCCTGCTGTTACTCCCCCACCCCACAGACAATGGACCAAGGATGCCTGTTGTCAGGTGGTGGAGGCGACGGTGGAATCTAAACCCAAAGGTTGACCATCCCACCCAGGGCTGAAGGGAGATGGGGATGCTGGGGAGACAGAGTATCCTCCGTGCACTGGGAGGTGCTGCCTTCGGGGCAGAATGTCCTCATCTCACTTCGGGGCTGCTCACAGGTCTCTGCACCCATGACCCCAGCCGGCCTCAGCTGTCCAGGGTCTTGATTTCCTTTTCCAGGGCCCTTGCTTCTGCCACCAGCCAGGGCTCTGACCTCGGCACGGATGGGGTTGCAGGAGCTGCAATCTTGGCGCCTCGAGAGATTGTTCCATCCGGGTCGGAGGAGAGGGCTGCAAAGCCTGCTGGCGGGGATGCTCCAGGCCAGGGGTACCCTGAGGGGCTAGATCCTGGGTTCCCGTGTGCAGCACCCAGGCCTCTCTGTTGGTGATGTCAGCCCTCGGTCCCAGGGCACACCTTCACCAACCACCTAGTGCGCCCCTCCCCCCCCCCCCCAGTCACCCACTGAACTCCAACTCCCTCTTCAAGGAGCTCTGTCCAGGGCTGCCAGGTGGTCTTAAAAGAGGGACAAGCAGACAGCACAAACCAGTCATCCAAGAGCAGAAAAAATGCACGTAAGTGCATATACGCACTCGTGCCCGTGGAAGGCGGTGAGCTTACTGGCCACCATCTACACTGAATCTCATATTTTGCATATTATAAATTAAGAATGTTTTTCAATCTAATTTTCCATTATGTCTTCAAGAGTCTTTCGCTCCCAGCCAGTCAGCAGCACACATTTGAAATTTTCTCCAGCCCAGCGCTCAATCTGCTGCTTCATCAGCCCTCAGCTGTCAAATTCCTTTCCACAAAGGCATTTGACAGAGGAATTGAAACAGAACACCGGATGAGGCTGAAGAAATTTGGAATAGCAGATTTGCAGCTGAAAACGAAATCTATTTGCACTCACCCAGATAGGCTGTTCCTGCAAGTAATGAGAACAAGAGCTCAGTGCTCAAGAGGCGCCTTACGGACTTTGGAGGATGTTCTCTGTTCTGGGGAAGATTCTGACAATTAACCAAATCCCAGGCACTCCCGAGATCGAGCTTGAGAAGGAGCAGAGGCAACTGCTCTGTAGAGATGTGGACCTGCGTGACTGTCCATCCTCTCACTGGACGCATCCTGGCCCGCTGTGGTCCAACCCTGGCCCGGTTGCTGGGCAGCATCCGTGGGCACAGAAGCCCTGCCTTGCGGGTGGGGATCCTCACCCCCAGGGCACGAGCTGATTAGCGTGAGTGAAGCAAGCCTGGGGAGGTAGCCATCCAGATCCCAGCTGCCCCTGAGTCCTGTGATGCGAGGGACCCCTGAGGGTTCACCGGAGCCTGAACTTCTGGTGCCCAAGGAGCTCTGCATTGAGGCCAGAGGGCTAAGTGCAAGGAGGAGAGAGCAGAGGGCCCCTCACTGCATCTTTGAGGCAGACAGTCGAGTCTGGCATATATACTGAGATGCCAGGGACATGGCTCTGCCCTGAAGCTCCAGGGCCACCAATTCTGACAGGGGACAGAATTGGAACCCCCAGCATGGCCATTGGCATTTAAGGCAGACACAGAGAGCTGTGCAGTGAAGTGGTGTCTGGCCCTCCCAGGCACGGGGACTCCCAGTAACAGCTCCGTAAGCTGTAGGAGAACAAAGGTCCTGGGTGAGCAGGTGGGGCAAGACCTGGGGACATTTGGGTTCTTTCCCATCAAGGCACCCGATCTCGTATCTGTGGCTGGAGAAAATGAGAAGGTGTGTCTGCAGAAGTGGGGGCAAAAGCTTTGCTTCTTCTGGAGTCTAGTGAGCATCTTGTTGGCCCTTGGAGAGGACTTCACCTTGGCCTCCCGCTTGGGCTGTTGCCCTTTACGATGCAAATAATTGATGCACCACCAACATTAGCTGCTACAGACCCAATGCAAGATGGCACCTGGCAGAGAAGGGCCTTGATCAGGCCAGAAAATCGGGATCTGATCCTGTAGCTAAAATGAGCTCCTGATGAGACACTGGGTCCCTGAGTCTCCCTGGCAGAAGGTGGGGTCCGCTCAGACCTGAGCAGCCTGGAAGCCCGACAGCCATCCATCCATGCATCAGCCATGGTGCTAATCACCCTGGACAGGCCCCCGCTCCCGCTGCAGCACGAGCACACTCTAAATCCAATTGATAAGATGTAAAACATAGCCTCCCCCACCTTCTGTGCACGGTCGGGTCAAAAATAGGTGACGTTCATTGCATTGCTTGGCATAAACATGATTTTAATAATTACCATGGGCCAGAACCCATGCCTACTCTTGAATAATGAGCATTGAATCCTATTATCGTTGAGTATTAAATATCTTCCAGCACAGTTCCTCTCACCGGCTGGCAAGGAGATGTCCATGGCACAAAGCATCCCTCCGTAAGGAGTGCGGCCAGAGATGAAAAATCTCTGCTGTTATTCTGAGGCCCTAATAACATATCATGTGGCAGCCGTAGAAAATCACATCTGAATTATATTCTCTCTTTTGTAATCAAGGGGATTTGCTTAAATTTGTTATAATTTCAGGTAGTTTTCTTGTTCACTGAAGATTATAATTATTCTCTACCTTAAGCTGCATATTAGTCTTAAGACAACATCTTCACGTTGGAAACAGTTTATTTATGGTTCTTACTTGTGCCATCAGCACCAGGAATCCGTGCACCTTGGGGAACTGAACCCCCGCATCAGAGCGCAGAAGCCAGGCAGGAGCTCAGAAACGATCATGCAGCCCATCTCCTGCAGCCCCTTCATCTTCCAGATAAATAAAGTGGAGCCCAGAGAGGTTAATTGACTCATCCAAGGTTACCTGAATAATTTAAGACCCTTTGTTAACACGAATTAAGTCTGCATTTCAAACAGCTAACTCCCAAGTGTACTTAACCAGTCAGTTTGCCTCACCAGCCTGCATCTCAAGGAAGTGGAAAAGGCTGATGGGCAGGTCAGGAGCCCCTGAAAGATGCTCCCTGGTAGAAAAGTCCAGAGAATCGTCTCCACGGTGTGGTTTTAGAAAGCACAGGGTTTTCTCCTGAGAAATTATGAGGAGGAATTATTCATTGAGAAGTTCATAAAGTGAAGATTGCTCACACATGGGTACACGCACACTCATGCACACGCATGTGCACACGCAGAGACAAAGTGACATGACTCCTATCTGATGGTCCTTCATGATGTTGGCACTCTAGCCATGGAAACTTATTTTGCAGATTACACAGTGGATTCCATAGAATATTCCATTCAATTCCTTAACAAAACAAAACAAAACAAAACATATGCGTAGAGAGGTAAGTGTTACGATGACCATTTTCAGGGAAAAACAAATTGAGATCCATGGAGTTTAAAGAACTAACTCCAAGACCCTAGGCCAGGAGGGACCCTCATGGGGCCCACGGGCATGTGGTCCTGTTTCATCTCCAGCGTTCCTGCCAGTGTAGCCACCCGACCCTGCATGAGTTTCTGGAGTTATCCCTGACCTGAATGTCTGCCTGTCTGGGTGCCTGATACCCACCATCCAGAAAGGGCCCATCTCCCACAATTTAGCCAGATGTTATGATATTCTACACATCAGGGCTACACCTTCTTGATTAAATGCATTCTTAGAAATTTTAGGGTTATTTTGTTATTATGGATGGGATTTTCTGTCTACTTCCACTTGAAACTGGATGTTTCTGCAAAACAATGTTTTTTGTTCACTTACCTTGTACTCCAGCTGTGTTACCACATCCTTCGTGTATAATTTTGATGGTGTTTTCAGTGCAGTCTCTTTGGTTTTCTAGCAATGCAATTGTATGATTGGCAAATGAGTATGAGTCCTTTCTATGTTAACTGTGCATTTAATAGCATCTCAATCAGATCCTTAATGTGGTATTTTGGGGAACAGGACAAAGTGATTGAAAATTCCACTTGGAAGATAGACTCTCCAAGCATTGTTTTTTTTTTTTTGTTTGTTTGTTTGTTTTTGTGGTACGTGGGCCTTTCACTGTTATGGCCTCTCCCATTGTGGAGCACAGGCACAGGACGCAAAGGCTCAGCGGCCATGGCTCACGGGCCTAGCCGCTACGTGGCATGTGGGATCTTCCTGGACCGGGGCACGAACCCATGTCCCCTGCATCGGCAGGCAGACTCTCAACCACTGCGCCACCAGAGAAGCCCCAAGGATTGCTATTTTTAACATGAAGTAGAAATAGCTCCTTCAATCAAAACAGGATGACATTGTCACAGATAGACAAACAGATCAATGCAACATGATAAGATATTTAGAATTAGTCACTGTGAAGGTGAGTCTTCTGTGTCAGCTTGGCTGGGCTCCAGTCCCCAGTTATTTTATCAAACATGAATTCAGGCGCCACTGTACAGGTATTTTGTGGATGTGGTTGATATCTACAATCGGTTGACTCTGAGTAGGAAGATGACCGTTGGTTGTGTGGGTGGACCTCATCCAATCAGTTGAAGGCTTTTAGAGCAAAACCTGAGATTTCCTGCAAAAGAAGAAATTCTGCCTCAAGAATTCATCATCAGCTCCTACACCTGAGTTCCTCACCAGCTGGCCTCCCTACGGATTTCAGACGTGCCAGCCCCTCAGTCACATGACCCCATTCCTATAAATGCTCATGTGAGTCCTATATGTTGTGTTTCTTGGGAGAACCCTGACTGACACAGACTTTGATATGAAGAGTGGCCCTAGAGGAATGAAATCTTAAGGATACATTTTCTGAATTGCTTCCAGGCTTTCTGGAATTGGTTCTTGAATCTGATTCAATTTAAAGGCACTACTGGCTCTATTTCTGTGGTGTGACATAGCAGCAGAGACCCAAAAAAATATCAGGACTGGATTCTCCTGGTCAAACACTTAACAAGGGTCAAGGCTCTGGGTGACCATTGATTTGATGCCTAAGAACATTTTGTCAAACTAACACATGTGGCAAGGTTGGCTGTTTGTTCCTAATTGTGCTCAGCAGAGTGGGGAAAGAGAGGCCTCTCAGCTCACACACCACACGCAACCAGAAGACCCCACATCTGCCCTAAAAAAGGGACCCTTTGCTCCTGCTGCCACAGAGCTGAGACTTCCAAAACCAAACTCAGAGGCTCACCATGCCAGGGGCGGAATTACAACAAAAGTTGAATTCTCGACGTCATGGAGGGTCTGCTGTTGTTTGGGAAGGTCTGCCTTGCAAGACGTGCTGATTCTAAGGACCCACCCGCTGCCTCTCATGGCCTCCAGACCGAGGACTAGACTCAAGGCCCAGCAGACCTCAAAAGGTGAGGTTCGGAGAGTAAACCAAGAGGAGGCGGGTTCACTGTACCCCAAAAGAACTGTGCTTCCCAACTTCTACAGACAGAAACTGGAGAGTATGTATGGGATGGAAGTTAAGGGTGTGGAAAATGGTGGAAGGAACGTAAAGTTGGACCAGGCTGAGTTTCCTGATATGGGCCCACTCAGCAGAGAACCTGGGGCCAGGGCTGTAGCCTCCAGGGTTTGCTTGGATGGGTGGCTGAGACGTGGACCAAAAGGTGGCTGGTACTCAGAGAGCTTGAGACGCCAGGACCACCTTGGGATACGGCAGACGAAGGGGTTCAAAGGCTCAGTGAGATCTCAAAGTGGATCTGTCACTTGAGGCTCTGCTCCCCCATTTGGGAGGGCTTAGAAGGCACACCTTTCACCCTGATGTGAGAAGTGAATTCGGGTTGGAGCTCCCAGACTTATGAAGCCCCTCTGTTGTCACCCTTCTCTGTAAGGGAGAAATTACATCAAGAACTAAAGGGGGTTCTCAAATGCAATGGGAGTAACTGGATCTTTGTGGGAGGGGCCCAAGTGACATGAGATGTGCTGAAGAGAAGCAGCCTCGTCCCTGGCCTCTGTACACTTGGACTGGAGCAAAGAGCCTAGAGGCTGTTTGGATCTGAAAACGGGATGGGCCTTGAGAGCCAGGAGCAGCAGAGGACACAGTGATGCTGGCTAACGTTGAGGTGTGGGATCTAGGCCACGTGCCAGCCTTGGTCTGAGGGCCCATGTGTATATCCATTCCCCTAAGAACTCTCCAAGGTGGGGGCTATCAGGCACCTCCTTCGAGCAATGAGGAAGACCAGCCTCCAAGAGATTAGAGACTTACTGCTCCCACCCCCCACTCCAGTCTTGCAGTTGGGAAGAGGAAATGCCAGAATTGAATGTCAGATGGTCTGGCATTGACCATGACTCAATACTGCTGTCTGGTCAAGCAAAGAGAAAGGCAGTTACAGAGGGAGCAGAGAGTTTCTCCACCAACAGGGGACACAGGGCCATATGCTTCCCCGGCTCCTGGCTGAGAGCCAGACTTGAGACCTTGTGAGGAAGCCCTGCCCCAGAAGAACGTGATACAGAACTGGGGCAGGTGAAGCCAGCAGAGGAGGGCTGTCACCACGCCAGAGGTTGGACTCTAGGTCCCATAGGAATATGCCTAAGGAGCACCTCGTCTGAAAGCAAGTTAACAGAGAGAACGCCGACAACACATCGCAGCCCCTGCATCCCCGGAGCCTGAGCCCTTGCCCTCTGACCCATTAATTCTGGGTAGACCTAGAAAGGTCTTGAAGAGCAGTTGTGAGATGGGGACAGAAAATCGAGCCTGGAGGAGAGAAGACAAGGGCACCTCTCCCCACCATAAGCCACCTGACAGCCCCACTGGAGATGCCACCGGGGAGATTTACTTTGGATGAAGGCTTGAAGTGAAGCTTTTGGACTACATGGGCGTTGAAGATCCGAAAGTAACCGGAAGAGAGACCAGATCTGCCAACATCTCATCCAGGAAGCGAGGACGAGCAGCTGAGCTGTTCATAGAAGCAGCCATGAGGGTGAATGGCATCCACCAAGTCCAGCTTCTCGGATCCCAGAAAAAACTCTGCTCATCCATGACTGGTCATCCTTTTAAATACACTAACCAGCCTGCTTTCATGTCCACATTTTATTGAAGAGTTTTGCATCTAGATATAGAAATGAAATTAACATATAATTATATAATTTGTTTCTTCCTTGACTATTATTACCCGGTATATTATCCGCATTAAGTTTTCCATCTTTTTGTGTGATCTGCAATAGTTTAAATATCACAGGAAGTAAAGAAGAGCGAAAATACAGTTTAGAAATCATGAGGAGTCATTTGTATTAGGCAATACTTAAAACATTCCCTAGCTCCAAAAGTCTATGTTAATATGATCAGAACCCTCCAGAGGAAAAGGCAGTATTCTGGGTACGAAATTACTGTCAGATGTTGCCTTACAGAGGGACTGGGAGAGAGGGTTAGGTAGATACAAAGATATGAACTTTTCACTGCTCATTTTCTATATGTATTTATTTTATTAAAATTATCTCAAATGTGGGACAAGAATGTAGAGGAAAATAATAAAAATCATCAGACTGTCAACAAAGCTTTAGCAAATCAAAATATGACATTAAAAATAAAATCTCTTCTAACAAGGTTTTGCTGCATAATCGTAAAGGTATCAAAGGGTCTGATTTGCTGAATTTTCACAGACAGAATCCACCCACGGAACCAAAACTCAGATCAAGAAGCAGGACATAGTGACCCCCCAGGAGCCCCTGGTGCTCCCTTCAGGTCACCACCCCAACCTCCTAAGGGGGTACCCCCTTCCTGCCTTTTACAGAAAGGACTGCTCTCACCTGGCTTATACTTTAGGTAAATGGGCTCCAACATACATAGTGTCTTTTACATTCAGCTTCCTCTGCTCAAAGTAGTATTTGTGAGATTCCTCCACGTTGCTGCATGAAGTTGCATCTCATCCATTCCACTGTGGTAAAGGATTCCATTGTGTGAATATATCAACATGTCTGCGCCCATTCTATTCATGGGCAAGTAGGTAGCCACAAACTGGGGGCCACCAGAAGCCCTTTTCTGAATATTCCTATATGTGGTTCTTGGCAAACACATGCCCACGTGTCTATCAGTACCTCACCTGGGAATGAAATAGCTCCATCACAGAGTGTGTTTAGTTGGGGCTTCAGTAGATACTGCCAAGTGGTTTCCCAAAGGGATTGGAGGGCACACATCCACTTGCAGCAATTAAGAGATGCCGTTGCCCCATTTCCTCACCATCTTTGGGTGCTCTGGGTTTTTCCCCATTCTGGTGCACAGATCGTGAGAAATCACCAAAGTTGCAGAGGCCACTTGGAAGTCCACTTCTTGTGAAGTGCTTAGTCAAACATTTTGTCCCTTTTTCTGTTGGGTTGTCTTTTCTTGCCTATTCATTTGAAGTTCTTTACATATTGTGGATATGAGTCCCGTGTTGGACACACATGTTGCAAATATCTCTTCCCACTCTGCTAGATGCCTTCTCACTCCCCTAACAGTATCTTCTGATAAACAGAGATTCCTAATCTCACTATAATCCAATTCTCCCACTTTCCCAGGTTAGGTCTTGGTTAAGAAATCTGCCTACACTAAGACCATAAAGATAGGCTCCTGTGCTTTCTTCTAAAAGCTTCCTTGTTCTGACATTTAGACCTGTAATCCATCTGAAATGGATTTTTATGTAAGGTTAAGTGTGGGGATCCATACAGATATCCAACTGATCTCACCCCATTTATTGGAGAGTCTATCCTTTCTTCTCTACTGCAGTGTGGGCTATGTTTCAAATCATTTTTTTAAATGAAACTCCAGCTTATTCACCAGTTTGTCCATTAATGTCCTCTTTCTGTTCTAGGATCTAATCCAGGATCCTGCGTGATGTTTAGTGGTCATATCTCAGTCTCACCTGTCTTCCACATTTTCTATATCTTTCCTTATTGTTTATGACCTTGAAGGTCTGCAAGAGTACAGGTCATGTACCCTGTAGAATATCCTTGAACCTGGGTTTTTCTGTCGTTTCACTCATAATTAGACTAGGGTAATGGATTTTTGGAAATAATAGTGCAGAGGGGAAGTGCCCGTCTCATCTCGTCATATCAGGGGGCACATGCTATCACATGACTTATCATTGGTGATGTTGACCTCCATCACTTGGCTATGGTGGTATTTGACAGGTTCTCCACTGTACAGTTACTGTTTTTCTTTTCCTAGCCTATTCTTTGGAAAACAATCCCTGAGACTAACCCACCCTTCGGGATGAATCTCTACCTCCCAGAGGGAGGATTATCTACATATAGTGTTTGGGATTATTCTACAATGAAGATTTGTCTCTTCTCTCTCATTTGTTTATTTATTCAGTCATTCATTTATATCCATATGGACTCAGGTGTATTTAATTTCTACGTTGTCACATCTTTAAAAAAAGTTCAGAGTTGATGTTCATTTATGACAGAGATGGAGTAAAGGGGGTCAGATTTAACCTCTTGCCTGAAACAACAACAAAGCCAGACACAATATATGAAAAATTAAAAACAAGTATGGTTTTCAAGATACTGGACATCAGGCAATGAAAGACAGGGATCCCTGAGAGGTGAAAAACCAGTGAGGTGATCTCCCCAACTGCTCCAGCTGACTGCCTGAAGAGTTTCCCATCACTGAGAGTACAGAGAAAGAAAACCAACAGGGAGCCTGGCAGATGCTTGAGTTGAGCAGACCAAGCCTAGAATCCAAGCTGACTAAAGCAGCTGGAATTTGTAGGGCAGAGTATTTAAGAGAGTGACACAGAAAGAGGGGGCAGAATATTGATTAGTATATACAAGTGAGGAAATTACTTAAGTTCAGGAAGAACAAAAAGAACAGTGAGAAAAATATCCAAAGCTCACGTAGGGCCAGGAATATTACCTGTTCCTAGAAGTCAGCTAAAAACCTCCTAATTTATGGGACACCAGACAGATTACTCAGAAAGGTCATGCCCCAGTGATAGGGGAAAATCACCCTAACTCAGTGTTGCTCTGGTCCTGCCTAATAAATGTGGAATAATGACTGAAAGAATAAAACTGTTTCCAAGTAACATAACTATACATCAGAACAAAGCTCAAGAATATTTTAAGAATATAAAAATATTCAACACTCAACAAGGTAAAGTTAATAATGTCTGGCATCTAATCAAAAATTACCAGGCATAGAAAAAAGCAGAAATTTCAGCCCCAAATGAAGGTAGAAATCAATCAATGGAAACCAACCCATAACTAACACCAATATTAGGCTTAGTGGAAAAGGACTTGAAAATAGTTATTGTAGCTGCATATCATAGTTCAAAGTACTAAAGATTGAACATGTTAAGTAGAGACATGGAAGATATTAAAAAGGCCCAAATCAAATGTGTAGAGATGAAAACTACAGTGTAGGAGATGAGAAGTGTACTAAATGGGAGTAATGGTAGATTAGACTTTGTAAAAGAAAATACTAGAGAATGTGAAAATATAGCAACAGAAACTATCTAAATTGAAATGTACAGAGAAAAAAAGACATAAAAAATTAACAGAGCATCAGTGGGCTATAAGCAAACTCTCAGCAGCCTAATATATGTGTACTTGGGATCCCCAGAGAGGGGACACAAGGAAGCATACTTTAAAAAATAATGGCTGAACATTTTGCAAATTTCATGGAAACTAAAAGCTCACAGATCCAAGAAGTTCAATGAACCCCAAGTTAAAGAAACAAGAAGAGGGCTTCCTTGGTGGCTCAGTGGTTGAGAGTCTGCCTGCCTATGCAGGGGACGTGAGTTCGTGTCCCGGTCCGGGAGGATCCCACATGCCGCGGAGCGGCTGGGCCCGCGAGCCATGGCCGCTGAGCCTGCGCGACTGGAGCCTGTGCTCCGCAACGGGAGAGGCCACAACAGTGAGAGGCCCGTGTACTGCCAAAAAAAAAAAAAAAAAGAAAAAGAAAAAAGAAAAAGAAATAAGAAGAAAACTACAAGATGCAACCTCATAAAATTGCTCACAACTATTGATAAAGAGAAAATCTGAAAAGCAGCAGGATAAAAGTCATATGACATACATAAGAGCAAAGATGAAGATGACATCAGATTTATCATCAGAGCAGGCATGCAAGCAAGAAGTCAGTAGGATAACATGTTTAAAGTAATAAAAGAAAAAAAGTGTAATTCTTGATTTCTATATCAAGTGAAGATAGCTTTCACAAATGAAGACAAAATACAATTTTTTCTGACATTCAAAAGCTGAAATAATTCATCACCATGAAATGAATTTGTAGAAAGCTCCTCCACCAATAAGTGAGTTTAGCAAGGTTGCAAACTACAAGATGCATGCCCAAAATGAATTACATTGCTATATACTAGCAATGACCATTGAAATTTAAAAACACCATTTACAGAAGGTTCAAAAGTATGTGACATGGGGCTTCCCTGGTGGCGCAGTGGTTGAGAGTCTGCCTGCCGATGCGGGGGACGCGGGTTTGTGCCCCGGTCCGGGAGGACCCCACATGCCGCGGAGCGGCTGGGCCCGTGAGCCATGGCCGCTGAGCCTGCGCGTCCGGAGCCTGTGCTCCGCAACGGGAGAGGCCACAGCAGTGAGAGGCCCGCGTACCGCAACTGATGCAGGGGACACGGGTTTGTGCCCCGGTCCGGGAAGATCCCACATGCCGCGGAGTCGCTGCGCTGAGCCTGCGCGTCCGGAGCCTGTGCTCCGCAACGGGAGAGGCCACAGCAGTGAGAGGCCCGCGTACCGCAAAAAAAAAAAAAAAAGTATATGACACATAGGAATAACAAAACAGGTGAGATACTATTTGAAAACTATAAAATTCTGATTAAATAAATCAAAGAAACCTAAAGCAATGGAAAGACACACACTGGTAATGGATTGAAAGACTAACGTAATAAAGATGTTATTCTCCTCAAAAGGATCGATAGGTTTATATGCAATTACTATCAAAACACCAGCAGGAAATTTTGTGGCCAATTCTAAAATTTATATAAGAAAGCAAAAGGACCAGAATAGCTAAAAGTGTTTTCAAAAGGGAAGAATATAATTAGAGGAATTGCACTACCTGATTTTAATACTTAAAGACTGACTCTGGAACTATAGTAATGAAGATGGTTTTATTGATATCAAGATATTCAAGTAGATCCGTGGAACAGAATAGAGTCCAGTAGCAGAGACCCTTACATGGATGACCTACTGATTTTTTTGACAAAGGTACAGAGAAGGTGCAGTGGAGAAAGGAGAGCCTTCTTTATTTTAACTATATAGAAAGGCAGATTTTTTTCAAGATTAAAAATGTCAGAAACAATGACAGAACACAGATAATAGAGAGGGAAATGTTTTTCAATACATATGGCCAACACATGGCTGTGTCTTAATTTACAATGTGTGTATAAGCCCAAAGTACAACGTGAACTACCCAAAAGAAAACCAGACAAAGAACCAAAAGAGATATTTTCAGATAAAAGAAATACAAGTGTCCATTGAACACATGAAAAGATGCTCAGCATTATTCATACTTAACAGAATTCAAATAAAAATAAGGAAAAACCCCACCACTTTTCACCCATCTGACTTCAAGTCACAGGAACTCTCATACCCTGGGGGTGGAAATATGAATTGAATTGGTGCTGCCTTGGGGAGGGTATTGGTCAGTGCAGGCAACCCACATGTCCAAGAAACACTAGTCCTGAAAAAGGATCCCTCACTTAAAGAAAATCTAAATACAACCTGGAATATCACAGCAGATTATTTTAAAGTTGAATTTGGGTTTAAGAATATGTATAAACTATGAATACAATTTTATCTTATATTTTACACAATAAAGTTTATAAGGCAACAATGTCCTCATTTTCCAAAGGAACAATGAGCGATTCAAATGTTGACTGTGTTTTCAAGAATAATTCTTCTAAACAAATGTTATAAGGGTACAGTGAGAAACCTTTTCCTTTTTTTCAGAGCAGGAACATAGCTGAAATTTGACATGCTATTCAAAGGCTTCATCACTTTTCCCCAGGGCTCTCGACCTGCGATCTCCTGCTCATTCTGTCTCTGAGTGTGTGAATGTGTTCCCTCCTCCACACCTGAGAAACAAGTTCTCATCTGTCAGTGGGATCCAAGTTCCCCAATGTCACTTCACATTTGATTCTCACTCTCTTTTGATGCCGCGTCTCCTTTTCAAGCTCTCTGATATATCATCTGTGCATATGGCTTTTCATTTTAGTTACTACATTTTTCATTTCTAGGGATTAACTAGTGTTTGTTTGTTTGCTTGTTTGATTACTAAGCTCCCATTTTTAATAGTGTTTTGTTCCCTGTCCATGCTTTATGTTCCGTCTTACACTGAAACACGTGACGCATATGTATTTACAATCTACACCTGCCAATCTGCCAAATCTGACATCTCTGTGGGGTGGTGTTGCTGCTGTGTGTGTGTTTCCCTACATGGCGGTATGCTGTGTATTTGTGTGTTTATGGTGATTTCAATGGGCCATTCACTGGGCAGGCCCTGAGGTTGGGTTTGTGGGTGTATAATTACAGAGAATATTGCGTTTTTTTCAGCCAGGACCTTTGAGCCCTCTGAACCCGGGACCATGTTTAAAAGCAAAGTAACAGCCACAACGTTGTAGGACTCTACATAAAATGTGTATTCAAGCCATAAGCCTTCCACAGAGCTTTGAGATATATGGATTTTCAAAGGAATCTACATTTTTCCTCTACCAAGAACCAGAGTTGATACAACAAGTGTCTGTTTCTTCTTTTCTTCAGGGAAAATTCATCTCCAGACTCCTCCCTTACTGACCACGTCCCAACCACAGGCATGGACACATACTTGGCTCTTCATTTTGGGTCCTATCTGTGCCACCATCAGACACACAAACTCCACGTTATTATAGCTGGGATACGCCTATATGGGTCACCGATCTCTTTAGAGCCTGGTTTTGTACTTTCCTGTTATTTTTTTTATTCCTGAAGATTTTTATTGCTACCTTTGAGTAGAGACAAGAATTTAAATTCATATATTTTACACTTTATTCCCCATTCTGAGGGCTACTATAACAGGATATTTCATCCATTATGTTGCTTATCAAAAGAGGTCTAAAGTATTTTAAAGTTTGCTTTTTAATACTTAGTATTCAGTCCATCTGGATATAATTTTTGAGTATGATATGAAATAATGATACTTTTTCCATATTGATAAGCAATTGCCCATGTATTGAAAAAAAAAAAATCTATCTTTTTCTCATTGAGGCTCTCTCAGCCCTGCCATATATTGATTACGTGTATCTTGGGTCTATCCTGGGTTATTGCCTTCCATTGGTTTATTTGTCTGTCACAGGACTCTCAATATATTTTCTTAATTCTATAGCCATCCAATATGTGCTAAAACATGGTAGGATAAGCCCTTCATTGTTTTTTTCACAATTAACTGCATCATTGTCTGTCTTTCTGCAATATATAATAACAAACTTGTCATGCTCCGTGAAAAATACTACTGGAATTTTAACTGGAATTACATTAAATTTAAAGACTAGTTGAAGGAGAATTGACATGTGTACACCACTAAGACTTCCAGCTCATAAACATATCTAGCCATTTATTCAGATCTATATTTTTGTCCTTTTAAGTTTATAATCTATATAGAGGCCTGGTAACTCTTTGTCACCTTATAGTGTTTTGGGGGGAGATAAATGGGAACTTTTTCTTTTATGTTTTCTATTATTGTTTTGGAAAGCAATTGAAATTTTGTAAAATCACAGATCCTGACACCTTCTTGGTAGTTTTGTTTATTTGATTGTTTTGTTTCTTTGATGTACAAAATCATATCTTCTGCAAACAGATATAATTGTACAATTTTTATCATTTCTGAATTCAATGTTTTTCTTGTCTAATTGCATTGGTTTGAATTCAGTGAAAATTTGAAGAGAAGCAGTGAGAGCTGGCTCCTCGTCTTGTTCCCGAATTCAAAAGAAATGTTTTTAAAATGTTGTCACTAAGTATGACTCTTGTTTATATTTCTGATATATGCCTTTCAGGCTAAGAGTTTACTTTCAATTCCAAGTTGACAAGTCATTTTTCATCCAGAATGGATATTGGCTTTTTGAGTACCTTTTTCTGAGTCTCTTGTGATGAATTTTTTAAACTTTAATCTCTTAGGAAAGTGGGCAGTAGTCACTGTGGGGAATTTTGAGATACTGATAGGTCTCTTCAAAAATTCTCAAAAGCCCTCCTGAACCTCCACTTCCCTGACCTTCTGCAACCTTGAGGTTGGTGATGCTTTTAAGAATTATTCCATTAGTTCTCGACCATTAACTTTGAGATTCCTGTGTGGTGGTCTCAATTTGAAATGAAGCATTTGCTGTCATGCATCTAATGTAAAGCTGAAACAGGCTCATTTCAGCACATGTCTGGATTTTGGATGACTTCCTTTGTGCTACCTTCCAGTTCAGTACTTCTCCTTTTGACAGCATTCAAGCAGGCTAGAGTTCAACACATGTCTTCCTTTTTTATAAAGTTTATTTTTTCATTTCCTTTTTTTTAAATTTATTTTTTATTGAAGTGTAGCTGAATTACAGTGCTGTGTTAATTACTGCTGTACAGCAAAGTGACTCAGTCATGCGTATATACACACATTCTTTCCCATATTCTTTTCCATTATGGTTTATCAGAGGATACTGAACATAGTTCCCTGTGCTATACAGTAGGACCTTGTTGTTTATCTATTCTATATATACCAGTTTGCATCTGCTAATCCCCAAATCCCCCTACCACCCTCTCCCATCCCCCTCCTCCTTGGCAACCACAAGTCTATTCTCTATGTCCCTGATTTTGTTTCATAAATGTGTTCATTTGTGTCATATTTTAGATTCTACATATGAGTGATATCATATGGTATTTGTCTTTCTCTTTCTGACTTACTTCACTTAGTATGATAATCTCTAGTTGCATCCATGTTGCTGCAAATGACATTATTTCATTCTTTTTTATGGCTGAGTAGTATTCTGTTGTATGTACCACATCTTCTTTGAATATACAATGGGAAAAGACAGTCTCTTCCACAAATGGTGTTGGGAAAGCTGAACAGCCACATGTAAAGCAATGAAGTTAGAATACGCCCTCTCACCATACACAAAAATAAACTCGAAATGGCTTAAAGACTTAAACATAAGACACGACACCATAAAACGCCTAGAAGAGAACATAGGCAAAACATTCTCTGACATAAATCGTACCAATGTTTTATTAGGTCAGTCTCCCAAGGCAATAGAAACAAAAACAAAAATAAACAAATGGGACCTAGTCAAACTTATAAGATTTTGCACAGCAAAGGAAACCATAAACAAAATGAAAAGACAGGGCTTCCCTGGTGGCACAGTGGTTGAGAGTCCGCCTGCCGATGCAGGGGACACGGGTTCGTGCCTCGGTCTGGGAAGATCCCACGTGCCGCGGAGCGGATGGGCCCATGAGCCATGGCCGCTGAGCCTGTGCGTCCGGAGCCTGTGCTCCGCAGCGGGAGAGGCCACAACAGTGAGAGGCCTGCGTAACACAAAAACAAAACAAGACAAAACAAAGAAACAAAATGAAAAGACAACATACAGAGTATAAAGTTTACTTTAATGACTCCCTTTTAATCAATATTTAAGGTCTGCAGCTAGTTATTTTTCACAAAAATCAGTTCTGCTAGCATTTTCTCTGTTTTCTCCTTGTTTTTTTTATTATTTTGTGATTGAAAATGTACCTTCAATTATCTCTGTAACCACCTTCAGCATACTTGTTTTGACGCTTCTGTTCATCTCTCTGTGAAGGTCTGAATGATTTTCACCTAGAGCCCATTTCTATGGCAGGAGTTTATTTTCTTGGTTCTATTTCTCAGACATACTTTTGTAGGCCTTTCTCAGTTTGGGTTTCCAAGTCAAATCTGATGGGTGGAGTTTGGGGCTGTTTTCCCTTTGTTTCTGTGTCTCTCCTGCCTCTTTCTCCCTGCTCTCACCTCCCCCACCTGAGGACCATGCCTCCACTCCACCTGAGGTACATCCAGATCCAGGTCTTACACAGGATTGTGCGCGGGCTGGCAGGGATGCTGGAGACAAGGCAGGCCCATCCGTGATGCCAGCGGGTACCAGGCTCAGATCCCAGCCGCACGGTTATGTCTGTTTCCTCTCATCTCCCCAGGCCTGCAGCTCCCTTCAAGTTAGGGTCCTTGGATCTTAGCGCAAAAGCTGTTTGCAGTCTTATTTCATGGGGCTCCTTCCACCCCTTGGCTATAGCTCGACTCATCTCCAGTCTGATATTCTGGTCTCCATTATACAGCAGGTGTCAACCCTTGTCCTCCTTGTGTGGACCCAGAGACAAGTGACCCTCGTTCACCCCACTCAACAGTCACACTCTCCCCTCCCCACCCTGCCCCCCACCTCTTGAAATGAAACTCATAGAGGCGCGTCTCCTGGTTTCAGAGCCTGACACTGTCTGCATTATCTCTGTTCACTCGTGGTTCACCATTTCTATGAGTGCAGAGCAAAGGGAGTTGTTGCAATACAAACTCGCTGCCCTGTCCTGACAGGAAATCCTTGTGATTGCTGTTCAGTGATAGGATTTTAAATTATTTATATTTTTGTCTTTTATTTAGAATTTTTCGAGCAAAAACACATTGTAAAGACTATAAAGCAAAAATAATGGTTATTTTCGTAGAATGAAGTAGAAAAAAGTACAGAATTAGTACAAAATGAATGTATAACAACAAGAATTATACACGCATATGGACAGAGCCTGAGAGAGAACTGAGAAAACAAAGAAGACCCTTAAGGTGTCATAGGATTATAGGATTGTAGGTGTTATAGGATTCTGGGTAAATTTCTCTGCTCTTTATTGTGGCTAATATTACAGTAATCAAGAGCATGCAATAGTTGGGTAGATTGAGGAGATAGCAGAGTGGAGTAATAATTGTATTTAATGACTAGGGGATTTTTTTTTAACAGCAAGAAATAAGTCAAAGTCTACAGGCTAATGGGATCCCACTTAAAAGAATCCTAGTATATATAATGAAAATAAAAAGGGTAAATAAAACACTAGCCTTTGCAAGAGGGGGAAAGCTTTCTGAACAAAGCAGGAGGTGAAGCCACGGAGTTCTAAAGAAGCTTCACTGTTGGGCACTTCCAGCACTCAGTGTGTGCAGAGGCCATGGAGGGGGCAGTGAGGTCCCACGCCCAAGAGAGAGACAGCAGCACCGGGCCCCGCTGGAGACCACCAGCCCAGGGTGAGATGGACGCACAGGAGGTGGTAGGAGGCCATCCTGGAGGAGGTGAGACCCACGGGGTTGTAAAGGGCAGCCGAAAAGCAGAAAGAGGTCTCCAGGCATTGATCCGATGAGAGGATAAGAAACTATGTTTCATAATCACAACGATGATAAAACCCTTCTGTTTCTGCCTGTGGGCAAAATTAGGATTCCACTTTGTACATTTCAGACAACGATCCCAGGAGGCAACTTGGTCACAAGCCTCACCCCCTCTGCCCTCCCTGGGACCCACAGGACCACGGCTGATGTCAGGCCTGCTGGTCAACCCCTGTGGCATTTCCCACAGGCTGCGGGGTGGGCACTGCGGGACCTGAGGGATAAACACACCCTTCCAGGCGCACCAGAACCCCTGCCCCTTCCCTCTGTGTCACAGTCGCCCTGGGAGTGGAGGGTGGAGGCCGCACCTGATGTCCATCAGTGTGGGCTCCCGCCCCAGGTGCACACCCAGGTGTCTGCAGGTGCAGGGCTCTCGTACCCTGGGGATGGGAGCTGGCCGCTGATGTCCACGCAGTCCTGTGCAGGAGACCCTATGGCTCCTTGTTCACGGGGTCCCACTCTGCTTCTGTGGTTTTGTTGGTTGGCTACTTTAAGTCACAATGTCAACCATAGGACATCCCCGATCCAAGGACCAGCAGATAGGTTTCAAGTGTGGGTGTTTCTAACGTGATGTGTTAGGAAGCTGGCCTGTGTGCCAATATTCTGTTCATCTATCTCTGTTCTTTGCTGACTTACATATTGAATGTAACTAGTTTTACTTTCTTAAGGTAGAATCTTATTTTAGGTATCAAATGTTAATATATGTCAAGGATTTTTGTTTGTTTGTTTCTTTTGACCCAACAATAACGTGATCATGGATAATAGAAATTCAGTGGATGGGAACAGCTTTACCTTAGAGTGAGGTCAATGTACCTGGGGCAGCTCCAGAGCTCCGAGAAGCCGTGTAAGGTCCACTGTTTTATTCCAGCTTTGATGTGTGCCCTGCACCAGCCAAATGGCCCAGCCAGACGCTCTGACAGCTGCCGCCCCCCCCCACCGCACACGCCTTACCTCGGTTATTCACCCTTCTTGCACACGTTGATGGAGCCCGGGGCTGTGCACGTGCCTTGCGATTCATTTCATCTAACTTCTTAAAGCCCTACGAGGATGTCCTAGTGACCAACTGCTTAGAGACGAAAGCTGAACTCAGAGAGGTGAGGTGAAGACTTTGAGTTTCCACAGCTAATGGTGAAACCATTTTGTCTGACAACAAACCCTGAGTCACAAGAGAGCATGGTGGTGGGCACGGGGGAGGGGTGGGCAGGAGGCAGGGCTGAGTTGGCGGGAGACTGGCCGCAGCTGCAGCAAATGGGGGCCCTTCAGGGTGGCACTGCTGGGCTGTCAAGGGTAGGCAATAAACACCACAGTCTGGAAAAGCAGATGGAGAAAAGCTATTACAGATAAAAGCGGCTGAGTGTGTTGAATGGGGGCCCCTACGTCCTAATCCCAGGCCTGTGCAGGTGACCCTATTTGGAAAAAGCAACTTTGCAGATGTACCTAAGGATCTCAAGATGGGATCATCCTGGATTACTCAGGCGGCCCTAAATCCAATGACAAGTGTCCCTATAAGAGACTAAGATGCAGACTCCGAGGAGGGGCCACGTGACAACGTGGGCAGGGATGGGTGATGTGGCCACAAGCCAAGGAGCCCCCCAGCCTCCAGAAGCTGGAGGACCCTCCGCTGGAGCCTTGGGAGGGAGGATGGCCCTGCAGACAACTTGATTTATGACTTCTGGCTCTGGAACCACAAGACAACACATTTTGGGGGAGTGGCGGGTTAGGGACCAGAGCACACAGAGCAGC
>NW_006780611.1:1931817-1947504 GCF_000442215.2 Lipotes vexillifer | reverse complement strand
TTTTTGCTGTATGCAGGCCTCTCACTGTTGTGGCCTCTCCCGTTGCGGAGCACAGGCTCCGGACGCTCAGGCTCAGCGGCCATGGCTCACGGGCCCAGCTGCTCTGCGGCATGTGGGATCTTCTCGGACCGGGGCACGAACCCGTGTCCCCTGCATCAGCAGGCGGACTCTCAACCACTGCGCCACCTGGGAAGCCCAGGTCACTGCACTTTTGATGGGCAAATACAGCAGTCCAGATGCCTGTTCGTGATCATGCACTCCCTCCCCGATGGTGGGGCTTGGGCTGGAAGCAGCCGGAGGAAAGGACTTGGGAAGGAACATATAGCTGCTTTGAATCTAAGGAGAAGTGGCAGCCACTTCAGGATGGAGGGATGGAGAAGGGAGCCTGGTGCAGGGCCCAGGCCTGCCTGTGGCGCATGGGTCACCTTCACAGGCCGCTCGGCCTCAGGCCTGTCCCTAGAATGAGCGGGATGTGGGCCATGGGTCACCGGGCAAGGAGGGACCTGCACTTTCAGAGTCAGCCGGTCCTGGGTGGGCAGGGCCACCAGGGAGTTTTGCTTCCAGCCCCGGAGCTGAGACCATAGGCTGACCTCGCTCCAACCCTGCAAACTCACGCGATGTTTTTCTGAATGAGGTTGGCAAAGCACCTTTTTTCAAGACTTTGATTAAGAAGCTGTTCTCTTAGGGCGCACTGTCCAACAGCCCAGCAAGGAATGAAGGTGTTTATCCTCACTCACAAAGGAAATGGGCTGTGGGGAGAATTCCCTACAATGTATTCACACCACAAAAAAATTAATGAGCATTAGTAAATTCCTTTTTAGTGTAAGGAGAAAAAGATGCAAACAGTGATTGAATGAAGGATTCTGCTCTCAATGCTGCTTTCCACCATAACAAAGAGGACGGTCCTTGTTATTCAGAAAGCAGTTGGGCTCAGAAGGAAAAGGTTTTATAAACAGCCATTAGCATCTTAACTACACGACCATTCAAAAGGCAGCGCCCCTGAAAAAAAAAAAAACTTCAGCCCATAAATCTCTTGGTCTCAAAGTCCAAGAAGTGAAACAGCCTCCTGAGAATATGTTCCAGGCCGGGCGGGCGTGAGGGGGGTTCTTCAGGGAGCGGGGTCTCCAGATGCGTCCTCCCCGTGGATGGCGGGCAGGCGGGATGAAGCCTGGTTTCTCCAGGCTTGGGTCTCGGGGGGCATGCCTCTCATGGCAGGAGTCTTTCACTGGAAGTGGGCGACCTCATTCAAACCCACTCCTTCCTAAAGGAGTGTGTGTATCTGCACAGCTGAAAAAAAGAGAAAGGATGGACGGTGTTCCTTCTGAGCTGAGTCTGGCTTTGGAGACCAAGGGGTGAGCAACGTCCCCTGTGGTCCCTCCATGTCCCCACCTTGGGCTCTGGGTGACACGGTCCTGGGGACACGGCCTCTCCACGCAGTGCCTCTCAACAGCCCCAGGCGTTTGTCCCACGTGTGGAGGCCGCTGTGAACAATTTCTTTCCCAGTCATTTCTGCAAAAGCCCTAGAACTGGCTGGTACAGGAACTGATCACTGGTTTGGGGGAAATCCTGCCAATTTGAGGTGAGGGGATGAACCAGCCCGTCCCAAACACACAGGCAAAGATATGGGGGGCAGTTCCCTGCGGGAGAATGCAGTTGGGGTGATGCCATCAGAAGTAGGGGCCAGGGCTGGGCAGCAAGGGGATGGATAGCCACTGCAGGGTGACTGAGGCCTCTGAGAGACACTCAGAGCTGTGGCTTTGGATTTGTCTTCAAGTGGCATCTCAGGGCAACTCAAGGCTCAAAGCAACAGAAACTGCCCCTGTTGACGTGATAGTGGGAACCCCGGCTGGTCAAATCCATCCCATCTTCCCCTTCCGTGGGGTCCGAGGCCCTATCCTGAACCCGCAGGGCTCTGAGGAACAGGCTGAAACTGGCAACATAGCCCTCCCTCCATCATAATATGAATAAACTGTGACAGAGTGGGGAGGGCACCCCAGTCAGTGTCCAGAGAAAATCACCTGGAACTTGGGTCCCAGAGACCTTCACCCGAAGGTGACCCCCAGAGCGGTGAGCTGGGACTGTCCTCAAGCCCTGCCCTGAGGCCTGCAGCTGGGGGTCTGGATGCTGGTGATGGGGCTGGGGTCTCTTCTTATCATGTCAAAAGAGGAAAAAGCACCATTCGATCCTCTCTTTCTATGAGTTTGTTTTTTTCAGATTCCACATGTGAGTGAGATTATACAGTATTTGTCTTCCTCTGACTTACCTCACTGAGCATAACACCGTTAAGGTCCATCCATGTTGTTGTAAATGGCAGCATGTGTCATTCTTCCTCACGGATGAATAATATTCCATCATCTTTATATACCACGTCTTCTTTACCCATCCATCCACCAGGGGACACTTAGGGTGTCTCTGTGTCTTGACTACTGTGAATAATGCTACAATGAACATGAAGGTGCAGATATGTCTTCAGGATCCTGATTCCGGCTCCTTTCAATATATACTCAGAAGTGGGATTGCTGGATCGTAAGGTAGTTCTATTTTTAATGTTTTGAGGAACCTCTATTTTAACCAGTCTTACCGTGATCATCATTCTGCCATATATACATACATACAATCACTGCATTATACACCTTACACTTACACAGTGTTATATGTCAATTCTATCCCATAGAGCTGGAAAAAGCCCAGCAGGAAATATAATTCCAGCTACAATAAACCAGCTGTGATTTTCCTGGGGCTGCCCTGACACAGGGTCCCCTCCCAGGTTGTCTTCTACTTATCATAGATGCTTTGTTGTACAGACCGGTGGACAGATGGATAAAGTCATAACTTGAAAATACTGAATAAGCTGCTAAAGACATAACACCCGCAGTGATGAGGGTATGCCAAAGGGATACAGGAGCTGCTGAGAGAGCGCCCAATGGCCAGAGCAACAAAATAAATCAGGTATAGCTTTAAATCATAACTTGTATAAAAAAATAGCCCCCAGTCCATGCTAATATAAATACATAATTGAGGAAATAAAGAGGACAAGAGACACATCTCTCAGGCAGAGACATTCCACATAATTTGTAGACGCTTCATGCTCAAGGAGCCGGGGCACAACGCCCACACCTTAAGTGTGGGCCTTGCATAGTGACAGCCTTCCAAGGAGGAGTAAAACGAGGAGAAGCCTGACAAGCACACCTGAGTCAAGTGACGGAGGCCAGCACCACATCCATCAGCCAGGTTGACAGCGTGGGCCCAGATGTGAGGTGATGAGGACACTTCACCTCTGGGGGTCTCCTCCCAAAACCCAGGACCGCAGTCTAACCCTGAGAAAAACATTAGACAAGTCCCAATAGTTGGGGCACCTACACAACACCTCCCCTGCACTTCTCAAGGAGCTGCCAAGGTCTTCAAAAGCAAAGAAGGTTTGAGAAACGGTCACAACCCAGTGAGCCTAAGGAGACATAATGACCAAACGTCACGTGGGACCTCAGTGGGGTCCTGGGACCAAACAATAAGAAAAGCAAAAGGCATCGGGTGAAAATGAAGCAGATCTGAAGAAAACATGGGTTTTAGTGTAAAATAAGGTATCAGCACCGGTAACAAACGCACCGCACGAACCTAAGATGCTGACGGCTGGGGAATGAGTGCTGGGTATATGGGAGCTCTGTGTTATCATCACCATTCTTTTATAAATCTAAAACTGTTTTAAGATTTAAAGTTGATGTTTACAAGTACTTAATAAAAGCAATTTGGGGGAGAAAATCCTTGCAAGGCTATCCACCCATCAGCAGCAGGGCCTGCCAGCCCAGCAGCTTTCTACCACCATCTTCACACCTCAACACCTGGATGGTGCCCAGGGCCCCCAGCAGACATGTCCTCAGCCTTGCGGAGCCTCTGGACACAAGCGGGTCCACCCGCTTCAGCGCTAGGGCCATTTCTGGAAAGTGCAGGGAGGGCCTTTAGACAGACAAGATGAACCAAAGTGGGCAGGAGCCCTGTGATGGGAAGGGGCTCACTGAACAGTCCACGTCTGCATGCATTTGGAAATGTTCAAAATGAACATCCAAGAAGGCCAGAAGAGTGGTCGAGAAGTGCTGACTGCCCACATGAGGCTGGGAGATGACCCACCACGAAGGCCGTGTGGGTCGAGCCCAGGGGTGTGGTCCAGTGCCCGCAGGGGGCTGGTTGGGTGAGTCCGGGGTGGAGGCAAGGTGATGCTGTAAGGTCTTGGCCACAGAGAGGAGGACCGTGGGCAGTGGGTAGACGCTGAGGGTCCCTTGTCCTCAGGCCCAGGGCTGGACATGGACCCTCTGAGATGCCGGGCCTGTTTAACAGGCCTGTTCTCTCTGGGCCTGAGACGCTGCATCACTTACCCAGTGCAGCATGATGACCCCACGATCTGAGTGGTGGATGGCGGTATACAAGCAGGGCAGCTGGGGATGGCTCCTCAGGCCGGACAGGGCTAGATTCAGCTTCAACACCCATCGACCTATCTACTCCCCTTCACCTGTTTGTTTATTTATGCATTTATTCCTTCTTTATTTTTTTCCCTGTAGCATTTTCTATTAAATCTCAGGTATCCAGTTAAATTACCCCTGATCAATTCAGTAAGTGCTTCAAAATAATGACATATTTATTATAAAACCAGAAACCATATCACACCTCACAAAATAGTAGCCAAATATTATTAAATATCTAGTCATGATGACGTTGGCTGAGAACGGTCTTCTGACACCAAGCTTAGGGAGACCTTCAGGGTGAGGGCTGCCCCTGAAACACCTCATCCCTGACTCTCGGGCCTTCCTTCAGGCCTCAACCCAGCAAACACACCCTTCGGCACCCCCGTGTGACTGTGGGTTGGGACACCTGCCCAAGGCCACTGGGGCCTCTAGGACTGAGCCCTAGTTAACGATGAACGAACGGATGCTTTCATTTCAAGTCCCGCTGCTCCTTCCCCCACACGCTAAGCTCCAGTCTTGCCGAATGATTTACCTTTGCCTGGACATCCCTCTGTCCCTGGGCGTCTGCATAGCTGCTGCTTCTGCCTTCAGTGGCCTCTCTCAGCGGACACCTTCTCATCCATTCTGGAAGTGGCCACTGCCTCCTGCTCAGAACCCTGCCCCGAGCCGGCAGGGCAATGCCTGCCCCCCATGCTTACCTGTTGGCTGTTAAAGCGCCTGTCACGTCTGCTGTGTCCCTTCCCCAGGGGCCAGGGGTCGTGCTGGGGATCTTCCCTCTCCAGGGCTCAGCACAGCATTAAGCGCTGAGTAACTGAAAGGATGACTATTTTATCACATATTTTGCAGAGTAAAGGACTTTTAATTATAAAATACACAAACAGGAAGAGCTTTGCTTTCAAAAATGATGGGCTAACGGTGATAGAATATACCGTCCCACCTGAATCCATCGAAAAGTGGACAAAGTATATGAGACTGTGGTCTGCAAGATACTGGGCATCAGGCGACAAAGGACAGTGACCCCTGGAAGATGCAAAACAAACAAAGGGAGCCCTGGGGTTGTCCCAACTTACTGCCTAGAAAGAGTTGCCAGGCTGCACTGCAGGGAGTGGGACCCAGGTGGAGCTGGGCGGGTGGGTTCTCAGAGCTGAGGACGTAGAGACAGAGTACAGAGGGACCAGGATGGCTAGAGGTCACCCACAGAATGCCTAGGAGGAGAGATCTGCCCAGAGAGAGAACCCAAGATCGACAGAGCATCCCCCCTTTCAGCTGAGAATTAGCCAGTTCATGTGGGTGGAAACTGCCCCAGGCCAGAAAAAGAACCACAAGAGGATCAGAGGTAATGGTCCCCATTGTTCACACAGGGCCCAATATTAGTGCTTGTTCCTATTACTTTGTCCCAGAGGACAGAACCTCAAGCTTCATGGGGCAATGGGTAGAGTGCTCAAAATCTGGGACTTGCCTTAACAGTGGAAAATCATTACTTCTTGACTATGTACTTCTCTTGCCCCCCACCCCAAATAATCTCCAAAAGCGAGACCCCAAAGGATCAAACTGCTTCCAAGTAAATTCACTGCAACCTAGAACTAAGCTCGAGAATATTCACAGAAACACAAAACTATACAGCACCCGACAAGGAAAACTCATAATGTCTGTTGTCCGGTTAAAAATCACCAGGACTGCTATATAGAGGACATTTCAACACATAAGGAGGAGGTATATCAGTCAATTGAAACCGCGCCAGAACTGACACAGGTGTGAGAATTAGCAGACAAAGCATTTTAAAAGTTGTTAAAACAGTGATGCATATGGTCGCAAAGCTAAGCGGAGACATGGAAGATATTTTTAAAAGACCCAAAAGGAAATTCCAGAGATAAAACTATAATGTCTGAGATGAAAACTACACCAGTGGGATTAATGGTAGATTACCAATTAAGAAAAAAAGATTAATGAATTTGAAGACATAGCAGTAGAAACTATTCAAAAGGAAACAGAAGGAAAACAGTTTTAAAATTAGAGCATTATCAAGCTGTGGGCTAACTTTAGGTGGTGTGTAATGGTAATCCTCAAGGAATATGAATAGAAGAGATATTTAAAGAAATAACGGCTAAACCATTGGCAAATTTGAGGAAAACTGTGAATGCATAAATCCAGGAAGCTCAGAGAACTCCAAGCACAAGGAAACTACACCAAGACACATAATAATCAGTTTGCTAAAACCACTGTTAAAGAGAAAATCCCCAAAGCAGCCGGAAACAAATATACGTTACATACAGAGGAACACATGTAAGAAAGACAACAGATTTCTTGTTGAAAACAATGTGGGAGGGAAGATAGTGACAAAACATCTTTACAGTGCTAAAAGAAAACACATAAGTAAGCAAATATCAGTAAACCTAGAGCTCTATACTTAAAAAATATTACTCAAGAATGGAGGTGAAATAAATGTTTTTTAAGACATTCAAGAGATGAAAGAATCTATTACTAACAGATCTGCTCTGTAAGATACGGTAAAAGGAGTACTTCGAGCAGAATGAAATAATACTAAATGGAATAATTGATCTACTCAAATAAGGACATCAGAAATAGCAGGTATGTGTGTTACTTATACTGTAAATGAAGTGGTGTAATAATATACCTTCAGTGTGGTAGAATAAAGCTACACTGTGAGAAGCAGGCACTAATATACTAAAACAAAGAGTTGAAGCTGAAAAAAAACATAAAATTGAATCATAAAAATATTCAATTAATCCATAGGAAGGCAGAAAAAGAGAGTAATGGGCAAAAAAGAACAGCTGAGAAAAATAGAAAACGTTTGCCAGTGTGGTAGTTTAAAATCTAACTAATAAATACATTAAATGTAAATTATCTAAATGCCCACTGAAAAGCAGATATTGTCAGATTGGATAGAAAAGTGAGGTCCAACAGTATACTGTTTTGAAGTAATTCACCCCCAAAATAAAGACACAAATAAGTAAAAAGTAATAAGATATGCTATATTAATAGGGTGGATATGTTAATTTCAGGCAGAATAGATTTCATAGCAAACTGTTATTGGGAATAAGTATGGCCATTTTATAATGATAGAAGGATCAATTTATCAAGAGGACACAACAATACTAAGTGGTCATGTACTTAATTACAGAATTTCACAATATGATACTTGAGGTAAAAACTGATAGAACTGCAAGGATAAATAGAAATCCACAATTATAGGCAAAGACTGCAATGACTCTCAGTAACTGATGGAACAAGTAGACAGATCAGTAAAGATACAGATGATGTGAATAACGCTGAAAACTTACTCAATGTGACAGAAGTTTGTTCAACATCCCACCCAACAAGAGCAGTGTTCCATTCTCATCAAGGACAAATGAAACATTTACCATGATAGACCATATTCTAGGCATAAAACATGTCTCAGATTATTTTAAAGGACTCAAGTCAGGCAAACTATGTTCTTTGTCAACAAAACTAAATTAGAAATCAATAAAAGAAAATCTCTAGAAAATCTTCTGAATGTTTAGAGACTAAATGACCCCCTTCCAAATAACTTATGGTTCAAAGAAGAAATTAAAAGGGAAATTAGAGAGTATTTTGGACTGAATGGAAATGAAAACACAACTAAAATAGTAAATGAAGGAAGTGATGATATGATTGTCTCAGTAAACACAGAAACAATATTTAGAAAATTTAATATCCATTTCTGACAAAACCCTCCAAAATCTGGGCATGGAAGGGAACATCCTCAACCTGAAAGAGCACCTGTGCAAAAACTTCAGCTAACAACAGGCATAATGGAAATGACTGAAAGTTTTACTTCTAAGATCAGAAATAAGACAATGGCGTCCATTCCAACCACTTACATTCAACATTGTGTTGGCATTTCTGGCCAATGCAATAAAGTAAGAAAAAGAAATAAAAGCCATCCAGATTAGAAAGGAAGAAGTAAAACTGTCTTTATTCACAGAAGTTAGGATTCTGAAGGAACTTGATGGAATCAACAAAAAGATAATAGATCTGATATCTGAGTTTATCAAGTTTGCAGGATATAAGATCAATATAAAAAGTCGACTGAAACTCTGTAAAGTAGGAACAATCAAAAATTGAAATAAAAAGTATTTTAAAAATTAATAAAATATCATCTTGCACCAAAAATATGATAAATATGGCAAAAGGTGGGAAGACCTGTATACTGAAAACTACAAAATATTGCTGAGAGAAATTAAATAAGATGTGAATGGAAAGATGCACAGTGTCCATGGCTCAGTAGACTCAAAACTGTTAAGTTGACAATTACACACTAAACTGATTCTAAAATTCATATGGAAATGCAAATAATCTAGAAAAGTTAAAAGAAAAAAATGGAGAACTAACACTATTTCATTGCAAGACTTTCTGTAAAGCTACAGTAATCAAATCAGTGCATAAAGACAGATAAATAGATGAGTGGTGCAGAGTGGAGAGTTTAGAAATAGAGCCACGCAAATGCTGTCAGCCAATTTTTCACAAAGCTGCAGAGAAAATTCAGTGAAGAAAGGATAGTCTTTCAAACAAATGGTGCCAGAACAATTGAAATATTCATATTCAAAAACATAAGTTTGTATGTGTAACTCACACCATGTACAAAATTATCTCAAAATGAATCATAGATCTAAATGAAAAAACCTAAAACTATAAAAGTTCTACAAGAAAACATGTCTGAAACATTTCTGGTCTGGGGCTAGGCAAAAATTTCTTAAACAGGACACCAAAATATGTACTTTATAGAGCAAACTGATGTATAGGACTTCATCAAAATTAAAAACTTGTGTTCTTCAAGTGACACTGTTCAGAGAATGAAAAGGCAAATCATAGACTGGGAGTAAATATTTGCAAATTACATGTCTGATAAAAGATTGTGTCTGGAATATATAAAGAACTATCAAAAATCAAGAAAGCCAACAACTCAGTAAAAAATCGTGGGTGCTTTCCATAGAAATGTTTATTTGCACATATGCAAGTAAGCCCATCCTTAACATTATTAGTCATTAGGGAAATGCAAAATAAAACCACATGAGATACTGCTTTATACCCAATAGGATGATGCCAATAAAAAAGACACCAAGATGTGAGAATATGCAGCGCATAGAACTCTCAAACACTGCCGGTGCAGATGTAAAGACGCTGCCGGTGCAGATGTAAAGAAAGACGCTGCCGGTGCAGATGTAGAGACGCTGCCGCTGCAGATGTAGAGAAAGACGCTGCCGGTGCAGATGTAGAGACGCTGCCGGTGCAGATGTAGAGGAGACGCTGCCGGTGCAGATGTAGAGACGCTGCCGGTGCAGATGTAGAGACGCTGCCGGTGCAGATGTAGAGACGCTGCCGGTGCAGATGTAAAGTGGGACAATGACGTTGGAGGAGACTTTGCCGCTTCCTACAAAGTTAAGTTTGTAGCTGTGATATGATCCAGCCGTTCTACTCCTTAATATTGACCCACAGGAAATGAAAACATGTGCTTATACAAAAACTACACATTAATGTTCACAGCAGCCTGATTTGTGATAGCCCAAACTGTAGGCAACCCAAATGTCCATCAACAGGTGAATTCATGAAAAACAGTTGTATCCATGCAACGGAACATTACTCGGCAGGAAAAAGGAATGAACTATTTATTGATCTCTTCAGTAACGTGGATGAACGTCAAAATAATTTTACTGAGTGAAACAAGCCAGAAAAAAAGGAGGATATACTGTACATAAGTCCATTTTTATAGGTATCTAGGAAAAATGCAAACTAACGTATCGTGACAGAAACCATGGATGGATTGGGCAGGGAGGTGTGGGATGGAGGAATTGCAAAGGGCCAGTGGAAATAGTTTCAGGAGATGGATGTGAATACGTTCTTTCTCTTGATTGTGGTGATGTTTTCACAGGCATACACACGCCAAAATTTATTAAAAATGCCCACTTCAAATGTGTGCTATTTATTGTATGACAATTAATTCTCTTGTGATGGTTAATTTCATGTCCACTTGGCTGGACTATGGTGTCCAGTTGTTTGGCCAAACACCTGTCTAAATATTGCTGTGAAGTTATTTTTAAGGTATGGTTAACATTTAAAACAGCAGACTTTGAGAAAATAGATGATCTTCCGTTACGTGGGTGGGCCTCATCCAGTCAGTTGAAGGCCTTAAGGGAAAACACTCTGATGCCCCCCAAGAAGAGGGAATTCTGCCTCTGGATGGACTTTGGACTCCAGCTGTGACCCCATCTCCTCCCTGGGTCTCCAGCCTGCCTTGTCCTGCAAATTCTGGGCTTGCCAGCCTCCACACTTGCATGACCCATTCCTTAACTCTCTCCCTCTCTCTCTGTCTCTCTGTCTCTCTCTCTGCCTCTCTCTCTCATTGGTTGTGTTTCTCTGGAGAACCCCAACTAATACACCTCTGTAAAGCTGTTATAAATATCAAAAGATACAAAAGATGAAAACCCATATTCCCGTTGACAGCATATTTAAAATTACAAATGGAAAAATTGTCCCATGATCCATTCAGCAGCTGAAAGAAAAAAGATTTATAATATAGGTGAAAGACTGGTAATACCTGTTGTTGTCTTATTTATACCTTTCTGTATTTTTTACATTTCAAAAAATTGAAAGAAATTAATTGCAAAGTTAAAAGAGTTCTTACTCATCAGTAATAAAAAGACAAAACACCAGGAGAAAACTTGGTAAAGGATATAAACAGTTGATTCACAAAAGATGTTAAAATGACTTATACATGTTAATCTTCATTAGAGCAAATGAATGCAAATGGAAAAAATAATAAGAACTTTTTATCAACTAAGTAACTGTCCAAGTTACTTGAGTCAATAATAACAACCAGGCTGATATGGGTTGACTGAAATGGTTACTGTCAGGTACTGTCTGGAGAAATGTAAATTAATATAACATTATTTGGAAATTCATTTAGTAATATATAGCAAGACCTTAAACCAGTGTCCTTATTTTGACCTAACAATTCTAGTTCTGCAATATTTTTCTACAAATAACCATAACTACAGGAAATGATTTCAGTACAAGTGTGTTCATTGCTGAAATTCTTAAATAGTCTAAATGCTTTCTAAATGCTCAGAAATAGTCTAAATGTCCAAAAAAATATGATTGATTAAAAAAAAGGTGGTATTTATGCATTACAGAATTTCAGACTGCATAGAAACAATGTTCTGGAAGAATATGTGGTGCCATGAAATAACGTTCACTACATATAAAGAGCCTGTTTACAAAAGAGTTACGGACCCAGCAATTTTACTCCTAGGTATGTCTCTGAGAGTAATGAAAACATATGTCTACCCAAAAACTTGTTCATAATGTGACTAACAGCATTACTCATAGTAGCCGAATGGCAGAAGGAACCCAATGTCTATGAATTAATGAATGAATAAACCAAAGGGGTCAAGCCATACAATGGAATATTACTCAGCCATTAAAAGGAGAGTAGTACTGATGCCAGCCTACGACATGGATGAACCTTGAAAACATTATGCTAAAAGAGAGAAGCCAGTCACAAAAGACCACATGTTACATGATTTCATTTATATGAAATGTCCAGATTAGGCAAATCTATAAAGAAATCTATAAATCAGAAAGTAGGTTAGTGGCTGTCTAGGGCTTGCCAGGATGGTATGGAGGGCTCTGGGGTAACAGAGGGTCTGGGGGTGATAAAAATGTTCTAAAATTGATTGTGATGATTGCACAGGTGTTTAAAATTATTGTATTATACACTGTTTAAATGGGTGAATCATACGGTTTGTAAATTATATTTCAATTAAGCTGATACAAAAATAAGAAAAAATAAAGATCTGCAGAGTGAATGTGGCAAAAGGAGTGTAAAGTTACTAACAAAATGCCAAGTGTGGTTAACTGGGTGGTGGAAGGAAGGAACATTTGATTTTCTCTTTGCTTATCTGTCCGCTTTACAAATTTTTCTATAAGTGAACTTAACTGAGTAATGAGAGGCAGGGGAGCAACAGTGCTGAAAAGCACCCTGTCTGGAGTCAGACTGCCTGGGTCCGGCCTTTGCTAGCCCTTACCAGCTAAAAATACTGCAGCAATCCCCTTCCTTCCTTCCTGCCCCAGCTGTCCCACTTGTAAATTCAGGAACGGAGTGCTTCAGGGGATGGTCCTGAAGGTTGAGTCAACCATCTCTACCTGCCCAGAACATGGAATAGAGCCTGGCACACAGTACAGAGAAAGCACCACTTATCATTATTAAGACTGAATCGATAAAATGGATAATTGTTCATAAAAATGACACATAGATTCCCTCTACCAAGTCCCTGGAAAGCACTGTTCCAGGGGCTGAGAGTTCCGCCAGGTTGCTCTCCATCTCCTTGGAGATTACAGCCTGCACCTGCCTAAACTTCCCACTCCTGCTTCTGTATCTTCTGCCCTTTGATGTTTCCTTCTGGGCTGCAGCTTCCGCATCAGCCTGAAAGCTCACAGAGGAAGCGGCTGACCTCACTTACTTGCCGTCTGCAAGGAGACACCGCTACCCTCTTCCCAGTTTTCCAGCCAGAATCTTGGAGTCACTCAGGACACCACCATCCTGGTCCCCCCCTTCCCATTTCCCATGGCCAGTCAATCCCATCTCCCGAACAGCTCCGGAGTGCACCTGTGTCCCCTCATCCCCTCTCTCCCAGAGAAGCAGCCAGCCCGCCTCTCACATGGACTTGTACACCTGCTGCAGACTGACTGCTGTCCTGCCTCCCCTCCCCCACCCTCCCCCTGCACTCACTTTGGAAGTGATGTCTTTCCAAACGCACACGGGAGACAAGGGTGCCAGCCCTCAAAGGGAAACCGGCCGTGTTTCCAGACGAGGGGCAGCCGGGCCCACCACAGTCCAGCCCTTTAGCTGCCTGCTACCTAGACCCACGTGTATTCTTCATAAAAGGGGACCTGCTTTTTCATAACAAAGTCCCTCCCCGTTGTCCCAGTGGAGACATCCCATCTCACCCAGTTAAAACATCCTGCTCAGTTCAGGAGCTCTGGGAGCTGCCAGGGAGCCTGGCAGCCCATGACTGAGTGACAAATATGACATTCAGTATGGAGGAGAAAGAGCGAATGGGAAAACCACAACCAATATTCCTGTTTTCAAAAGCAGAGCGGGGAAAATGAGGCACGCTTATCTCTAAGACGAGCCAAGATGTCCTGCCCAGACTTGGAAGGAGTCGTGAGGACCCACCCTCACAAGCCACGCCTCCTCTATGGGGTCTGTCCATTCCTGCCTCCGTGGCCACCCGAGCCGTCCACAGTGCAGGCGCCCCTCCCCGGGCCAGGTCTCAGCAGGCCTGTGACTATCCACTTGATGTGGGGTGAGACCCAAGGATTTCCTCGGGGTTGAACACTTCCATCCCTTGTTTCCTAGGCTTGAAGTGAAGGTGGTGGTGTGATTCTCTAATAAACTCACCGGAGTTTCAAAATTTAATGTTCTATCAGTTCTGGCTAGTAATCAAAACCAGCCAGTCAACAACAACAAACTGTCACTGGGTAGTATGCTTGGATCCAGAGCTGGCTTTCTGTTGCCTAGCAACAGAATTCAGCGCTCTGCTCATCCCCATCCTGTTTCCATCTTGGTCTCTCACGGGGCCTCCAGGAACCACCGGTGTCTGCCCCTACCTCTGGGCTGCATCCTAGCTGTGCCGTTGTGATCAGATCAGGATCGTTGGCCTCCGCTCAGGAGGCCCCAACCTTGTCTCTTTCCCCCCCCCGCACCTTACCCCTTCTGGCCTCACTGGGTTTCCGGCTCTCCATGTCCCTGGATTCCGAGTCATAAGCACCAAGAACTCCATCATTCTTCCTCTCTCTGGTGAGAGTTTTCAGTACAGGGCGTGAACTAGTCGATCCACTCCGACTTCCTAAAGTTTTCCACCTGACAAAGGTTCTTTGCTCGAGCAATCTTTAGTCAGGCTCCAGAACCTTCTCTAGGCCCTACTTCCTTGTAGGAGCCACTTTTACCAAGAATGCTGCTAAGTCTGTTTATTCAGAACCTGATCAGGCTCCTTACCCTCCCCCCACTCCCCCAGGTGACCTCTGACCACCTGGCCTGCCTGCAGCAAGAATCCTGTTGGGTCGGCTTCGCCAGAAGCGCCCCCCACCCCAACCCTGATGCTTCCTCTTAGTCATTTTCCATCCACTGACTCTCACCTGCTCCTTGGCCATAAATGCCCACTCACCCATGTGGCAGGCAGGGTTGAGCCCAGTCTGTTTCCCCCACTGCAAAGTCCTATCCCAGCGGTCCCTGTACACATCATGATGGTCCTGAATAAAGTCTGCCTTACCGTCTTCAACAAGCGTCACTGAATTTTCTTTTTTTTAATACATGTCAAACTCCTGACATTGCGGCCACAAACATCTCCTGGCCTGAGTTTCAGGATGAAGGAGACTGTTTCATTCAGCGTGTCCCCCTCCCTCTGCTCAGACCACCCTCCCCAACCAACCACTATCACCATCTCCTGCATCCTTCGCAGGACAGCCCCGATTTATCCTCCTAAGTTCAACACAGACCGCATCTCTCTATAGAACAGTGTTTGTCAAGCAAAGAAAATTACAGTGAGCAAAAATTACTGGGTGGGCAACCAGCACTTTAAGAAATGAATTAGGATAGAATTGAACATATCAGAGAGTCTTGAGGGTATAAGTATTGTTCTGTGAAGCTTTCAAGTGTTTGTCTGCCTGTGTGCGTGTGTGTGTGTGTGTGTCTTAAGGATGGCACCACAAATATTTGAAAAGCACCGGAAGCACCCCTGGGGCGCCCCTGTGGAGCCCCACGACCCGGTCTGGACCAACTTTCCTCTCCTCTGCCCCAGCGGGCTCTCTAACGGCCCTGCCCCCTTCACAGCACCGGCCACACGGCACTGCACTGGCTGGTTTCCTAAATCAGCCACACATTTCCACGGGACAGAAAGTGCATGCCTGGTCCACTTTCCCTCCTCCAGCACCTGGCATCTCATAGGCGCTCAGTAAATTGACGTTGAGTAAATGAATGTCCAGAACAGGAGCTCAGAATGCACAGGATGAAATGCACGGTGTAACATTTTTACAAGGTACATCCTTTTAACGGGATGAAATCAAATGAATGAATTGTGAAGGTGATGCAGGCATCCATGGTGGCTCCATGTACTCCGGTTGAGGGGCCCGTCCCTGAGCCAGAGGCAGAGGAGACAAGGGGTCCTGCCCTCGTGCCCGCCCCGCCCCCCCC
>NW_006780611.1:1930219-1931633 GCF_000442215.2 Lipotes vexillifer | reverse complement strand
CCCCAGTTCTCAGGGGTCTGGGTTCTGCAGCACCTCCCTGCCAGCCAAGGGAGACGGGCAGCCACAGTTGGGAAGACACTGAGACGGGAAGTCAGAGTATTGTAATTAAACAGGACCAGAAAATGTATGAAGAAAATCAGCCTGGATACAACCATATTACAACACCAGCCCTGCCCGAGCCCCTGGCCAAGGCGCCCACGGAGCCGACCCCTGGGTCCAGACAGACCACCTGGCCTGCGTCTTCCGCTCTCTGCATGCTCGCTTCCCCCACTGTGTGTGTGTGTGTGTTTGTGTGTGTGTGTGTGCACGCACGCATGCGTGCACGCGCGTATATGCATGTATGTTGTGTGTGTGGTGTAAATGTGTGTATATGCTGTGTGCACATGGGTGTGATGTGCACGTGTGCGTGCTCCTGGGAGAGCTGTCCCCTCACGCCCTCACGCCAGTCTCCCTGGTTCCTCAGGGGCCTCCCCAGCCAGGACTCAGGCGAAAGGAGGGACGTGAGTGAACTTCTCCCATCTCTGCTTCTCCCAGCTATTCAATCAGCACTCAGGCCCTCTAGCGGCTCCTGAGAAAGGGTCCCCAGCTCCCCTTCCTCACGCAAGACCCCCTGAATTGGGAAGGATGCGTTTCTATGGCATGTCCACGAACCGGCAGGGAGGCAGTGCTCAGGAGGACGGTGTGTCTGGGCACCGCAGGGTCAGAGCCTCCCCGGGTAGCTGGACCATCTGGTCAGCACCTGGACTTGGGAGCTCTCTTGCTGAGGGGACAGGAGAGGGAGGAGTGGGGATGGAGAAAATGACCTCAGAGGATGCACTTTCTCCATCCTCGGCATTAACACAGGAGACCAGTCCCGGGTGGGGAATTTAGAGACACAGGACTGGAGCCTTGTGAATGGTGCGCACGGAGACCGCTCACCAAGGCCAGGACAGTAGGCAGAGGTGGAGGCAATGCAGAGGGGCCGAGGACAGGGCTCCTGGGACGTGTGTCCTGGCCTGGCAGTGCCCGTCCTGGGGAAAGGAGCAGGCTTTCCTGGGTGCTCAGCTGACTCTGCGCGGGTCCAAGGCTGTGCTCTCCAGTGGTTTGAGGACGCCAACAAAAAACCCAGAACAGGGATGACAAGGCCCATCCGCGTAAAGGGTCCAAAGCCCCCTATACTTGGAATAAACTCCGGTAACCCCAGCCCAGGCAAGGTCTGGGACCCAGCGTTGTAGGCAGGGGCGGGGAAAGGATGTGGGCGCCGAGGGCCTACGGGCCATACAGCCCCAGTCCACAAACTTCACGCTGGCCGGCCCGTCCCCTCGCGAGGTGCCCAGGCCGCGGGCGCGCCGGGCCGTCTCTGTCGCCATCCAGAGGCGCGGTTCCAGCGCTTCGTCCACTCGGCCGCCGCCGGCCTCCCCCGCCAGCACCGGGG
>NW_006780611.1:1925420-1930203 GCF_000442215.2 Lipotes vexillifer | reverse complement strand
CACTCTCTTTCCCGCACCGCGCACACACACACACACACACACACACACACACACGCACACGCACACACGCGCACACGGCCGGCAGAAGCAAGCGGGATGGAGCTGGGAAAGTTTGGCACCAGGTGCGGAGCGGCGGCGGCGGCGGCGGCGGCGGCGGCGGCGGAGGATGGCGCGCGCGGGGCCCGCACGTGGAGGCCGGCGCGGGGGCGCGGGCAGGGCCGGCTGCTGAGACGCGCTGCTGCCCCCCGCGCGGGCGCCGCGGCTTCAATGGCGCCATCGCCCAGGACCAGCAGCCGGCAAGATGCGACCGCCCTGCCCAGCATGTCCTCAACTTTTTGGGCGTTCATGATCCTGGCCAGCCTGCTCATCGCCTACTGCAGTGAGTACCGCGCGGCCCGGGTCCTCGGCCGGCCCTCCGGTCCCGCGTCCTCCACCCCCACCATCCTGGAGGCCTGTGTCCGTTCCCTTTCCCCGCTAGCCGGCCCTGTCCCCTGCCACCCTCCCGGGCCTCCTGAGCCCTGCCCTGCCTGCCCTTCGTGACGAGGGCTCCCTGTGCCGACTTACTCCCGCAACTCAGGGAGTAGGCTGGCGAGCTCCGTTTTACAAGTGAGGAAACTGAGGCTGAAGGTCCTCGAGAGGCGCATGGTGGCCACACAGTAACTTCCCCCCTGAGACTCTGGTCGGTCCCAAGCCCCGTGTCGGTCAGCTGTCCTCCCGTCTTGTACTTTCATGGATTTCTTTGTTCCACGTGTGCATTTGCGTTTGACTCTGATCTGAGGAGGCGGCGGCAGGTCCGGGGCGGGCGGGCAGCGCTGCCTGGGCTGTCGGTGGAGCGCCTTGCCCTGAGCTTTCCTCTGGCGACACTCCGGCGGGGGACGCGGCGGCCGAGTCCGGAGCGGGGCGCCTGGGGAAGGAGCGGGGCTCGGGCTAGGTCGCGCGGCTGGAGCTTCTGCCTTCCCGGGAAGCAGGCTCGCCGGCGCTTTCCTAAAAAAGACAAGTGAGGGCTGGGGTGCCCGGAGAGGGCTCGCCGCTTCCGCCGGCATTTCGCGAGTAGGGTCCGGGGACGCGAGCCGGTGAACCAGTGGGGCTGGCGCAGGGCCACGGGCTCGGGGCTGGGGTGGCGCGGGCTGGCGGGCGCCCGGGGCACAGGCTGTGGGCTGGGGGACCGGGAGCAGGGTCGGGGTCTGCCTGGGTGTGTCGGGGGGCTGCGCCCGGGGCACAGGCTGGGGGCTGGGGGAGTGGAGGCTGGTGGGACGCTGGGCACAGCCTAGGGACTGCGGTGGGGGTGGATGGTCAATGCTCCGGACACGGGTTCGCGGCTGGTTGGATGGGTGGGGAGTGGTCAGCGTCCCGGGCACAGGCTCCGGGCCGGGATGGCGCGGGCAGGTGGGCTCCCCCGCCGACCGCCTGGCACAGGGTCCGGGTCCCTTCCTATCCTAGCGGGAGGAAAGGACGGGCGCTGAGGAACACCTGTCATGGAGAATTGCCATGGGCGATGGAAAAATATGGATTCTTTACAAAAAAAAAAAAAAGTGAGACTAAACATCAGCCACTGCCACCTGCAAACTAGAGAGTAAAGTTGCTCCTACATGGTTGGGAAAATAATTCTTCTTACAGAAATTTAACAAATAAGCTATTTTTTAGGTTCTCATTTAGAAATATAAAAAAAAAAAAAAAAAAAAAAGAGAGAGAGAGAGAGGGAGAGGGAGAGAGAGAGAGGCCGGCGCGGAGCCTCGCTCCCCGCCACCACCTCGCAGCCCTCGGCCACCTAGCTCCCAGCCCGAGCCTTCGCTCTCTCCAAAATGGGACCGCGGCGGGCCATGGAGACGCGGGGCGCGCGCGGTCGCGGAGTCCTGGGACAGCCCAGCCCCCCTTCATCGTCCCCAAATGGCGGTGCTCAGAGCAGGAGTCGTGCTGCTGGTCTCAGCCGGGTTGTGCATTTCGCTGCAGTTGCTGTCGACGCGTGGGGACGCGTGGGGAGGGGTCTCCGAGCGGGAAGATTCCCCGTGGGGCCGCAAGCCCGACTGCCCAGACTGGCACCGCCATCCCGGCTGCACCCTGCCTGCCCCTCCGAATGCGTTCCTGCGCTGGCTGCCTGGAGCGGGGCTGTTCTGGGGGTTTGAGCGAGGTCTGTGCCCTCTCCCCAGCTCCTCGCGGCCATCTCGGGGCCCTGGGGCAGCGTTCCCAGGGTTCCAGAGAAGAGCCTCAGCCGGCTTCCTCGGCCATGGGGAACAGGTGAAAAGCAGGTAAACTCGGAGCTCACCCAGGAGGTGTCATTTAAATGCACTTCCTGGTGACAGCATGGGAGGGGGGCTCATCCAGCAGTGTTTGGGAAGGGGATTGTTGTGCCCCAAGTCCCCAGGCTGCTGTCCCTCCCCGGCTCTGGGGACAACGTCGTTGGTGCCAAGGCGAGAACCCGGAAACAACAGGCTGGCTGGGGAGGCAGCCCTCCGGGTACAGAGAGGAGCACCTGCTAATTGTTGTTAAGTACACGACACCTCCGCCCTGCCCTGTGGCTTCAACACTTTGCACCCCAGGTGCGCCAGCCAGGGCCTTCCTTTCTCACCTTCTGTGTGCAATCTCTGCTCACTCCACCCCCCCACCCAGCACCTCCTGAATCTGAAGGGGGACCCGCAATGTCTGTCCTGACACTCACACCTTTGCCAGACTGCTGCCTGCTCCAGGTGGCAGTCGGGGCCTGCCCGCTGCTCAGACACTTGGTGGAACCCGAGATCCCATTGGACACTCGGGCTGCTTTGCGGAGGCCTCCCTGGCATTCTGGAAACAGCTCTTCCACCAGGACGACGACATTTGGTAAAGAAAAAACATCTAATCCAGAATGGCAGAAATCATTAATAGCCGAAGCTTGGGTTAACCACATTTTTATGGTTGTTTCCACCTCCATGGAATGGAATAACTGACAATAAGATAACGTTTTTGGACACACCCCATTACACCAGAAAGGCACTTGGAGAAATTAAAACATTTCGCTAATATACAAAATAGGCATATGCACTTGGAGGAATTAAAACACTGCACTAAAATACGAAATAGACATAATAATAATTGATAGCTTGGAGCATCAGTCCTAGAGAAAAAAGAACTTCTTTTTTTTTAGAATCGATAAAGCAAATAAAATGCAAATGGAACAGTTCCTGTGATTTCCTTCCCTTTTCCAGTATATCTGGGATGAAGAATAGTTGGCACCCATGTCTGTAAATTGTTTTTGTTATCAGTAAGGATTTTTATTACCCCAAATTTTTGTTTTTGTGTTTTGGAGCAGATCTATTTGTATCATTAGTTAGGGAGACTGGTAAGTGTCATACAGGATTCAATTATCCTGCCTATTAAATCTGTGCATTTCTCTGCAGCACAAAAGGTGTTCACTTCCTGGAGCTGCTAGAAGAAAACTGGAATCTTTCTTGGCGTCGTTTTCGGTTAGGGGTGTTCTACTGTTCTTGGCCCCGTGAAAGCCCTCCCTTCTTTGAAGCCTGCTGAGATTCATATTTAAGGAGATGGGCTCCACCCTCTGGCTGGAGAAAGACCTGCAGTCCACCAATTAAGTTAGTTGCTATAGTGACACAGCCTTGTCATTTTTCTCCTGTTGGGGAACAATTGACAGGAGAAACAGAGGAAGGGGGCCCTTGATGGCTTTCTTTAGAGATGCAGACTCCATCTCTGTGTACCTTTCCATTACAGCAGGGATGGACGCTTCATGAAGACTTATCTTGGGGAGGTGATGAGCTCCGATGAGAAAATTGAAACTCTCTTTCTTTGTGGTCTGGGGAAACCTCTGTCCTCATGGCTTGGAAAACGCTGAGTTAGATCGTCTATCCCCTTAGCATATCTGGAGGGGAGAGTTCTGCCTGGACCTGGTTCTTGGATGGAGTGGGACAGCTCTGGCGAAACCAGAGTGGTTTGCCTGTGTGCTGTGCTCAACCCCGAGACCCCGAAGATGCAGTCTGTTGTGCTGGCTTACAACATACTGTCTGTAATAACCGTGAGGGGGGTGGAGAGAATGATGAGCTAGTGGCGGCCTTAGGACACTAAGCCGTGACTTGACACTGTGCACGGTGTTTATTTCGAAGTCCGAGAAGGCTGTGCTTTCACGTAGATTGCCCGTCTCCTATTTGGACGGGCTTGGTGGACAGCTGCTCCTGGCGTGTAAACGGTGGGTGGGAGGAAAGTCTTATATTTTAAAGTACCAGGGAGTAGGGTGCGAGAGGCAATGTGCCTCTGGTTTTGACTTGTTTTTTTTTTTCAAATAAATCTCATCAAAATTGAATGGTAGCTTTAAGCTAAATCTCATGCCATAGACCTCATGCAACTACGAGAAGAAATTACAAACAACTTCTGAATTGTTTTTTAATCCATTAGAATATAAAGAAGCGTAGGCTTTCTGATGCTGCATTTTCCTTATAAATACAATTTATTGCATATTTAGGAGAGATTAGAATATGCCACTTTCCTGCTGTTCAAATTTGATTTCTGGGGTTTTCCAAGAGGTGAAATTGGAAATCCTGGAAACTGAATGAAGTGATGACATTCAGAAGTTTATTTCTCATCATTTTTTTTTTTTCCCTCCTACTGTGTTTTTTATTTGATGAATTTCTGGCCGGAGAAGATGTGCTGTGTGTTTTCTTTCAACTACATAAGGAGATAGGTTGCCTGTTTGTGGGATTTGTATTAGTGGAACTCCACGCCCAAGGATCGGTGAGCTGGGGGAGGTTATGCCCCTGGAAGCCAGCCAGACTGATTGGTGCCCCCCCCTGCCCCACACCCC
>NW_006780611.1:1894591-1925288 GCF_000442215.2 Lipotes vexillifer | reverse complement strand
CCCCCCCCCCCAGCCCCCCCCCCCCCCGCCCAGACACCGCCAGGAGGGGCCACGCCCTCCAGGACTCCCCTGGCATCTCACTCTTTGCAGCGAGGCCAGAGGGTAGCGCCTCCCAAACGGGGGCTGTGTGCCGCAACTCAGCTGGCCGGGTCTTCGGCACCAGGCATCTGGGCTGAATTCCGCCCTGGAATTTCTCGCTTGGGACCTGCCACTTGACATCCCCGGGAGGAGATACGGAGATCAGCTTTTGTGGCATGATGTATTTTCAGGTGACTTTTATGGGCGTGATTACAGGAAAATGTTATGATAATGTGGCTCAAGAAATGGGAAGAAAAGCAAAACATTAAAATCCCCATTTCGTTATATAGCTCCGCAGCTGCGCTGATTTACAAGGGCTCATTTTTGCATTAAAATGTGGTGCTCTGGAGTTAATGACCTCTACAGAACGCCACCTGTCACCCAGAGCCCTGGGTGCCCGCTGAGTGTTGGGGAGGAGTTTGGTTGATAAGGAGGATGTGGGTCAGGGTTCCTGCGTGAGAGGGGATCAGTCGGATGCTGGTGGCAGAGGGGGCTGGCCGCTGGATCTGCTGGACTTTATTGGTTTGGGGGATTGTCACTGGCTGTCCTCTCAGGGGCCGGGGCTGGCACATGGGGCTGAGAGTGCCTGGTGGTGTTCCTTTCTGCAGGCAACCTTGCACGCCATCCGTGAACCCCAGAGCCGAGCTCTGGCCGCCCGGGCTGCCCCGGGGCTCCCACGGCTTCTGCTGAAGTGTCCAGCAATGGCCTGCTACTCCTTCCATGTCCCCCTCCCCACGGTTTCCATATCTGAGCCCTGGAGTGGCGCTAACTGAAGCTCCCAGCAGGCAGCACAAGCTGTCTGATGGCTGGGCTTTCCAGAAACGGCCCGGCAGCTGGCAGCAGATCTGGGCAAGCCGCCCCATCTCTCCTTCACCCTGCAGACGTGGTGGAGGGCTCCCGCAGGCTTTGTAACGTTTACTTATTTATTCCAATGGCTGGCAGGAGTCGAGTGTGGAATCACTTTTGTCTCCAACTAGGCCGGCGGGACTCCTCCGGCATCCCCTGGTCCTCGTGGCTCTCGGGAGGCCCAGCTCCAAGTTGGCGTGCCTGCGGCGTCCTCGGGAATGGTGGGTATAGGCCTGGTGGGACAGTGGCTGCTTGGTGACATGTCCCCTGGGGAAGACCCCACTCATCTTACGATGTTCCCGCCTCCCGGTCCTGGGCCCTGGTGTGTCACCTGCTGTGGAGTCGGCCTCCCCCGTGGAGGGGCTGGCCTCTGTGGGGTTCCACCTGGGGACCTGGCCCTCCTTCTAAGTGTGCTGGAGGCAAGAGCGGTGCGGAGCCGGCCCCTGGCGTCCGTGCCTCAGCCTGTTCGTGTGATGAGGAATTAGGAAGCCTGGGGACACAGAGATGGGCAAGACCGCTTGCGTCCCAGTGTGGGGGGGCTGGACGGTTAGCACAAAGCAAAGGCAGTAGAGAACGGGGCAACCCAGCTGGGCCCGGCACCCTGTTCTGCTGGGGTCCTTGCCTGCCTTCTCTCAGGTCACCGCCTGCCCCAAACTCCTGGCCCAGGGTCTGGCTCTGAATCCCCTTCCAGCCCCGGAGCCTCCTCTTGCCCTGCCCGGCCTTCGCCAGGGCCTCTGCATTGCAGGGCAGCCTCCAGCTCTGTCCCTGTGCCCAGCCTTCTGTGAGTCCTTCTCCAAAACACGCCTAGCCATCCTCCAGGTCTGTCTTCCCCACCGTCACCCGAGTCCCCCCTGCATACATCAGCATCGTCCTTGGTGGCCCCTCCGTCTCCAGGCTGGCCGACGGGAGATCCCCACGCGTGGCTTCCCTTAGGGTGGAGCCGGCACCAGTCCTCTCTTCCCCGTCTCGCCGCCTCCCCGCTCACGTCACTCAGGGCCTCACAAAGCCCATCTTTCCTGCCCCGGTGGCCCTCTCCAGCCCTCTGTGTTGGCTGGCAGAGTTCAGCCCGGGGCCGGCACCCCAGGGCTCCCTTCGTGGGAATGTGATGTGTGTGCCCGTTCTCTTCTGCGTGGCCAGGTATTACTCACTTCGATACCCCACTGTCCACGGACGGGGTCCCTCGCATGGTAACTCCCCCATAGTTCTGCTGAATGCAGCGAGGGAACCCTGAGCTGGACTGGTCTCCAGAGCATGCCCTGACCCCAGTGGTGGAGAACTCCTCTTCCAGGAAGCCTCCCCTGAATGCACTGCCTCCTTTCCCTCTCCAGCGCTCTGTGTGTTCATCTGGATGCCGGCTGTCACGGCTCTGGGCCTTCGGGCATTGACTGCCCCATTCTCTGAGAAAACACTTGTTGATCCTGGTGCCCTGGGCAGTGAGCTGTGACCGGGATGGGGCTGAAGGTCTGGGCGCTAAGGACTTGGGGTGCCCCGAAGGTCTGGGGGCAAGGCCTAAGGGCTAGGGGTGGGGCTGAGGGTCTGGGTGTGGCCAAAGGACTGGGGGCAGGGCCGGAGAGATGTATTCTGAAAATTGAAGTTCTTGGATCCGGAGCATCCAATCTTGTTCTAACAGCGTCTGATTGAAAAGGAGAAAAAAGAAAAATGTGTGGAATCTCAATGAAACGTTCACTGTTTTCAAAGAGTCCTTGGTAGGCTTTCACACTGCCCGAGTGGAAAGCTCTCCAGACCCTGCCATCAGCCTCACCTCCTTTCCTTAGCTTTTTCTCATCCTTCTTTCTTTCTATTTCTTTCTCATGACATCCCTGGGGTTTCTTCCCCGTAGCACTGTGGACATTTGGACCAGGTTGCTCTCCAGGGTGGACTTTCCTCATGGTGGGGTGTTGGGCAACATCCCTGGCCACCACCCACTCGGTGCCAGTAGTCTCCACCCCCTCCCCAGGGTGATAACCAAGCCCTTGTTGTGTGTCCCCTGGGGGTAGAATCCCCCCCATCCTTGGGACGTCTGATTTAGTTTGTGGGTCCGCAGTCCACAGGATTGTTCTGGCGTTTCCTGGTTTTGTTGAATCGGGACTCTGGTCCTGGGGCTCAGTGCCAGCAGCGTGACAACCTCATGCCCGCGTCTGTAGCTGAACAGCCAACATAGGGGTGGGAGGACATTCAGCCGGTCACCTTCTCTGGCAGGTGCATCTCCCCAGTCGTGCCCAGACGGGCTGGGCTGTGGGAAAGCCTGTCTGCTGGGAGGGGACAGCATCTCCCCACACTTCTGTCTCCAGAGCTTGGAACCAGCCTTAGGGCTTGAGGTCGGAACCAGCCTTTAGGGCTTGAGGTCGGAACCAGCCTTTAGGGCTTGAGGTCGGAACCAGCCTTAGGGCTTGAGGTCGGAACCAGCCTTAGGGCTTGAGGTCGGTCTCAGATTCTTCCCCACATCCTGATTTCTCCATATCTCACACGTAACTTTATTGCTGATGATGATAAAGCCATTTAGAGGCAATAAAACATTCCTGATCCAACGGGGACAGGGGAGCCCACTCACTACCTGTCCATCATCTACCCACTGGCTTGACGATGCTCACCTTTTCAAGAGGCATGATTTTGGAGATTTCTGTCTAGAGCCCATTGGAACAAATTCATAAACACCATTCCCTCCAAAAGTTCTGCTGCCCTTGGCGTGACCTTGGCTGCCTGGAAGCTGCCTTTACTCAGTCCTTTTTGGGGGACGCCAGAGCCTGCTGCCTGTATCCCTGATGGGGCTCTGCCAGGCTCTTTCTGTTCCAGCCTGTGCCCGCCAGCCTTGTCACTGGGCCCTGGCTGGGCCCTAGGAGCCCCTGCACGGGGATGGTGCCCAGGGCCTATGCTGGCAGGGGGAGCATGCAGACCCCTATGCCTCAGGATGTGCCCCTGCCCACCCCCCTCCCCAACAGGCAGCGTGTTCTAGTCCCTGGGCAGCTTGCTGCCGCCTTCCTTCGGGAGCCCTACCCCATCGCCTTCCTCATGCCATCTGTGACCGTGGGGCGGCAGGGATGTGCTTCTGTGTATGTGGGTGCAGCTCGTGAAGATGCACATCCCACTGTACCAGGCAGCACTCCTGCACACGCACGCACGTGCACACGCACACTTGTGCGGGTCTCCCCGCAGCCCCCAGCCCCGGCCTGCATGTTGCTTTTCAGTCTCAGACTCGCGTGTCATGAGCCAAAGCCATTGACGGCCCCGCCAGAGTCCTAGTCCCGGGAGACCCTAGGTGGTGAGCCCAGGGCGGCGGGGGGATGGGGTGGTTGGGGACTTGACTATCCCTAGAGCTTTTCCTCACCGGTTCCTTTTTAACCAGAGAAGTGGGATGCACAGGTGTGGCCTGGCGGCTTCCTTGGAGCGTACAGGCCTGGGGACCATGCACTGGAGAGCAGGAGCGGACAGAGCTCAGGGCTCCCCTCCCTGTGCTGGATGCTTCCACTTCCCCGTCCCTTCATGCCGTGTCCCTGGTTTTGTGCATGCACGTGTGTACACACGCCACAGACACGCATCCCTTCTGATTTGGGGCCTCTGTCTCTGCACCTGATGGTGATGGCGCTAATGGTCTTTCCAGACCCCAGACGCCACGAGGATCAGAATGGAGTGAGTCTCATACTTTGTAGGGATCCAACCTGCGATCCCAGGACCAGCTCATCCCAGGGTGACAGGGGGCAGCATATGCTCGCCTGGACTTGGGCTCCTTGGGCTGGAGGACCAGTGAGATTTCGCTGTAGTTCACACAAGGAAGTTGCAATATCGCTGGACAGACACCTCGAGTGCACTTGCAAAGAGGGCGTGGGTCACTCGGGCCGCCTGGTGCCCAGCAGGCTGGGCCTGATGACCAGGTGTCCCTGAGCACAGGGAGCGTGCAGCCTCGTCCGCGGGGTGGGGGGCCCTCCATGCAGAGCAGGGACTGTGGAATGTTTGCTGCTGTGCCCACTTCTGCCCCGGCTGAGCTGGAGAGCAAACCTAACAGGATACTCCCTGACACCGAGCGGGCCGGCATACTCCCTGACACCGAGCGGGCCGGCAAGGACCTTGCCGGTTGAGCAGTGAGTCCCTGGGACCTGGCTGGCAGTGAACTCGGGGGCTGGGTTCCGCCTCCCGTGGTCCCTCCCCAGGCTGACATCCTCCCACAACCCGGAGCCACCTGCCACGGCACCTCAGGGCGCCCACGGCAGACAGGGCTGGGGGAGGTCAGCGGGTGGGCCTGGGCCCAGCAGCTCTGCCCAAGGACAGGCGGTGGGTGTGCCGGTCGCCCCGCGCAGGGTGAGGGTGGAGGACAGCTGGGGACTCACACTTGGGGTCCTGGCAGGGGAACAGCCCGGGAGGGCCAGCCTCGCATTCCCCGCCCACGGGCTTCCTAAGGCCCCTTCTTTTGGTGGCACATTCCCTCTGACGTCCTCCCCGACGCCTAAGGCACCCCCGGCTCCAGAGCTGCCAGGCACTCGGCCCTACCCCCATTGCCAGCCCCTTGGCCAGAGCCCGTCCTTGCACCCACCCTCCGGATGTTCAGAGCAACCGTGAACTCTCAAGACCACACTGTTGAAACAGAGTCACAGATGTGGACAGCAAACTTATGGTTACCAAAGGGGTCAGCGGGGAGGGTAAACTGGGAGGTTGGGACACTGACATACACACAATGCCATACATAAAACAGGTAACTAAGAAGGCCCTGCTGTAGGGCACAGGGAACTCCACTCAGTACTCTGTAATGGCCTGTATGGGAACAGAGTCTGAAACGGAGGGGATAGATGGGTACGCATGACGGATCCACTTTGCCATGTACACAACCCTGTACAGCAACTCTGCTCCAACAGAGACTAGAAAAGAAAGACCATGCCCGTCCCCCGCCCCAGCTACCTCAAGCCCGCAGCCCCTGCCTGGCTTGCTCGGCCTCCATCCTGGGGCCGCCCCCTGCCCCCCGCAGGACAGGCTCACGTTCTGCATATGGGGAGCTGCTGGGGAGGAAACGCACGGATTGATCTGAGGGGCGTCCTCGCCCGGGGCCTGCCTCCTGCCCCAGCCGTGGGTTCCCCCTGGCCTGTTCGCCTGTGCTCAGATCCTCTGCCCTGGCTGCCAGGTCCAGCAGCTGAGTGTGCTTAGGAAATGCTCTGGCCGCCCGAACACTCCTGTGGTCCAGACTCATCTCTCCAGAGAAGGGGGTGCCTGGGGTGCCCAGGGCGGGGCGGGGCAGACATGGGGCCGGGCTGCCCCTCGGAGGGCTGAACTCTGGTGACCTCGCCGTTCTGGCCCCCACGAATCCTCCCAGGGATCCGGGGCTGTGGCTGGAGAGAGGTGGTGGATACACCTCATGGGCGCACATAAGCACTCACCACATGAAGGAAGCCCTCTCCCTCTGACCCGGGCTCACAGGCCCTGACAGTTCTAGCAGGGCGGCCAGCGGAGCCTGACGGGCCACTGGGCCCGCGCACTGTGAGTGGTGTCCGCAGGTGGGAGGATGTAGTGGGCCTGGATGGGGACAGAGCTGGGGGCCCTGCGAGAGCCTCCTTTCTCTCCCGGGAGGCCCAGGCGTGAGCTGGAGGAGGGCTGGGTAGTGGGTGTGTGGCCCCGTTCTCATGGTCCCTCTCTGTGCCCCTGGGTCTGGGGCTGTGGACTCACCGCAGACGCTTGCTGTCGTGGTCACAGTCGTGCTGGGTCCACGGCATGGGCCTCTCCAGGGCAGGGCCCCCTGCACAGCACCCCTGGTTTACTGATGGCTCCGGAATGGTTTTCCAAAAGGACAGACAGAATCGAGTCCCTGCAGAGATGGGAGCGGGGTAGCCAGGGCCCTGAACTTTTCAGGACACCCCCTTCCCCAAGTTGTCCCCACCTGCCTTGTCTTGCTGTCTTGAATGTCCAGCAAGAGGGGCTGATTAATACAACTGGGCAGGCTCTCCCGGTGCCCTTGCTGATGGCCTGTGATGGGCCACTTTCTCCTAAGTTCTATTTGGAGGGTTTCACCTGATGTTTAGGAAGGTCAGTACCAGCATTGCGAACATCTCTGAGCTTACCTACTTGTTACTAAAATCCACCGATGATGAGGTGACGGCGGAGTCTTCCCAGCCTGCTTGACTGGACCGTGAACAAGTCGGCTGGAGCCGGGCTAGGCCATGGTCTCCTGCTGTCAGGTACCTGGGTGACATCGGGGGCCAGGGCATTGCTAGTTTTCCAAGACCTGCCTCGCATCTGATTTTAACTGAGCATTGAGGAAGGCAGTTTTAAAGCACACCCGTTGCCTGAAGCCTTGTGGTTCGGGGAGGGGTATCCGGACAGTTCTCTGGAGGGCTTTCCTATCAGGACATCACACGGTTAAAATGCTAATGCCTCCATGCCACCCTGAATGCCACTGGATGCAGGGGAGAGACCTCTCTCTGGCTCTGTTTCTAAATTATTTTTCTCCATAGCAGTTCCATTACCTAATAGCACTTCCCCGGGCATAGCTGAATGCCATTAATGGGTTGATAGGACTTGTGCTAATCAATTGATGCTAATTTATGGTCCTTGCTGCAGTGGCTGAAGGAGGCCAGCCACGGAGCCACGCTGGGTCTTCCGTGCATTTCCCTGTGTCTCTTTTCTTCCCTGGCTCATGTTAGGCTCTGTGGCCGTAGGAGTGAACCCTGCAGGGAGGCAGAGGCTGGCCGTCCGGGCTGTGTTTCGGAGGACCTATCCCATCCATGTCTGCAAGCTGGAGAGGAGAGGCCTCTGCTCCCTCAGCGCAGGAGGGCAGGGGCGGCGTCTAGGGAGACGGTCACCTTGAGATCACCGCGGGGGTGGCATGTGTTTCCAGAACTCACTGGGTTCTGGAAACACGCGTCTGAGTCGGGCCAGCTCTGTCGGGAGCCACCGCATTGTGACCCCCGGAGACCTTTGCTCTGGCGTCCTGGTCGGCCCAAACAACATGCATTCCACACATTAAAAATTGTCAGGACCCAGACCTGGGAGCAGGTGTGTGTTAATGAACTTGGGGAGGTTTCTGAACCCCACCACAGTGAGACGTGAGCTCTCAAGCTAAGAAAACAGCAAAACTTCACACCATCAGCATCTGGGACATTGGACGTGGGCACCAAAGACTTCTGAAACCTTCTGTCAGGCTTAGGCCTTGTGAGACACAGGCCACTGTCACGTAGCAACCCATGTGCTTCTTTACAAGAACTTTGATTTAGTCAAAATCAGTGTTCCGTGGTCAACAGAAATGCGTCTGCTGAGTGTGGTCAGAGTTCAGTCTGTTTTAGCTCCGTCTTCATCTTAAGGTTCCAGCATGAAAAAGGAACAGATTTTAAAGACAGGAGCAGCAGAAGCCCACGCGGTGCAGCCGGGTGGCCGATGGCCACCTCCAGCTCCAAAGGCCAGTGCATATGGGGAGGGTGCAGACGGCTTCATTGGACGCTGTCGTCATGGAGATTTTGCAAGATGCTCCAGTCAGCCCCACTGTCTCAGGTGGTCAGGAGGTTTCTGTCTGTTAGACCCTGGGAAGTGGGCAGGATACCCAGAGGCCTCTGTCCACTCAGCATGTCAGCCCCACCCACTGTGACCTGGAGGATGTGGGGCGGTGAGCCTGCTGGAGGGGCCAGGACCCTTGGGGAAGAGGCTTCCTGCGCACAGGCCGGGCCTGGGACCTTCCTCCCAGTGTCACACCCGGCCTGGGTTTGCCCCCTCAAACCTGATACCCGGTTTGCTCAAGCTCTATTCTTGGGGCCAGCAGTGGGGTGGGACGCTTCTGAGAAACAGGGGAGCCAATTCTGTGCCATGGAGCAGACGTGACACATACTGGAGTGTCCCTAGCGGGAGTCCGCGGGGCCTGGAAAGCTCCCTGGGGCGGGCCAGGCCACCTGTGACTACGGACACTCCACACAGCCTTGCCCACGGCCGGAGCCAGGTGGGACACCGCTCTGGCTTTGGGTGCCCAGAGCCTTCACCGGCCAGGTTCCCATCAGGGCGGCCGAAGCCTTAGCACGTCCTCTCCTGGGACTCAGGTGGATGCCGTGTGGGAGGGTCAGGAGCCAGCCCAGGCCCTGCAGGGCTTCGTGGCCTTGGACTCAGGGCCCTCCAGACCAGCGTTTGCTGAGCGTGGCCACATGTGGAAGGGCCCAGGCCTTGTTCCTATGACCAGTGTGCACCTGGAAGTTGGGGACGTCTCCATTCACAGGAGCTCCCACAGAAGTGGGGGGCTGTGGGCCTGCCAGCTCCACGCCGTGTGGCCCTGCGTTCACCCAGGTATGGGAGCCCCTCTGGGGCAGAACCTGGGCCTCCCATTGTCAGCTTGGCCCCGTCAGCTGGGTCAGGGCCTGCGAAAAGCAGGTGCCACGGATGAGTTAACCCAGGATTACTGCTGCTGTCAGCCATTTACACATGTGTGTGAAAAAGGCTCTGATGCTGATTTGGCTGACAGGGTGGGCTGGATATGGGGTGACCTGCCCGTCCAACCCTGACTTGGAAGGCTACCTCTGGCACGTGTTTTTACCTGGGTGGCAGAAGGGCCTTTAGCAACTTTCGAATCCACTAAAGTTCCAAAAGGAGACACAGGTCGTCCAGGCCACGGGGTCCTTGTGGCCAGCGTCTTGTTTTCCTGCCCAACTATAACCCAGACGAAGGCCTTGTTTGCCCCAGGAGTCTCCCCTCTGGGGCGCCTCTCACTTCTGTCCTACCACGAGTCCCTACATCGTTCCGGAATCCTGCCTCCAGGGTCCCGATTGAAGCCCCCATATTCCCCAGCCCTGGCAGACTCCCCCTCTCAGGGCTTCGGTGACCACGGCTGGATCTGCTGCCCAGACAGACATGTGCTGTCACCCCAGGGCTTGTCCATGCAGTGGTGCTTCCCCGTCCACACGGACCATCCTTGGAGGGGTGGGCGCTGGCCCTGCTATGTCACTCAGCTGCAGTCCTGGTGGATGGACATCCTGCCGGGCTCCCAGCAAACCGTGTCCACTTGCTCCTAGATCTTCACGGCAACCCTCCCAGCTCAATGTTTGTTTTCTCTTCATTGTAGAGGGAAGTGAGGCTCAGGGAAGGCAGGGGACGCGCGCAGGGTGCCTGGTGGGAGAGGTGGAAACAAAGCCGGGCCGTCTTCTGGGGCCCCAGCCTGGTCCTGAGGGGTTTGGGAGGCTTGGAGAGGAGACCCGTGATGGGACTTGTAGCCAGCCTTGGGGGGCAGCAGGGGATGGTCCAGACACCACGCCAAGAGGGGCAGGTGGGTCTTGGACTTCAGGGTCTGGACAAGTTGGGGGAGCCTACTGATGATATATCTGCTGTTTCCAAGTTAAGTTGCAATCGCACCTTTAAAAAGAGAGGGGAGAGAAAGAGGGGATGGGGGAGGGAAGGAGGTGGGGAAGGGAAGGAGGGGACGGGGGAGAGAAAGGGGTACAGTCACAGGGTGGGGCTCCAGAATGGAATCTCAGACGCCACTGCAGGGGTCCCTTCAGCTGGCAGGGTGCGGCCAAGGGTCTGCACTGGGGAGACTTTGGGTGCTTGGGTGCCTTCCATACCCCACCCCACCCAAGCCTCCTTGTGAGCTCTCTGGGCAGGGCAGTCGTGGACACTGTCCCGCACTGTGGGCGTGTCTGCCTGCAGGTGAGGCACACATTATTTGCCTTTGGGATTGAACCAGTTGCATCCGAATGCTCCCGTGCTCAGGAACCCACACAAAAGCCTGTAGCCCTCCCAGAGAGGACATTTCTTTTTTTTTTTTTTTTTAAGTTTTGTTTCAGTGACTTATTCTTTTTTTCTAATCTTGTTTTGTTTTGTTTTGTTCTTTTGACTGCATTGGGTCTTTATTGCTGCACGCTGGCTTTCTCCAGTTGCAGCAAACCAGCAGGGGCTACTCTTCGTTGCGGTGTGCGGGCTTCTCACTGCAGTGGCTTCTCTTGCTGCGGAGCGCAGGCTCTAGGCCGGCGGGCTGCAGCAGTTGTGGTTTGTGGGCTCTAGAGTGCAGGCTCAGTAGTTGTGGTACACGGGCTTATTGCTCTGTGGCATGTGGGATCTTCCCGGACCAGGGCTCGAACTCATGTCCCCTTCATTGGCAGGTGGATTCTTAACCACTGTGCCACCAGGGAAGTCCCCGAGAGGACATTTCTTGAACCACTGCTGGGTGCCAGTCAGGTGCCAGGCACTTCTCGTACTTTGTGGCATTGAGTCTTCTCAGCAGGAGATGGGATATATGATTCCCTTTTTATAGAAGAAGAAACTGAGGGTCTCAGAGGCCCACAGTGTCTCCCTGTCTTCCCCAAGTGTGATGAGCTGGGATTTGAACATGGCTTCTGGCCTCTTCAGCTCTGGATCTTGCCATTAACCTTGTGAAACACCTACTGCCCCATGGGGGTGTGGAATCGGGTGGTCACCATCTGGCTGACCAGGGCTGTGCCACGCAGAGCACTGCCTGCAGGCTATGGTGATGTCTGTCTGGGGACTGAGGAAGAATGTTTACCCAAAGGCATCCGGGCAGCCTTGGCAGTTGGCACTGTCTACAGAAACGTCATCCTAAGCACACCCAGTGCAGACCATTGCCACTGCCCATGGGTCAGGGTCTGTGAGACCACTGTCAGATTCAGCAAAGCTGTGACATTCTTGGCGATGGTTTGTTAGACTGAAAGTAGATTAAATTGGCAAAAGGGAAAGGTTCACGGAGACACAGTCTCCAGGAGACACCAGGCATGAGCTCCAGGCCCCAGGGGATGGCACAGATGGCACTTAGTTCCCCAGTGAGGACGTGTGACAGCTTGTGGAGTGTCACCGAGCAGGGGCACGCCCCCGAGCCCTGGGGCCCAAGGTGGTTATTGGGGGTCACTTGGTGGGTAGGCTCCAGTGCCCTAGACCCAAACCAGGAAGAAATAGAAAATATGAACTGACCAATTGCCAGTAATAAAGTTGAATCAGTAATTTTAAAACTTGCAACAAACAGAAGTCCAGGACCAGATGGCTCCACAGGTAAATTCTACGAAACATTTAGAGAAGAGTTAACACCTGTCCTTCTGAAGCTAGTCCAAAACTTTTCAGAGGAAGGAACACTTTCCAAGCTCATTCTATGAGGCCAGCGTCACCGTGATACCAAAACCAGACAAAGACATCACACAAAAAAGAGAAAATTACAGGCCAACATGATGAACATATTTGCAAAAATCCTCAACAAAATACTAGTAAACTGACTCCAACAATACAATCAAAGGATCATACACCACTGTCAAGTGGGATTTATTCCAGGGGTGCAAACATTTTTCAATATCCGCAAATCGATCAATGTGATACACCACATTAACAAATTGAATAAATAAAAACCATATGGTCATCTCAATAGATGCAGAAAAAGCTTTTGATAAAATTTAACAGCTATTTATGATAAAAACTCTCCAGAAAGCAGGCTTAGAGGGAACTTACCTCAACATAATAAAGGTCATAAGTGACAAAACCACAGCCAAAATCATACTCAATGGTGAAAAGCTGAAAGCATTTCCTCTGAGATCAGGCATAAGACAAGGATGCCCACACTCACCACTTTTATTCAACATAGTTTTGGAGGTCCTAGCCACAGCAATCAGAGAAGAAAAAGAAATAAAAGGAATCCAAATTGGAAAAGAAGTTAAACTGTCACTGTTTGTAGATGACACAATACTATACATAAAAAATCCTAAAGATGCTACCAGAAAATGACTAGAGCTCATCAATGAATTTGGTAAAGTTGCAGGTTACAAAATTAATATACAGAAATCTGTTGCATTTCTATACACTAACAGTGAAGTACCAGAAAGAGAAATTAAGGAAGCAATCCCATTTACCATTGAACCAAAAAAATATAAAATACCTAGGAATAAACGTACCTAAGGAGGCAAAAGACCTGTGCTTGGAAAACTATAAGATGCTGATGAAGGAAATTGAAGATGACACAAACAGATGGAAAGATATACCGTGTTCTTGGATTGGAAGAATCAATATTGTTAAGATGACCATACTATTCAAGGCAGCCTGGAGATTCAATGCAATCCCTATCAAAATGCCAATGGAAGTTTTCACAGAACTAGAACAAATAATTTTAAAAATTTGTATGGAAACACAAAAGACCCAGAATAGCCAAAACAATCTTGAGAAAAAAGAACAGAGCTGGAGGAATCACCCTCCCTGAGTTCAGACTATAGTACAAAGCTACAGTCTTCAGAACAGCATGGTACTCGCACAAAAACAGACACATAGGTCAGTGGAACAGGAGAGAGAGCCCAGAAATAAACCCACATACTTATGGTCAATTTGAGACAAAGGAGGCAAGAATATACAATGGAGAAAAGACAGTCTCTTCAGTGAGTGGTGCTGAGAACACTGGACAGCTACAGGTAAAAAAAAAATGAAACTAGAACATTCTCTACATCATACACAAATGTAAACTCAAAAAGGATCGAACACCTAAATGTAAGACTGGATACTCTAAAACACCTAGAGGAAAACATAGGCAGAATACTGTGACATAAATCACAGCATGATCTCTTCGGATCCGTCTCCTAAAGTAAAGGAAATAAAAGGAAAAATAAACAAATGGGACCTAATTAAACCTAAAAGCTTTTGTACAGCAAAGGAAACCATTGACAAAACGAAAAGGCAACCTACTGAACGGGAGAAAATATTTGCAAGCGATATGATCAATAAGGGATTAATATCCAATATATATAAACAGCTCCTACAACTCAACATCAAAAAAAAAACAACCTGATTAAAAAATGGGTAGAACTGTATAGACATTTTTCCAAAGAAGAAATGCAGCCGGTCAACAGGCAAATGAAAAGATACTCAACATCGCTAATCATCAGGGAAACTCAAATCAACACCAAAATGAGAGATCACCTCACACCCGTCAGAATGGCTAACATCAAAAAGAACACAAATAACAATTGCTGGCACGGATGTGAAGAAAAGGGAACCCTGGTACACTGTTGGTGTATGTAAATTTGTGCAGCCACTGTGGAAAACGATGTGGAGGTTTCTCAAAAAACTAAAAATAGAGCTACCATATGACCCAGCAATCCCACTCCTGGGTATATATCTGGAAAAGAAAAACAAAGAACAAACACTAATTCAAAAAGATACATGTACCCTAATGTTCATAGGATCATTATTTACAATTGCCAAGGTATGGAAGCATCTTAAGTGTCCATCAGTAGACCAAGGGATAAAGAAGATGTGGTGTATTTATACATAATGGAATACTACTCAGCCATATAAATGAATGAAATATTGTCATTTGCAGCAACATGGATGGACTTGGAGGGTACTATGTTAAGTGAAATAAGTCAGACAGAGAAAGACAAATACTGTATGATATCACTTTTATGTGGAATCTGAAAAAAAAAACAACATGTAGAGAATATAAAGAACAAACTAATGGTTACCAATGGGGAGAGAGAAGGGGGAGGGGCACTACAGGGCTGGGGTCGGGGGAGGTACAAACTATTGGGTATAAGATAAGCTCAAGGACGTATTGTACAACACGGGGAATAGAGCCAATGTTTTGTAATAACTGTAAATGGAATCTAACCGTTAAAATTCTATAAACAAAGAAGAAAATCCTCAGTCCTGAGGGACCATCCTCCCCTGACCTGGGTGGAGGGGGTGTTGCTGTGTGCGTGTTGGCCAGCACGGGCACTGCTGTCATCCGGTGTGGGGTGACACGCTGCACTTTTAGGGTTGGCCAGGACCCTGAAAGTCACAGCGCAGGGCTGATCTGGGAGCCAGAGGTGCAGAGTCTCGGGAGCTGGGGGCAGCCGGGGCGCCCCCCTAGGGGGCGAGCTGGTCAGAAGGTAGCCTCGGGGCTTGTGCTGTGCTTGGTAGTCCACGGGGCCCCATCACCCCTCTGGGTGCTTTTGTTTTGCGCCTGTGGATGGCCTGGCCTCTTTGGCTCCTGCTTGGGCCAGCCTGGCCAGGGGTGGCTCAGGCTTCCAGAGGTGGGAGCGTTCTCCTCGCTGGTGCTTTCCAGGGTCCAGCCCTCCTGGGCTCCTTTAGCCCCCAGAGGCCTGCCCAGCCTGGGAGGCAGTTGACAAAGGCCTGAGCGCCTTCCTTTTGGAAAATGCCCTTCATTCAGCAGCATCTGGGTCTGCAGAGAAGCCGTTTCATTGTGAGTTTTGATTTTACAAAACACACTTTGCAGAGACCGAGTCAAACGCAGTGCTTGCCTCCCAGGCTCTGCCCTTCCAGCCCCTTTGCTGGACCAGCCGGACACCTGAAGCTCTGAAGGGCCATTCCCTGAGGCTGGCTCGTGGAGGCCTGCTTGTGGGTGTCATGGACTCCTCACGTGGCCGGTGGGGACGGCCCCTCCCCATGCACGCATCCAGGGGCTGATCTGCTGGGTGGGGGGGGAAGGGGAAGCCTGCTTCTGTGTGCCTCCTCCCCCAGGGCTCTGTAGGGTCTCCCCAAGCTGGGTGGGCTCCCCTCCCTCCTTGCATGCTACTCAGGGCAGGGAGAGGGGCGTCTGCTGGGCGTCCCCAGGCTGCAGCTGGTGATGGGTGTGACGGGTCCCCGGGGCTCAGCGTGGCATGCAGGCAGCGAGCAGCCAGCCCAGGGATGCTGGCCACGGCTCAGGTGGGATGCGGGGAGGGTGGCTGGGGCCCACGTTGCACACGCGCTTGCATCTGTTGGCCCAGGAGGCAAGGTGACCAGAGCCCCCTGCCCTCAACTCCCTCTCACTGTCACGGCCTCACTCCAGTCAGGAAATAGCCCCCTTCTGCTCTGCCCCGGAGACAGGTAGTAATTTTAAAGACTTTAAGCAAAAACTAAAGGAAAATAACAAAGTCCGAAATGAGGACAATACCAGCACCTAGACGGTTTGTAGAGCGTGTGTGTGTGCGTGTGCGTGTGTATGCGCACAAGTGTACGTTCGAACGTAACTCCTCTCGATGTGCTTCTCTTCCCTCGTGGTGGGTCATCAGGGCTCAGCATCCATTAGGGACACGAGGACCAGAGGCTTCCTGAGGCCAGACGTCAGCCTGGGGCCTCAGAGCAGAGCTCGGGCGAGAGAGGCCGAGGCCCTGACCGGGCCTGACTCTGGAGCCAAGTCCATGCTGTCGCTGTGCCGGGGCACCTGGCTTTGGCCCGTCTCTGCAATCTCTGGTGCTGCCTCTCCCCCAGGGGCCACATGTGTCCTATGCGTGGCGCCCTTTAGTCTTGTTGGGGACTTGCTGTGCAGACAGTTTCGTCTGTCTACTGGCTTCCTCCCCAGGGATGCTATAGGGAGCAGTCAGGTCGGGATGCTCGGTCCAAGCGGCCGTGGTGTGGGCAAGGGCTCACGGTTGCCGAGTGGGATGGGACAGAGGGAAGACCCAGCCCTCCTTCCCTTCCCTTCCTTTCACTTTTGTGAGGCTCAGGTCTCCTGTGGGAACCTGCTCCATCTTGTTGGCTCCTTGTTGGCTCCTTGTTGGCTCGTGGTTACAGCCGGCCTCAGGGTCTTCCCTGCGTCCCGGGAGTGGAATCCGGTGCGGACCACCAAGTCCCTGCCTGTCTGTGCGCACAGGCTCCAGACGGAATGAGCACATGCTGTTCTGAAGTTCCAAATTGCAAAATTTTCATCTCAATTAATGTAACAGTAAGTTTGGAAAGGTGGCAGTCGGCACTGGAAAGTTAAATGACACCTTGGCGTCTCACGTTGGTGAGAAGGCCAACTGATTATTTTTATATTACAGTCCCCAGGCATTGTCAAATTGATTAATAAATTCGCTAAAAACCCGTTGCCTCTTAATACGTTTAATTTGGGTAGTTGGGGATAACTTTCCTATGACTTTCGAGTGTGGGCTCTCTGGGCATCAAGGTGTGCATGTGAGCTGGCGTGGCAGCCATCTGTTGTCCTGCAGAAATGCACTGGAGCCAAGGGGACAGTTCTGTCAGTTACCTTTCCATGGACATGGCTCAGGGTCTCGAGGCTGCATGGGGAGGGCCCCTTGGATCTCCTCAGGTGGCTTCTGTGCTGGACAGAGCTAGAGCCTGCAGGGCCAGTCCCCTCACCTGTCAGCCAGGTGCCTCATCCCAGCTGAGAATTACCAGCCCAGACAGAGGGAGCTCCTGAAACTGAGCACAGAGCTTAGCTCTGAGCTTCCTGGCAGGCAAGGCAAAAAGGGAAGATCCACTGGGTGTAAGGGTCTCAGTGTCTGTTAAGGACTCATCTCAGAAGGTTGAAATGACACCAGCAGGACTACTGACTCTGGGCCGTCACTCTGGCTGTCCTGGCACCTCAATGAATCATCTTCAACCTCCAAAACCAGGTGAGGTAGGCACTGTCATTTCCACTTTTAGGGTGAAACCCGAGAGGCCAAGACCTCCCATGTAGCAGGGTGGGCATGACCCTGAGAGTGGGGCCGGGCCCTCGCAGGGAGGGGAGCAGTGGTGCAGAGCTGCCCTGGGTCGGTGAGGCCCCAGCACAGGGCCAGCAGTGGGAACTTCATGGGGCTGGACCTGCCAGACTGCAGCTTCCTGTCCTGCAAAAGGGGGCTTTGGGGTGCTGGTCTTGCCTGAGCCCTGCCCGATGAGCCCTTCCCCTGGTCATCTCCACCTCTCCCTCCTCTGGCACCTTGGCCTCGGACCAGTGGACCTCAGCTCCCCCCACCTGTCCTCTCCTGCCTTCTCGGGCAGGCATCACGCCCGCTTTCCCATGGCTCTGTTCCCTCCTTTCCCAGGATCGCACTTGTCAAAGTCACCATCACAGGACTTCCCTGGTGGCGCAGTGGTTGGGAGTCCGCCTGCCGATGCAGGGGACACGGGTTTGTGCCCCGGTCCGGGAAGATCCCACATGCCGCGGAGCGGCTGGGCCCGTGAGCCATGGCCGCTGAGCCTGCGCGTCCGGAGTCTGTGCTCCGCAACGGGAGAGGCCATGGCGGTGAGAGGCCCACGTACCGAAAAAATAATAATAATAATAAAAAAAAAAGAATCAAAGAAAAAACACAAAGTCAAATCAAGAGTTTGAGCAGGAGCCAAGCGGGCGGTGGGGGGCCCGGGTCCCCAAAAAAAAAAAAAAAAAAGTCCCCATCACAGCTGCCAGCCACGACGTCTTCTGATGCTTCGTGGCGCCGGGGGCGCTGCTCACGTGGACCCTCCTCATCTCCTCGCCCACAGGCTTGTCCTGGCCTGTGTCCTACCCGCCTCATTCCTCTGGGATGGTCTGTGTGTCATCTGTTCAGGGAGCGCTGCTCACCCCCTGCCAGGCACTGGTTTCCAGCCTGATGGGGGAAGCGAACCCGGGGCCACCTGAGGCCTCCATCAGCCTGTGGGCAGGAGTCCATCCTCTAGGGGTCTGAACGCAGAGACCCCTCCCTGCCCAGGGCGACCCTGGCAGCCGTCCTGCCAGCGCCCAGCCTCACACGCCCAGTCCACCTCCGGGCCCACCACCCGCATCCACCTCCGCGTCCTCGGCCACCACAGCCTTGACCCCCGCCGTCAGGTCGAGGAGAAAGAACGAGGTGAGATGCGGCCCCAGCAGCTGCCGCAGTCAGCCCGGCGTGTTCCGTCATTAACTCGGCGGCGCACTACCCGAGGACTAATTAAACCAGATGGCGGCAAAAGCCCAGTGGAGGCACAGAGATGTTTTTACATTCACGTTGATCAAAATTAGGTGGAACAGCATATGCTGGTGGAGGTTAAGACTTTTTTAAGTACATATTAACGGCCCTTCTGAATGCCCTTCCTGGTGATCTCGGCACAGATCTCTCCTCTCGCACTGCTTAATTCTGGTTGCTCCCGTTCTCCTGTTGCCAAAACCTTGGGGCCCCTTGGTTCGGGTTTAATTTAAGCCAGCAGCATATTTGGTGCCGACGTCACTGCTGTGGGTGGCATTCTGGCTGAGGGAACGGACGCCGACCCCCAACCCTCATCGGGAGCCGGTGGGCATTTCCTGGCCGGGGCCCGGGGACCCCACAGATGACCATCTCCATGGCGATGTGCTGACCACTTGGATCACTTGTCAGGCATCCCTGTGCACTTACATTGCTCTATTTTGATCTTCAGTCCCTGGCTGGGGGGCTTTGGGCTCAGGCAGTGCTGATGCCCAGCCAAGGATGGAGGGGAGGCTGCCCCCCGCCAGAGGCTAGTGCTTTCTGGGAGGATGGTGGCTGCAGCCCCGGCCAGGCCCCTGCTGAGCCCTCCACCCAGTGCAGCCCCAGGGATTGTGCCCTGGTGCGCGGGGCGGTGAGGGGGGCGGCTTGGGGGCTCCGGGGAAGTGCATGCTCCTTGTCTAGGCCTGATCTCTGGGCCAGGGGACATCACTCCTGCTTTTTCAGGGAGATCCTGGCTGCTCCGACAGCCCTTTTAAAAGTTTTCTTGTTTTATTTTTCTACAGAGGTGAAACTCACCTAACAAAACGAACCATTTTTAAGTGTGCATTTTGTCGGCATTTAGCAGGTTCACAGTGTCCTACAACCACTGTCACCATCACGTTCTCATTTTCATCACCCCAAGAGGAAACCCCAGATGCATTAAGCAGTCACTGCCTGTCACCCCCTCCGCCCACCCCAGAAACTCCCAGACTCACAACCTTTGTGAAGCAAAGGCCCAGAGACCCCTCAGTTCCTCTCAGGTGGAGGTTGACGAGAAGGAAAACAAAGATCCTGGCTTTGTCCCGGCTGCCAGGCTCCCCCGATGTGCCTGGCCTAGGGAGAAAGTCCTGGGCACGGTGGTGCTGGGGACATTCAACAGGCCGGTGTCGCATCGGCATGGCAGCTCTCCTGGGGGCTGAGCGTGGGCTGCCCGCGGGCGGCAGGCGCACAATAGAAGCATCCCTGCCCTCTATGCGCCCCCAGGACGCTCGCCCCCGCCTGCTTCCTGACCCCCTTCCCCACATGTTGAGGGCCTGCTCTGTGGGCCTGGGATCCAGATGATGGAGCTGCATCAAGCTCCGACCCGGCCCTGGGCCCTGCATCTGGCACCGAGGCTCTGCCTGGCTGGTGAGCCCAGCACGCTGACATCCAGGGCTTCTGCCTGAGGGCTTGGCTCTGGGCCACCTGGGGGCCCTGAATTGTGTCCTAGTGGAAAGCAGCCCCTCGCCAGGGAGCAGCAGACCCTGGCCTCCTGCTGCCTGGACACCTGGATCCCTTCACCTGGTGGCAGCAGTGTGACCGGAGACGTGAGTCCCGGGACCAGGGTCCTCTGCTGCAGCCAGCCTGGGGCCCAGGCCGGCCTCCCTCCCGGCCTCCCTCCCGGCCTCCCTCCCTGCCCATCTTCTTGGGGCAGGCACGGTGGGGGCAAGTCCTGGCAAAGCCCACTCTGTTTTCCAGCCCAGTGGTGCCCACATGTGACAGCCCAGGGGGCAGTGCCCATGAAAAGCCCCTTTGTCTGGTCGGGCTAATGAAGAAATAGCAGCAGGCCTCCAAAGGGGCCCAGGCCGAGGTCCTCTCTGGACAGCCGCCAGGGTCCCGAGGGGCTGGACAGGCACATCCAGGAGTTGAGCGGGATTCCAGGAAGACCTTCCAGGCCCAACCGAGTCATCCTACCGGCCCCGGGGGGCCTCTAGGCCGCAGTCAGCATGCTGTCCCTCCGAGTCGGGGAAGCTGACGTGGTCCTGGGAACAGGCCCAGGATCCGAGGCTGCTGCTTTGTCTGTGCTGTGAGCCCAGGCAGGACACTGCGTCTGAGGCTTCACTCTCTTCTCTGTGAGACAGGGCAGACTCGCTGCTGAGTCCACAGGGCAGAGGCTGCTTCCAGGCCCTCGCTGAGCACACCAAGGCCCGGGCCCCCTAATGGGCCGCCGTCTCCGCACCAGCTGCAGGGTCATCTGAAGTGGCACCTGGCGTGCCGTCCCCCTGCCCACCTGGGCGTCCGTCACACTCCCGTCTGCACAGCCAGTGTGGCCCCAGGGACAGGGATCGGAGACTCCATGCAAGGCTCACACGGGATCCGTGACGGTTGCTGGGCTCCCACCTCCTGCCGTGTCGTCTGGGAGCAGCAGGGTGGTGCCCAGCACAGAGGGCCGGCCCAGGGAGCCCCACTGTGCTCACCCCACTCCAGTCATGGCCAAAGCTGAGGATGAGCTGACAGGTTCTGATTTGCTTCAATACGAAAGACTTCCAACCTCAGAGGATCCGATGGATGCCGCACGGGCTCTGGCGTTTGGGCCCCATGACCCACAGACTCATGGAAGCTGGTCCAGGTCTCGGCTTGGACACGCAGTGATGGGACCACACAAGCTGCTCGGCCTCTGGGGCCTCGGTTTACTGGTCTGTGTAATGGGAGCAGGAACCCCAGGAACAGCCACCCCCGAGGCTCGTTGCCTGGCCTCAGCGGGTTGACGTAGGTGAGTGAGGGCTTCACAACGCCCCCTCCCACCTGAATGGCAGCTCAGCCGTGTCCCCATCAACTCCATCACCACCAGTAGTAACCTTACCAGATGCGGGGTCCCGGCGAGGATGCCTGGCTGTGGACGGGATGGCCCTGGGACCCCTCCTGCCCGACAGGCATCCTGCGTGTCCCCATGAGGTCCCGCCTGGGAACTCCTACAGCTTCGAGGGTCCTCCGGAGGCCGGCTGAGCTGGGCAATGGTGGCCAGTGTGTAGATGAATGAGAAGACCGAGGCTCCCAGTAGAAAATGATTACCCCGGGGCACCATAATGTTGAGAGGTGTCCTGCCCAGTGTCCCCCAAGCACTGTGTGGACGGTCACTCTGAGTTGGGCAAGGTCCCTCACCTCCCCTGGAACAGTTTTCACCTGCATGGAAGCCGAACCTGCTCCCACATCTGCAAGGCAGGCCAGGAGGGTGCCCGTGATGGCCCGGACCTCGTGCAAGTAATAGGCTCTTAGGGGCTGACCCCAAGCAGAGAGCTTTAGGGTAGTTTAAATTTGAAAATTAACACGAAATCAAAAGAGACAGAGTAATTTTTCATTCTGCTTGAAAGGTTATTTGCTTTCTCAGCCGATGCTTAGCGCACTGATACGTGATGTCAAAAGGTAAATGATTTTAAACCAGATTCAATTTAAATTTCATTACATATTTGTAGGAGATGGAGGCTCCAAGCATCCCTCGCCTTCTCTTGGAGGATCTCTCACTTTTAATAACTCTGGTGCCTAAGGCCCTAATCTGTTTATTATGCAATCATGTAGCAGGGGTGATGCTTCTCATGCTTCCCAGAAACCCCCTTGAGTGTCTGTGAAACAGGCCTGCATCTCGAAGGGCAGCTGTGCAGGGGACTGAGCACAGCCTGGCAGTCCCAGGGGAGGCAGGCTGGAGACCCCGGTCCCAGGAGCCGCTTGGCCCAAACGTAGCGAGACCACAGGCAGGCAGCGCCCTTCTAAGCTCTGTCTCCTCATCTGCAACGTGGACCGTTGAGTGGCTGGACTCCCGTGACAGTGAGGACAAGGGCCAGGCTCCAAGTGTCCTGCCAGGGTCTGGTCTTGGCTCGACCACGTAGCAGCTGTGCAACCTTGGACCAGTTGCTTAACCTGTCTGGGCATGTTCTCCGTGACACAGAGATTACCACTCTTACAGGCTGAGTAGAATCCTCTCAAAAATTCATACCTAGCCGGGACCTCAAAACGTGACTGTATTTGGAAATAGGGTGTTTGCAGATGTAATTGTTAAGATGCAGTCATACTGGAGAAGGGTGGCCCTAAACCCAGTGACTGGGGGTCCTTGGAAAAAGAGGAGTGGACACAGAGACACAGGGAGAAGCCACGTGACAGCTGAGGCAGAGACGGGAGTGATGCCTCTACAAGCCATGGGACGCCAAGGATGCTGGCAAACACCAGAAGCCAGGGGAGAGGCCGCAGAAGGAATGAGCTTTGCTGACTCCCTGATCTCACATGAGAGGATGAACGTCCGCTGTGTTATCTGGGGCATCCGTGGCAGCTGCCCTAGGGGCAGATGCACACGCCTGGGGTCGGTGTGAGGGCGCCCTGAGCATGTGCTACTGTGTGTGTGGCCGGGAGACCAGGCCTGGCCCAAGGCAGCATCGTGGACGCTTTGGCTGCATCCGTGCTCCGTTTTCCCGACTCATCATCTCCATCCCCTCCTGCCCACGGCCACGGCCAGTCACAGCTGTGCTCTGGGTGCCTGCCCCACATCTGAATGCCGGGGAGCAGGATGTGGGGCAGGGCGTGCCAGCAAGCACAGCTCGTGTTCTGGTCGGTGGAGTGACCGCCCGCACCCTGTCCTGGAGGGTGAGACAGCACATCATGAGGACGTGTCCGGGATGGGACGCCAGGTGGACAGCATCACTGTGAAGAGGGAATCAGAGCCAGAGCGTCTCCCTCTGGGAGTGCGGCTTATCCCTGGAGATGAAACCATGATTTGAGGCTGATCCCGCGGGAGGACCTGAAGCGACACAGGGCTTCACTGCAGGATGTGGGTGGCTGGACAGGCTCTGGAGGGCGCCTGGGCTGGAGCACGGAGACGGGAGAGCCTGGTGGGCTGGGGTGTGCCAACGTGTCCGGGCCCCCCACTGACCTCCCTGGCCTCAGCCAGCCTGGGCCCCCGCCCTGAGCTTCGTCACGGGAGGGAGCAGCGGGAATGGTCTCTTCAGATGGCCCAGGGCTGCTGAGTGACCGCAGGGGGAGGCCCAGCTGCAGGGCTGCACAGAGCTTTCTGGACGGCCAGGGAGAGGTGGGCAGGATGCAGCTCAAAGGAGTGTACGGACGCCCTGGGTCTGGACGTTTCCCTCAGGACAGGCCGGCCTTTGCTGCATCAGATCCCAAAGGCCAGGGCAGACCCAAGGGGCAGGGCGGGGCTGGGCCTGCAGAGCAGTGTGGGAGGAGCGTCCACACTCTCAGCATGCAGCCCCGCCCACAGTGCTGGAAGAACCCGGTGGGGTCAGGGGTTGGGGACCCTACACTCAGGAGGACGTCTGTTTGCAGGGGAACGTGAGTGTGGATGGAATTTCCTTTGGAAATTAATTGCCTGCTGGATTCTTCCTGCCTCGGCTGCAACAGTGCAGAATCCAGGGCGTGGAAACAGGGCCGTAAATGGGTTTTCTTTGGCCCGTTTCACCAATTACTGCCTCCTCGCCATCCTCTGGCTTTATTTACCCAGCGGGATGCTGCTCTTAAGTGCGCATCTGGGCACTTTTCAAAAGTAATGTTAGTGCATCTCAGGAACTCTTCCCGATTTGGGCTTGTTTTATTTTGCAACATCAAACAGTGAGGAATGGAAGGTTCCAGATCAAGGCCTTGGTGGGGGGGGCCCAGGGTTAAGCGTGCAGACTCTCCCCGAGCTTGTCTCCACCTGACGCCAGATTCCATTCCCTCTGCCTCTGTCTCCCATTTTCTCTCCTGTTCTGTGGTGCTAATGGTATCGTTTATTCCCGGTGCCAGGTAAGGAAAGCACAAGATAGTCACCCAGGCATTAGTCCTCATTAAGTTGAAGATAAAAACAAAGCTATTCTGAAGCTCTGTTTCCAGGATGGGCGTTGTGTCTTCGATGAATGGAGTTTGTTACACATGTGGGGTTTCAGGGATCCAGGGCAGCCCCGCGGGGTCGAGGGGGAGCCAGTGTGGCTGCGTGGCTCTGGACTGTCAGGCCTGAAGGTAGACGGGTGAGGAGGTAAAATTGCCGCTTGGAACTGCCCCGTGGTATTGGGTTTGTCATTAAGCAGCGCATTCATTGCTGGGTGGCCTTGGCCTGCGTGTGTGAACTCGGGATGGCGTTAAAGGCCCCTCCTCGACAGCTGCTGGGAGGAGGGTCCATGTTTGCTCCACCCCCTGTGCTCTGCTTCTGCTCGGAGCAAAGCGGGGCCGTGAGCTTGGCCTCAGAGGGGACTGGGACCCATCTGGAGGGAAACTCTGTTCCAGAGACGGGGCCCAGGCTGCACAGGGGCTCTGCGTCTTCCCTGGCTCCTGTCACTGGCTGCCGCCTTCCTTAGGGAGGAGCAGGCATCTGACCAGCATTGGTGTCAACGCCGGAGGTTAGGCTTTCGCACAAAGAAGCAAGGTGAAGCCCAGAGCTGACGCGGGGCTGACGAAGTTAAGACGACGAGACCCGTCCGTCCCTCACGTCTGGCTCAGGGTGGGTCAGTGCAGGCAGCCCCCGCTACCCCCCAGGCCACTGGAGCCACTCCATCCTTCAACGGTCTGGGTTTCCAGTTCCCTGTCTTGGTGGTCGGCTTCCAACAGCACAGGCTCTGGCCTATGACACGCCACACTCCCTTCTCCATTTGCTGAAATGATGCTTATGGGACGTGTGGAGGACCGGTGCGGGGTGGGGTAGGGCCCGGCCACGCCAGGCGGGTGAGCCCACATCTGCCTGGGAACGTCACGCCTCCAAGTCCCAGGGAAGGTGAGATGCTTGGGGATGCTCAGAGTTGCGCAGGGCGCAGGAGGGCGCCCTGGAAACCAAGTCCGTTCTGTTGGGGTGTCCTGCCTTGGACTCCATGTCCACTTATTGTGGGTGACCTGGTGCAGTTCAGGGGGCATGATCTAGTCACCCCAGGTGATTTCGTGGCACTGGGACCAGAGCAAGCAGGGGGCCTGGTGAGGCAGGAAGCACCCTTCAGTGACCCCTGGGACCCGCCTGGTGTCCGCCCTGTCCTAGGGGATGGACAACAGGGCTGCCTCGGGCCAGCAGGAGCAGCCTGAGGTGGCTCAGGTGCCAGAGACCCCAGGAGGGGCTGGAGGGCATGGGTCAGCTCCTTCCAGAAGGAGATCTAGAGCTGGCAGGTCCTCACAGAGGATGGCTGGGGCTGGACGTGACAGCCTAGGGGCAGCGCTTCAGCCCCTGAACCACAGGTCACCCCGGAGCTGAGATCCCCAGCTTGAGGGTCTCCATCTAGTTCTCTGAAGCTTGTGTTCTGGAACTGCTCAGGGCCTGGTTGACCCAACACAGGCCTGGGGTCCAGTTGTCCTGGGACAGCAGTGGCCGTGGCCAGGGGTCTCCTATGAGCCGTGGGCCATCACAGCCGGGAAAGTGACTGTGGCCTAGGGCACTGGGTGGGCTCGTTCAGGGTGGGGCTTAGAGCCTGCGGGTTTCAGGTAGGAGAGGTCTGAGTACCTCCGCAGGGGACACCGATGGCTTTAGGCCCATTTCTGCCGTGTGCTCAGGCAGTGGTGTCTGGAAGGCGGTCACTGAAGACTCACCAGCTGACAACCCACTAGCGCTGTGGTGGGGACGAAGGAACGTGTGACTGAGTTAAAACGGCTCGTGTTGAAGTGGGGGCTGGCGAGGGGTCTGGATGGAGAGGGTGATGGAGTACCTGGGCCTAGGCCGGGCTGGCGTGGTGCACCCAGGTTGGGGACTCACCCCGGCCGGGCCGTGATGCCCACATGTGGTCTCGTGGCCTAGCCCTCAGCCATCTCCCGGGGGAGTCTCAGGGGTGCAGCCCCTGCCTCCTTCCCCAGTCCACCTGTGGGAGACACAGGGCATCAGCCTTTGCACCGAACATCTTTCCGTGGATGAAAAGATGGCCTCTCTCCCTGTCTCTCTCCCGCTCTCTGTCTCTCTGTCCCTCTGTCTCTCATCATCACCATTGGCCCCCACAGCACCCAGAGCCTTCCTGTCTCGGGGTCTTGGCCCATAGACTTTAGGAGAACCCGACAGATTCAGTCCCTCCCTGCCCCTCTCAGGAGTCCCTCCTCCTGCAGGCTCTAGGACCCGCTCAGCCCAGCATTTCTCAAACTGTGGCTCGTGACCCTTTCTTGATGAATCAATCTGGTGGGCCGGGGTCATCTTTAATAATGTAAAATATTTACCCAGAATCAGACTCCCTTTCGTGGCCTGCAGCTCTGTGAGGTTTGTCCCACCACAAGCGGGACACAGAGGGTGCCCTCCAGCCCAGAGCATTCCCTGGGGAGGCCTCTGTGCAGGTGCGCTGACCACTGATCTGTTCTTGGTTCCCACGGTTTGCCTTTTCCGGGATCCATGTCGTGCCGTCTGCGCGGCCGCTGCCCCACTGAGCATAACCGTGGGAGGTCAGTGCACCTGCGCAGAGGGCACGCCTTTCTCTGGCCAAGGAGGTTCCGCGTGGGTGCCTGGACTGTTCGCCCACCGCAGGGCATCTAGCTGCCTCCACTCGGGACGATTGGAATGAGCTGCTGCGAACATTCGAGTGCAGGGTTTTGCGGGCACACACACTGCCATTTCTCCAGGGGTCCGGCTCTTTGCTGTGCACTGGTCTCGGGCGGGGCGGGGCACAGGGCTGCGAGTACGGGGCCCAGAAGGGCCGGGGGCGCCAGCCCTCAGGGTTTCCCTGGACACCCAGAACATGGCCGCTTCCCGTGTTTGAGCCGCCGTGTTCCTTCAAACCCGGTTTCCTTTGAGACATGGATGCTGTAGGGTCTGCCTGGGAGGGAGGAAGGAGCTTGTGTGATTGAGTCGTGAGCGGGGAGTTGGGGGGGGCGAGTGGGATCACAACTCCCTAATAAACAAGATACGAGCGGGAACTCAAGGGGGGCCAAGTCCCACGTGACCTGAGGCTCTCCTGGCACTGGGCCACGTTGTCCATGGAGATGCTCGTTCCACAGATGATTCTGGAGCACCGTCCGCGTGCCCGCCCGGGGGTCCAGGGGTAATCGCAGATTAGAGGTGGGCAGCTCACGGGTGTCCTGGGCCGGGCATCGCCACGACCTGCCTCCTCCCTTCCCCTCTGAAGCCCGCTCCTTCTTGCTGCTTCTCTGTACCTGGCACCCTCCAGCCCGGGGCCCCCTCTGCCCTCTGCCGTGGGCCGTCCCCTTATGCCTTCCTTCCAGCACTCGGATCCCCCCACCCCGCCCACCAGGACTCCCAGCTGCTTCTTGCCACCCCGCCCTCACCATGCTTCATCTCCCCGGGACCGCTCAGCTGCTCACGTCTGGAATCGGGCACCACAGGCGCTTTCTCTACAGAGCAGAAATACGTGAAAGCTCTGAGGCCCCGCAGTGCCCGGCACAGCTTCTCCGCCCGGCCGGCCCCGACATCTCCACGGGTTATTTCCGGTGGGTGACTCTGCCCCGTCTGCCCTGCTGTGGGAAGGGCTGACCCTGACCCTCCACCCGGAGCCCCCCCGGGCAGTTGGCTAGGTGCCAGCCTGCAGGGGTTTGTGGAGAAGGGCTGGGGCACAGGGTGCGATCCGAGTCAGCACCCCGAGAGCCACGAGGCAGGGCCTGGGGAGCAGAGACAGGGCTGGGGGTCAGCACAGACCGAGGGCCAGGGGGGACGTAGAGCACAGGGGTCACGGGCGGAAGGCAGGAGGTGGCCAGAACTACTCGCTGACCGGCCAGAAATCAGCAAGAAAGAGGGACATTCATGCCTGCAACGCACGACACGGTGCGCACCCATGTGGGCACAAACACGACGCATGTGCGCGCGCCATGCGTGTACCCATCCTGACATTTACCCTTGACACACACACACACACACACACACACGCATACACACACACACACACACACACACACACGGGAGGTGAAGCTGGCAGTGGAGACTTGGCATCCAGCCACCTCGGCCAGAGGCACAGCCACCAGCTGCCACCTCTTGTGTTTGTCCACTTGACCTGCAAGCCCCCGGCAGCCTCCCGACGTTGGTTGATGGAGAGCTGCCTTTCAGCTGTTGGAGGGCCCACAAACCTTTCCTCCGGTGGGGGAACTGTCTTTTGGGGGCTCCTTGCCCCCTGAGGTCTCAGTGGGTGACCCGGCCTCAGAAGCAGAAACCTTCCCGCTAGGGGCGGATGCAGACATTTGAAAACCACAACTCGTCTTCCTTTGTTGTGCTTGTGGGGCGCCAGTCCTTGGGTTAATGACATGGCATTCCATAAGTTTCCCTGCCTCCTGAGCCCATGCCTGCCGTCAGCTAGGTTCTCCTGAGGATGTTTGTTCTGGCTGAGCTCAGATCAGTCGGACGGACGAGGGCACCAGGCCACCCCCGTGGAGCCCTGGGGCAGGCACGCCAGGCTGCCGGCCCTGGAGGTGTTCGGGGACACCTGCACCAGCCTTCCCGTGGCTGGTGGGTGTGAGGGCTCCATGCTGCCGGCCTCCCGGTACAGGTGGGGAACAGGGCACACCTGTGAGGGCCCAGGTGATGGGGACACCGGCTGTGTCTGCACCCGTGGGGAGGTCCCTGCACCCTTGCCAGGATCCTAGGGCAGCTCCCACCGCAGGGCCCTTATATGTAGGGACGACTGACTCCAAAATCCTCCGTGGGCAGAGTGAAAGGAGGTGCAGTGGCCAAGCCTTCTGAGAGCTGCCGCTCGCAGCCCCGTCTGGGGGTGGCTGTGCAGAGCCCTTGAGCCCCTGGACCCCGATCCCTGAGCTTTCGTCCTAAGGAAAGGAACGGACATCTGAGCGCCACTCACTCCCATTAACTCTGTGCGTGCCAGCTTTGCACAGCGGACTGTGTAGGGCGCCCGCTGCGCAGAGCTCCCGGGGGAGCATCTCCCCTTGTTCCTCCTTCCTGGTCCCCGCGGAAGGAGACTATGTCCCTTGAACGCGTTTGCATGTTGATCATGCTGCCATTATGTATCTCAGAGTTTTTATCGTGAGAAGAATGAGATAATCATGTTGGTATATACTGAATAGGCTTTAAAAGATTGCAAGATGGCACTTTCATTGGAAGAGGGGAATTCGTTTAAAAATATGCTGTCAAAATATGTTGTTCTGAATGCTGAGTTGATGGTTCTTTTGTTTTGCTTTGTCTCTTGAATGTGTCATTAGAAAAAATTAACAATGACATCAACTGGGAGATGGGCTGCGCTCCACTGAAAGGGAGGCGTTGAGTTGTCCTTGTCATTTTTTTAAAACGATCTCTTTGCCTTTAAATATTATATCTCACGTGATGAATGCCCATCATAACTTGGGTATTCATTTTGTGAAAGTCAGGTGTGTGTGTTTGGGGAACTCAGAGGTAAGGTGCTGCGAAGGGGCAGGCGGGCCCCAGGGCCCCTCCCAGGCTCCGCGCCAGCCTCCTTCCTGCCCCCCAGTGTGGGCCCGGGTCCAGCCCTGGGGAAACGTGGGCCCCGGGCTCTGCTGTGCTGACGACTTGCCCTGCTAACTCTCATCCGAAAGCACTGTGTTTCGCAGCCCGGCCAAGTCCTCCCGCTGAGGACACGAGAGCGGACGAACGGATGCGTGTGTGTTACGTGGAGACGGATGTGTGTCTGCATCAGTCGGTGAACCAGCGAATGGATGAACGGATGAATGAATCAGTGAATGCGGGGCCGCGGGGGGAGCTGCGGCCTCCGGCCTGGGGGTCCCCGGGAGCCGTTGTGCACAGATATATTTCCGAGAAAGCTCCATGGAGGACATGCTCTTCCAGTGTCGGGCTCCACTGCAGAGGACAGAGCTCCCTGCTCCATCCCATCGTGGCTGCTTTCACCCAGAATCTTGTCCCAGGAAGTTCCCAGGATCCCAGAGGCCGAGAGGGTCCCAGAGCAGGGAGGGCAGCACGCCGACCCGGGCCGGGGCTACGGGCAGAGGTGGAATGGCCGCTCCCAGCAGCCCACAGGCCATCCCTTCTGCCTGGAGGTTTGGCCACCCTGGCCTTGGACGCCGGAACCTTCCAGAAAGCAGGCCAGGGCATGGCTCTGGGAAGAGGGGCAGGCAGAGGTGGTGTCCAGGCAGGAGGTGAGGGCCTTCCACCAGGCTGGACCATGTGAGTTGGGATTTTCAATCCCAGTGCAGCCATGGGTTGGGTGAGGGGTGTGGGGAGGAGCCGTGGGTGATGCCAGGGTGACGGCCCACCTCACAGTGAGCCTGAACGGGGCGCATGGGGGGGGACTCTGGAAGGAAGCGCAGCCAGGGTGAGCAGGCAGCTAGGACGAACTGGGCCGGCTTCCACGCGTGGCCGGCCACCAGGCAGGGGAGCCACAGCCCCCTCTGGTGTCAGTGGCCCTGCAGCCACCTCGGTCACC
>NW_006780611.1:1892412-1894263 GCF_000442215.2 Lipotes vexillifer | reverse complement strand
CAGCAGCAGCAGTGCCGCGAGGCTCCTCTGCCCGTGCCGTCCACGTGCACGCGGCCCTCCTGAGCAGCAGGCAGTGGAGAGCCGTGCACTCCGCGTCACCTGGTTCAACCTGCTGCCATATTACAGAGAGAAGCTGAGGGCCAGGGCAGACTCCGGGGCGGCAGGGCCTCCCGTCTCCTCGCCTTGCTCACAGGTGGGCCGAGAACCCCCAGGGCCCTTGGCTGGCGCCTTTTCTCCAGCCGGCGTGCTGCTCCTGGGACGGGGTGACCTTGGGGGTCCTGAGCAGGTGCGCTCACGGGGCAGTTACTTGGGTCCATCACTGCATCAGGTGCCCTGGACCTGCGGCTTCTCCCCTGTCCCCAGGGGTCAGAGCGGGACTTCCCTCCGGCCGCTGTGCAGGGGCAAGGGGACGAGCCTGCCGAGGGCCTGGACACTAAGCCCTCGACTGTGCACTTGAGCCCACTAGGCTGCCAGGAACACTTGGGCACAGAAAGGGGTGAGCACCCCCGGGCTGTCCAGGCCTGCCCGAGGACTCATGTCCCCTGGGGAGACCCGGGGGCGACGGAGCCTGGAGAGGAGACCAGGGGCCCCCGATCCCGGGAAGGAGCCCGTCCATCCGCAGGGCAGGCAGAGCAAGGCCGCACAGCGGTGGGCCGCCGGTGGGCTGTGGTGGGCAGTGCCTTTCTGCTGGAGGCCGGCCCAGGCCTGCCTGCACCCCTCCCCTCCTGCCTGTCCCCTGAGGCCCCTCCCATCTTGCCCTCTGCTCCCTATGAAGGGGAGGGCCCCCTCCCCTTTTCTTTCTGTCAGAAAGGCTGTGAGCTCGGCCCCGCGGGCATTTTCCACAAGGATGCTGCTGCCAGCACCCCAGCCTGGGTACTGGGGCCAGAGCTCCAGGAGGCTCGCAGGATAGAAACCGAATCTTCAAGTATTTATATCCTTTGGCTTCGTGGCCCCTTTTGGGCCGTGCGCTGTCCCGGTGGCTCCTGCGGGGGCTCGTCTCTGGGTAGGGCTTCCCCTGGGGAAACAGGTGCTGCGTTTTCCAGGAGACCATGTCCCTCTCTCCAGCCCCACGCTGGGCACATGCTCACAGGCACTGCTTGTGTTTCCAGGACAGTCTCTTTGGGGTTTCAGTTTCAGGGGTTAAAGGGATGACTTTGGGGCCAAGGCGACGATTAGGCATTAAGTGCCACTGGCTAGTGCAGGGAAGGGGGGCCTGGAGACTGCTCTCTGCCCTGAAGGAGGGTGAGTGGCAGACAATCAAATCTACATCCGCATTCACGGGCTGGCGGTCACAGGTGCCCCCCGCCCCCCCGCTCAGTGGCTCAGCCTGATCCCAGTGGGTTTCAGCTCCCTTCCCAGCCCAGAGAGGGTCACAGGGCCCATGGCCAAGGCAGCCCCAGGGACCCTCTCATGCCGTCTGGTGAGGCTGTGAGGCCGCCATCCAACATGGTCCCTGCAGAAGGGGGTGGAGCAAAGGAGGACGCGTGGGAGCGGAGGGGCAGGCGGGCAGAGCCACATGCCCTCTGGTCACATTCCTTCCCCCAGAGTGACTCCCAGGTCCAGCTCCACGCAAGGCTGGCTGGGAGACGTGGTTGTCCCGTGCGTCCAGAGGAAGCTGTCTGACCTTGGAGAAGGCGGTGCTGTTTCTCCACCCGCCAGGGAGGAGGGGGAGGCAGGCGTGAAGATGCTGCCCCTGTCCTTCGGTCTGGGAGTCTCCCCTCCCCCATGCCAGGCAGCCCCTCCCCTGCCCCTGGGCTGCTGGATGTGGGGCTCCCACCCCCTGAGCATATGTCCCGGGCAGGGACACCGCTGGCCAGTCTCCAGGGCCCGGTGAAGCTGATGGGGGGGGGG
>NW_006780611.1:1887244-1889777 GCF_000442215.2 Lipotes vexillifer | reverse complement strand
CAGCAGCAGCAGTGCCGCGAGGCTCCTCTGCCCGTGCCGTCCACGTGCACGCGGCCCTCCTGAGCAGCAGGCAGTGGAGAGCCGTGCACTCCGCGTCACCTGGTTCAACCTGCTGCCATATTACAGAGAGAAGCTGAGGGCCAGGGCAGACTCCGGGGCGGCAGGGCCTCCCGTCTCCTCGCCTTGCTCACAGGTGGGCCGAGAACCCCCAGGGCCCTTGGCTGGCGCCTTTTCTCCAGCCGGCGTGCTGCTCCTGGGACGGGGTGACCTTGGGGGTCCTGAGCAGGTGCGCTCACGGGGCAGTTACTTGGGTCCATCACTGCATCAGGTGCCCTGGACCTGCGGCTTCTCCCCTGTCCCCAGGGGTCAGAGCGGGACTTCCCTCCGGCCGCTGTGCAGGGGCAAGGGGACGAGCCTGCCGAGGGCCTGGACACTAAGCCCTCGACTGTGCACTTGAGCCCACTAGGCTGCCAGGAACACTTGGGCACAGAAAGGGGTGAGCACCCCCGGGCTGTCCAGGCCTGCCCGAGGACTCATGTCCCCTGGGGAGACCCGGGGGCGACGGAGCCTGGAGAGGAGACCAGGGGCCCCCGATCCCGGGAAGGAGCCCGTCCATCCGCAGGGCAGGCAGAGCAAGGCCGCACAGCGGTGGGCCGCCGGTGGGCTGTGGTGGGCAGTGCCTTTCTGCTGGAGGCCGGCCCAGGCCTGCCTGCACCCCTCCCCTCCTGCCTGTCCCCTGAGGCCCCTCCCATCTTGCCCTCTGCTCCCTATGAAGGGGAGGGCCCCCTCCCCTTTTCTTTCTGTCAGAAAGGCTGTGAGCTCGGCCCCGCGGGCATTTTCCACAAGGATGCTGCTGCCAGCACCCCAGCCTGGGTACTGGGGCCAGAGCTCCAGGAGGCTCGCAGGATAGAAACCGAATCTTCAAGTATTTATATCCTTTGGCTTCGTGGCCCCTTTTGGGCCGTGCGCTGTCCCGGTGGCTCCTGCGGGGGCTCGTCTCTGGGTAGGGCTTCCCCTGGGGAAACAGGTGCTGCGTTTTCCAGGAGACCATGTCCCTCTCTCCAGCCCCACGCTGGGCACATGCTCACAGGCACTGCTTGTGTTTCCAGGACAGTCTCTTTGGGGTTTCAGTTTCAGGGGTTAAAGGGATGACTTTGGGGCCAAGGCGACGATTAGGCATTAAGTGCCACTGGCTAGTGCAGGGAAGGGGGGCCTGGAGACTGCTCTCTGCCCTGAAGGAGGGTGAGTGGCAGACAATCAAATCTACATCCGCATTCACGGGCTGGCGGTCACAGGTGCCCCCCGCCCCCCCGCTCAGTGGCTCAGCCTGATCCCAGTGGGTTTCAGCTCCCTTCCCAGCCCAGAGAGGGTCACAGGGCCCATGGCCAAGGCAGCCCCAGGGACCCTCTCATGCCGTCTGGTGAGGCTGTGAGGCCGCCATCCAACATGGTCCCTGCAGAAGGGGGTGGAGCAAAGGAGGACGCGTGGGAGCGGAGGGGCAGGCGGGCAGAGCCACATGCCCTCTGGTCACATTCCTTCCCCCAGAGTGACTCCCAGGTCCAGCTCCACGCAAGGCTGGCTGGGAGACGTGGTTGTCCCGTGCGTCCAGAGGAAGCTGTCTGACCTTGGAGAAGGCGGTGCTGTTTCTCCACCCGCCAGGGAGGAGGGGGAGGCAGGCGTGAAGATGCTGCCCCTGTCCTTCGGTCTGGGAGTCTCCCCTCCCCCATGCCAGGCAGCCCCTCCCCTGCCCCTGGGCTGCTGGATGTGGGGCTCCCACCCCCTGAGCATATGTCCCGGGCAGGGACACCGCTGGCCAGTCTCCAGGGCCCGGTGAAGCTGATAGGGCAGAAAGCGGCGGGGGGGGGGGGGGGGGGGCGGGGGTGAGGGCAGAACCTTTCTCATGGAATGTTCTGGTTCTGATTGTGCGTGTGTGTGTATGTGCATGACTCCTGAGAAGATGGGACATTTCTATAGGATCGTGTGACAATGACAGGCCTACTCTACCTGCATATGACTCAGAAAAGTGTCTTCTATGCAAACATACATATTCCGCGTTATCTAACATGTGTGCGTATGGGGATGGGTGGGTGTACAATATACACATTTATGGGTCTGGTGCACTTATAATAAGAGCAAAGAGCATGGGACCACCTTTGTGTGGAGATGAACTATCTGACCTCAGTGCCACCTGGGTGTGTGTACATCTCAGACGTGTATCAGAGAAACACATGCAAAGGCTGCTCGATTGCACCATGTGTGAGTGCATGCTGACCCCCGTGCACACACACAACGGGCCACATGTGTGCACACACATGCGCACACCCTGCTGGGGAGGGAGGCCCCCTGCTCTCTGATCCACGCCGTGAGGCTGACCCTGGGCCGGCAGCGTTTTGCAGCATCCGGTGGTGTTTTCTCTTGACACTCGGCAGAGGCAGCATCCATAGGTGGGTGCAGCACTGTGTCTGTGGATCCTCCACACCCCTGTGCATGCATATCCGTGCACGGACCTGGGCCCCCCCCCCCCCCCCCCCCC
>NW_006780611.1:1871844-1886983 GCF_000442215.2 Lipotes vexillifer | reverse complement strand
GGGCCCCCCCCCCCCCGGCTCAGGGCAGGCGGGCAGCCCAGGCGTTGTTGGGACGCACAGAGGAGACTTGTCCGTCCCAGGGCTTTCCCTTCCTCGAGCCAGGAAACAAGTGTTTTCCTTTGTTCGCCTGCAAGTTCAGGTCCACCACAGGGGAGCCTGCCCAGCAGCTGTCCTTGCAGTGCTGACGGCGTGTCAGCCCAGGGAGCCCCCGGGGACGGCGCACCTGCCCACGAACAGATAAAGAGCCCGCATGCACCAACGTGACACATTGGCAGGGATCCGTGGCCGAGCTTGCTGTGCCCAGCACTTTACTGGAGGAACATGACTCCAGCCTGGTTATCAACATGTGACATTTTGAAAACCTGCCGAGGAGTTGTTAACTTTGGGTTTCCATGGCAACAGCGTCCTGTCCTCAGTGACGGCCGCTGCCTGAGTGGGTGAACGTGGCCAGGGGAGCGGGGAGCAGAGCCGGGGGCTTGCTGGTTCTGAGAAGTTCCTCATGCCGGTGTCAGGGCTGGGGAATCAGGACGGGGTGGCAGAGGCTTGGCACCCTCAGCTTCCCAAACGGTAGATCATTTGGTGAGTCTTGGGCACGGTGGGCGAGGCCCACGAGGGCAGGCTTGCTGGGGCCAGGGAGCGGAGATGAGGAGAGTCACAGCGGCGTCTTTGTGGACGCCCCGTGGTTTCCGGGCAGCACACAGATGTCATCGTCACCTACTGCGTGGCACTTCTGCCTGTGGCCAGCTTTTATATTTACAGGGAGCTAAGAATGGATTTTACAGTCACTTTTTAAAAAATTTATTTATTTATTTTTGGCTGCGTTGGGTCTTCGTTGCTGCACGCAGGCTTTCTCTAGTTGCGGCGAGTGGGGGCTACTCTGCTGCGGTGCGCGGGCTTCTCATTGCGGTGGCTTCTCTTGTTGTGGAGCACAGGCTCAGTAGTTGTGGCGCATGGGCTTAGTTGCTCCGCGGCATGTGGGATCTTCCCGAACCAGGGCTCGAACCCGTGCCCCATGCATTGGCAGGCGTATTCTTAACCACTGTGCCACCAGGGAAGTCCAGGTTTTACATTCTTAAAGGGTTATAACCACAACAAAAAAAAGAAAAATGTGTGAAGCAACAGGGACGGTGTGTGACCCGCACGACCTGACTCCTGGTTTTAGGGTGGCCTCTAGGTGCCATCGTGACGAGCCACTGGGGTCCACAAAGAGAGTTCTTTCATGTTTATCTCCTTTTTTATGTCTCTGTTTCTAGTGTATGTTTCGTGAAGTGTGCAGTAGATTTAAATGCTCAGACATGTATAAATACACATTTTGGGGGACACACTCATTTTGGGAAACTGATCAGATGCCAGTGCCCGGAGGTTCGGAGAGTCCTGGACTGAAACTACAGCTCCGATCAGGCCAGGCCGGATTCCACTGAGATAAGCACCCCGGGGCCTTCTGTGATCTGCCAAGTAATTGCTGTTTTCAGACCCTGCTTTCTTGGTGCATAATGACATTTCTCTGTCTCACGGCGGATGCCGGCTCTATGGTAATGAAGGCGAGGCCTTGGAGAGGTGGCCAGAAAGACCCCAGTGGGCTCCCAAATTGGTTTATTTGCCAGGTAATCAGAGGCAACTAGGCGCCATAATAGGACACGGGCTCTTGTTTAGACTGTGTGTGGTCGGGCCCCCGCGGGACGGGCCTGGCGGGACGAGCGAGGGCGCGTGGCCTCCCTCCAAAGTGGCTGCTGTAATTTTCCAGGCAAGAAAAGCTATTTGATTTCCCTTTGGGCACCTGGTCTGAAACAAAGAGAATTATTATGTTGACTTTTCCTAAAGACAGAGTTACGTTGAGATGGGTGTAGTTTTGTCAATGCAGCTTTTCCTTCCCATCTTCTGCTTTCTTGTTTCGAGCCAGCACAGCGTTTACGAAGGATGCGAGCGCATTAGGCAGCAATCAGGAACCAAGAATAACGAGCATTTTGGGGAGGCGGCACAGCGCGTGGTTCCGTGCCGACTGCCGGGCTGTCTGGGCCTGGGCTCGCCATCCCTGTCGCCGTGACATGGGCAGAGGTTCCCGAGAGCCCTGTCGGTGCCAGTGATCCTGTAAAGCCTGGGGCACCAGTACCCATGGCCTCACCAGCCGGCGCTGGAGCCCCTGGTCCATGGAGGAGAAGCCAGAAGCAAGTAAATAAGTACGTGGCAGACACATCCGGCGGCTGCGTGGCCCCTTCAGAGAGCTGCGACAGTGGAGCTTGATGGTGGCAGGGAAGCTGCAGAGGGCGGGTGGTCAGGGAGGGCCGCTCCCCGTAGGTGACATTTTAGTGAGCGCTGGATGACGAGAAGCCAGGAGTGGTCTCCCATGGGGACACGGCTAAGTCCTAAACACTCTGAGTCCGGGAGCAAGTTCATTGAGAGAGGCAGCTTCCGAGGTCCCAGATCCTGCATCTTCCGGCCAGAAAAACACACGGACATCAAGCAAAATTCTGGGTCCCTGCACACAGTCCCGTAGAGCACGGGGCATTGGATCTCTGGGTCCCTGTGCACACATCCCAGGAGGGCATGGGCAGGGAGCCCCTGTCACTGTGTAGCCAGGGGTGCGGGCAGGCAGTCCTGGGGCCAAGGGGGCAGGAGAGGGCTTTGGTTTGGTTCCATGGGTGACGGAACCTCTGGAGGAACACACTCTGATTCAGCCCACTAAAGGCTCCCGTGGCTGCTGGCTATCGTGGATTGGGGCGTGGGGAGTGGAATGTGGGCCCCTGGGGAGGCGGAGGAAACAGGGCAGATGGCGGTGCTTGGCTGGGGGAGAAGGGGGCCCTGCTGGGTCCATGCCACTTCACCCCGGCCCTGCTCAGGGCCGTGTGATGCCCGTTGGAGCTGAGCCCCAGGAGGTCGTAGCATCTGAGATGTTATGGGTCACAGGTGACAACGAGCTTAACTCAAACCGGCTTAAACAGCAAAGGGGCCATTGGCTCCTGGAATGGGGGAGCTTCCAAGTCCAGAGGCAGGTGGGCTGCTGACACCCCTGCCCCTCTCAGGTGGCTCCCTCGTGGCTCCAACGAGCTTGCCAGATGCAGCCAGGGCTGTGCCTTCCCTCCCAGCGCTGGGCCCGGACCTGGGGAGGCCGGGGTGTGTCCTGGCTGGACCAGCGAGGGACACAAACCCAGTCTTGAACCTCGGACTGAGGGTGGGAAATGGAGGATGCTGATGGGCTGAAGATGGTAGGGCCGCCCCCGGGGATGGACCAGCTGTCCTGGACCACGGCTGCCCGGGCAGGGGGATGGCCACAGTGGGAAACCTATAGACACCAGGAGCGGCTGGGGAGGTAGACGCTGCCTGACAGAGTCCCTTTCCTGGGATGCCCCATGTGGCCTCAAACATGCCCTTTGTTCTTTCCATGAATCCAAGCCTCGATGTGCTTGCTTTCAGCTCTCTTTCAAGTTACTGTGCTAAAATTATCTCATAATTCACCAATTCCTTCTTTACAAAATGGTGTTATTCAGAATTTAGTCACTAATGTCTGTGAACACGTGGCCTTGGTTCCAGCTTCCCTCCGACGTTTGGACGAAGATTTGTGGCACTCGGGGTATGGGTTTGCTCGGTGTTTGCTGTCGGACCATTTTTCATCACCAGTAATAAAAGCAGCCATTTATTAAAGGCCGGCCAGGTAGTGCCGGGCCGGACGGGTGATTTATCTGTGGATGTGAAGCTCTGGTTCTCAAAAGAACCCTGGAAAGCATCTCCCATGGAGAAAGAGGGACCCAGGGCTGAGGGATGTGCCCAAGGACCCTCAGCCAGGGAGACGCGGGGGCAGTGGTCAGGCCCCAGCGTATGCGGCCCACCTGCAGCCCTTTCCCTGCCGGCGCCTCCTGGGGTGTGTGCACAGGGACAGGGACCCAGCCGGCGCTTCCTGGGTGTGTGCAGGGACCCAGGGATCCCATTACCCTGTACCTTATGGGTGTATATGCAGAGACCCAGAATTTTGCTTGAGGCCTGTCCTGTCTCTGGCCCAGGTGTAAAGTCTGGCAGATTGTCTGGTCCACCTGGTCACACTTACCTGTCGGCCACAGGGACTGTGGGTGGCCCCCCTCTGTGCTGTGAGATGGAGGGTCCCTGGAGGCGGCCTGTCCTGGGGGCTCAGCTCTCCCCTCGTCTTGGCCCCGGGCTCCGAACCCTTCACGGTGGGGCTCTGCTCCAAGCCTAGGGACGAGCGGCCGGCCGGGCCTGCAGCCCTGCAGCTCTGGGCTTGGGGAGCTGCTCCTTGTGCCTTGGGCAGCCTGGTGGGGCCCACAGCCCCGGGTTCACAGGCTGGGAAGCGTCCCCGGCTCAGCCCTGCTTGTTCAAGTTACCTGAGTGTCCGTCCCGGCCCCCACTGTCTCCAGCTGTTTCCGGTGGCCTTGGGTGCCACGTGGGCTTCCCGGGGCCTCTGTAACAAAGCACCGCAAACGGGGTGGCTTCAGACAGCAGACATTTACTGCCCCACTGTCAGAGAAGATGCCAGAAGCCTGAGAGGCAGGGCTGGTTTCCCCGAGGAGGAGTCCGTTCTCTCCCAGCTTCCAGAGGTTCCTTGGCCTGTGGCTGCATCACTCCAGTCTCTGCCGCCGTCCTCACAGGGACATCTCTGTCTCTGCGTCTCTCATTGGATCCGGGCCCCAGCCCACTCTGGTAAGGCTTCGTCTTCACTAATTATGTCTGCAACAGCCCTATATCCAAATAAGGACATTTGGGCTCTGGAGGTTTTTGAGGGGCCGGACTTGAGCATCTCTTTTTTAGGGGATACAGTTCAACCCATAAAGGTAGGCTGACGTCTCTGCACCCCAGTTTCCTCATCCAGCGCCGCCCTTTCTGGCTGTTGGGAGGTGACGTAGGTGCATTTTGGAAGGTGGCATCTATTATTTTCAGACAAAGCTGACCCGCCTGGTGGTTAGTATCAACCCAGTGTGACCGGGGGACGGTGACTGGGCCCTGCTCCCCACCCCCCCCCACAGGGTGTGGGGTGCCCCTATGAGCAGACCAGGGAAGCAGATGCTTTCCCAGCAACCCCGCTGCCGGGAACTCAGTGTGACCCTGGCCTCAGGGCATGGAGGTAAGTGTGGTCCTGGTGGGTCTGTGATGCTCTGGGCCAGGAGGGGAGAAGGGAGGTCAGGACGGCCTCGGGAGGGGAAAGGGCCTTGAGGGGCACGGACGGGGGAGGCTCGGCCTTGCTCCAGGGAGGGTGGACGTTCCCTTCTTCCAGTCCCTTCCCCTCTAGGAGAGGAGAGCCCCACCATGTGGAGCTAGGCTCGCATGCAAGAGCTAGATGGGGGGGCTGTGGGAACTACGGGGCGGGAGCAGGGAGGGGGCAGAGTCCCACCCTGACCTCTGAGGAGGGGCTGCTGGGAGTGCCGCGTGGATGGCACGTCTCCGTCCTGCTTTGCGGGGCGCACAGGAGTGACCCTGGGCCCGCCACCGTGCATCCCTGCCTGGGAGGCAAGCAGGAGGCGGTGCGTCCTGGCCCCTCCACAGACCCAGTGCCCGCAAGCCTCGGGTGAGTGGCTCCACCTCCCAAGCCCAGGCCTGGCGCCTGGCACCCACCCGTGTCTACTCTTTCCAGGGAAGCGATCGGGGTCGCGTCTACCTGTTTTTGATCCCTCCTTCGGCTCTGCTGCACGCTAGGATTTTGAACGGTGTTAACTCTGATTACCAAATACCAAATACCAAATTCCATCAGTCAAGACACGCACCCTCCCCAGAGCGGGAGGTCAGGCCCGAGTCATTTTTTGCAATAACATTTGTGAAACGTTAAGACAAAACGTTCATAAAAGGACCATAAAATGTAATCCTGGTTATGAAGCCGGCCTGGGTGGACGGGAGGTGACCTTTCCAGTTACTCTGGAGGAAATGTCGCCCAGGAGAGGGGGCGGTGGGGTCTGATGTCCGAGGAGAGCCGTCCTGCCGGGCGAGTCCTGACCTGAGGCCACCCTGCCAGACGCTGCCTCTGCGACTGAGAGATGTCTGGACGGGGACAGAATCTGTGCTACGAAAAGGGAGTCTGGCACTCTGGGTGCAGCCCTCCCGCCTCTCTGCCCTTCCCATCACTGGCCGGCTGTGTTCCTGCCTTTCTGGGGGGACGGTGACCCCATCTGGGCAGAGCCCCTGACTCCGAGGTCTTGGCCAGGTGGGGTTTACTCAGACCTTGCCCTCGGTTAGGGGCTAGACTGGCAGGATCTGGGCCAGGAGGGTGGCTTCCCTCTAGGCGTTTCCTGGCTAATGAAACCACGCCCCCGCACCTCCAGGAGAGGTTGGAGTGGCCCCCAGGACTCCAGCCGACCTGGAGCTGCAGGGAAGTGGGGCCGAGTGTCACAGTAGGAGCTGCTCCCTTAGCAACCAGGCAGGGCTCACTTGAGATGCCAGGACCTGACACTTGAGGGGGCTGGGATCTGGCCAGCCGTGGCCTGTGGACACTGGGAGGCCCCGCCCAGGTGGCCCACACCAGGGGGCATCCGACTGTGGTGGTGTGGCCAGTGAGGGGGAGTCTCCTACAGGAAGGGCTCCCCGTGGGTGCGGAGATGTACCTAGCACCTCCGGGTCCCTGACTTTCCCCAGAACTCCCGGCCCTGGCCCCGAGGGCTGCTTCCATGCTTTGCCCTGGGGGACCCGTCAGGGCTGGGGGGCACCCCCTGCACCCCCGCCCACTTTTCTGGAGGGTTTGCCGGGGACTCCATCGGCCCTCAGTGGAGGTGACATCTGAGCGGGCAGCGTTTCATTGATATAAGCAGACCTCTGTGCCGAATGCTGCTGTGGGCTTTGCCCGAATGAGCGGCGGCGCCAGGGGTGAGGGTGCACCCGGCGTTCATTGCGTTAACATCACACCAGCTCCCCCTGGGCTGCAGAGAGCGGGCCCAGCTGTGCTTCCGTGGCCGCATCTCTACCCGCTTTCCTTAGAGCTCCGACTTGCACTAAGCCCCCGCGTGGAGGATTTGCCACGTCCGTGTGCGTCCCACACTTTGGGGTGTCGTGTGCCTTGTGCAGATGAGAAGGCCCGTGGCCCCGTCGCCCCTCCGGGCCTTGGGGAGACCTGCGTGTCCAAAGCCCTGAGTTCCCGCTTTTATGGCCACCAGGGCAGCATCGAGCAGCTCAGACGGGGCGAGTGTGGGGTCTCAGGTTGAAATCCAGGTGAGAGAGAGCTCTGGGGGTGTCCGGGAGGAGGTCAGGCACAGAGCTGAGAGCCCAAACCTCCCCCCACCCTCTCCCCGGCCCTAAAGGGTTAATGAGCGGAGTGAACGGGATGGAGGTTAGAGGCTCACTTTCAACTGGCAAGAGGTGCCCCGAGTGTGACATCTTCTCTGAGCGGGTGCAGCCCGCCCAGCCCCCAGCGGGTCAGACGGCAGAGAAAAGACTCTCAGAAGCGATGACTCGCCACCTCCAGACTTATTCCTGAACACTTGAGTTCCACAAGAGTTTTCAAGTCCTAAGGATCTGTTATGTTTTCCGGATGTGCCATCCTTTCTCTCTCCACCCTCGTCCCCGCCTTTCCATCTGTGCGCTGACCCCCATCACCCTACACGCAGCCGCAGCCATGGCCACGGCCAGCACGTTGCTGAAGGCCTCTGGGTTTCAGGGTTCTCAGGGATCGTACTCTCGGTCCCCCCGTGCCCTCCTGCGCAAGCATCCTGGCAGCCCTGCCTCGGGGGCTGCAAATTCCTCCCTGACGCACTGCGGTTTATTCTCACTGGTGTTACTTGCTCCGTGACTAGAGTGGGATACCCAAGAGGACAGCAACCCTGAGGCCCAGTGGTCAGCCCAGTAGCCAGTGCACAGTGCACAGTAGGTGCTCAATGCATGTTTGTGGAGTTCCAGGGCTCAGGCTGGCCCGGCCGTGCCTCTCAGTCTCTGGAGCCAGCTTGGGCATCACGGACGCCCCTGTTCTGATGCTGGCAGCGGATCAGGGGTTCACAGTCTCCCCTGCTCCCCAGAGGTCTCTCGGAGACACGGGGCCGACACCCAGAACTGATCACGCACCGTAACCGGGGGGGCTGCTAGGGACACAGGTGGCCAGGCAGGTAGCTGTGCAGAGAGCTGCCACCGGGCGAGGAGATCTGGCCAGGCCTGCAGAGGACGGGGGGAGCTGCAGGGGCCAGAGCCCCACCCAGGCTGCTGTGCTGGCCCCGAAAGAGCCCAGAGCACCATCCTTGCTGCCTGTCCCTGTTAGAGGCGCTTTGTCCCCGGATGCCACCCCAAATCCAGCCGGGCCGAGGCCCGCAGTGTCTGCTGAACGGGGGAGTGAGTGGGTGCCCCGTGTCATGTGTTGGATTGTGGGTGGGTGGCTCCTGGTCTGTGGGCCAGCAGGTCCTACCCTAGGGAGCCGCTCCGGAGGCTCCTGGAAGTCCGGCCAGTGTGAGGGTGGGGAGAGCAGGTGCCATGCTGGGGCACCTGTGTCCCTGGAGCAGCTCAGGTGGGCACCTGGAGGAGCCAGGGCTGCGGGCGCAGCAGGCAGGGAGGAGGGCCGGCCCGGGCCGCCGGGCGAGGACTGCCCCCCATGGGCCAGTGAGCCGGGCTACCTCCTGCCTCTCCCCCTCTGTCCTCAGTGCTGCCTCTGCACCTGTGTATCCTCTACTCAGGCCTCCGTCCTTGGTCCTCACTGACAGCCCCTCTGCTCAGCATCAGGGTGCTTTCTTTCCTCATTTTGTGCTCACCTGTCCCAGGTTGTGGGTGCTCCAGTCAGGCGTGCAAAGTGGTTCACTCACAAACCCTTGTGCACATGGACGGCCCCTGGAGACACCTCTGCACCCACCGCACACCCTCGGAGCTCTCAGAGGAAGAGGCACCTGGGATGAGATCCTTCCTGCCTGGTGCATCCTACAGGCCCGGGAGGGGAAGGGGAGCCACGCGGTCTCTTGTTCTGGTTCCTTAGGTCCGTCTGTGGGCTGCAGGGCCACGCTCATTGCCCAAAGCCCGGCGAGCAGCATGCCCATTCCCCAACCGGAGGCTTCTCTGTGGTTCTGAAAGACCCCCCAGCGGTGCCGGTGTCAGGCTCGCTGGTTCCAGAGCCCTGTGGCCCTGGAGGCCCCCAGGAAGCCCCCCAGCCTCATGGGGGAGGGCCGGTGCTGCCTGCAGCGGGCCGTTCCAACCAACAGCTCACGAAGGCTACAAATAGCCAGTTGGCCAGACTCAATCTTCGTCTTGTTTCAGAAGAGTTTGTTTTTCCAGACTCTGTCCAAGTCTGTTTTAATCCACCAAAAGAGGAGCTAAGTTTGATAAATAAAAGAAGATTAAAAATGGTAGAGAAAAATGTGTTTTTCCCCAGCTCCCGGGAGAGGACTGCCAAAATTGAGGCGTAGAAACAAAAACAGAACTGATCAACACGTCTGAAGGCATCTCTATCTTCAGATGAAAAGCCCCTTGCGGCCTGAGAGCCACGTTGCCTCCTGCACTTCGTGCCGGTCGGGATCCCTTCATCTGCTGGGCAGGACTGTGTCAGGTCCCCAAGCTGTTCGTGGGAGGTTGGGCCCCATGGTTTGGACCTGTCAGGGGAGACCTTGGGTTTGGGGTCCCCCATGTCCCAGCCCTCCCCTCGGTGTCCCAGGTCTTTGCCTTTCGAGACGTGCCCGTGACATTCAAGGCGCTGAGATGTCAGCCCTGGACAGAAGTGCAGTGGTTGGGGGCGGGCAGAGGGGACCTTGAACTTGGCCCTGGTCACTCAGCTGCACCTGGGAGGTGCGGAGAACTTTGCTTAAGTGATCACAGTGGAGGTGGCAGCAACCTTCCTCCGGAGGCTCGGTCTCACCTGGCAGCCCGCCTGCCACTTCACAGGTACCTCCTCCCAGAACCTTCCTGACCTCTTCTAAGCGGGTGGTTCTCACAGTGGGGCCTTGGCCTCGCCTGGGAGCCAGTTAGAAAAGCAGATTCTGGGTCCATCCCAGACCCCCTGAGTCGGAGACCCCCCAGGTGGGACTCGTTCCATCTTTCTCTAGGGGGTCTGATGCACGTGCCCGTTTGAAAGCCGCTGCTCTACAGTGGTTAATGTGCCCCCCACCCCGTTTTCTAAGCGGGGAGAATTGAGAAAGTTGATATTTGGCATCTAACTAACTTGCCTGACATCTGACGTCTCATCGGTGACAGAAACAGAAGCAAAGATAAGTCTGCTCATCCGGAGCCGAACCAGGCGTCCCTTGGCTATGGGCCATGCCCACACCGCACGCTCTCCCTTCTGGATTCTTCGATGTCCAAGGACGGGTGGGGACCCTGAAGTCCCCAGTCCCAGGGATGACGTGGCCACTGGGGCTGCGACTGCAAGGGCGGCTTCCAAGTGGAGGAGGTGTCAAGAGCGGCCACTGGAGGTTTCCCCGAACCCACCCGCGCTCCTGGGATGTTGATCCCTGGCGGGCATATGCTCTTGCTTTTAGTGAAAAGCATTGAGGAAGATCTTGGAGATTTACCTAAGTCTCCGGAGATGATCTGAAATGCCGCTTGCTTCCCCACTCTCCCTGCCTCCCTCCCTCCCCCACCTCCCGCCATGGACAGGTCAGCCGAGCTCGATTCTCAGCCAGCCCACGTTCCAAATTAAGGGCCTGCTCCAGTTAGCTGCTGCCGTGTGGTGCTGTGTAACAGTCCGGCCGCTCAGTGGCTCAGTGTGGCAGGCAGGGGTCCGTGGGTCAGCTGCGTGGCTCTGGCTATGGGTCTGGGGTCAGCTACAGCAGGGCTAGCCTAGACCCAGACCTGGGCTTCAAGACAGGGCTGTGGGTCCCCTGGGGTTCTGCTGGTCTCAGCAGGCTGGGCCCAGGGTTCTGGGCTGCTCTGTGTGTGAAGCACCAGGACCCGACCTCAGAGGCCCACGCCAGGCCCCTGGTCACTCCTGCCCCTGCCCGTCACTACGTCCCACTGGCTAAAGCAGCCCACGCAGAGTGCGGGGGTTTCCCCCACCGTCCATCACTGTCCTAATCTCCTTGCCCCTCTGTCCAGTCCCCTGTAAGGCCTGTTGTACAGCAGGTGTTTAATGCAGGCCTGGCTGCTTGCTGGCCTGCAGTCAGTTGTTTTCACCGAATTCATTGTCTTTCTGGGAATGAGATTATACGATGCCATCACACCCACGCTGAGGCTTTTGGCCAAAGAGACCTTCTTTATAGAAATCAAATTGACCCAAAGAAGGGTTTTCAAATGTAAAATGTAAATTAATTGGCATGAAATGGCACTGTCTGTCTCGTCGTAAATTGTCTCCGAAATGGAAGTATGAGGAGTAGACACGCAGCCATCCTTTCCTGAGTAGAACTGGGCTCTAACCCTTTCAGGCAAATGCAGGATCCATCAGCCATTCCTCTGCCTCTGAGACTCACTGCTGAGTTGTCTGGGATTGGTGGAGGTTCTGCCCTTGAAGGCGGGCCTGATATCGAAGCCCACACGCCAGCATGTTGGCACCCCGGGGACCATCAGTGATGCCGGGAACAGTGAGAACCTCGGGTGGGTGTGTCCCTCCTCGTCCCAGAGCTCGAGGTGGACTTCTAGTTCCAGATCCACGCTAATCCTGAACTTGTGGTGCAGCAGTGATTCTGCATGCATTTCAGAGAGGGGCCCTCATTTGAATTTAAATCTTATTCATTGTATTCACGCGGTGGCATTTGGAGAAGGGGACCCGCAGCCATACCAAGCAGGCTACAGGAACTCAACCAACATGGTGCCACCGAGGGCTCGGGCTGGCTCTCGTCCAGTCTGCCCACTCTTCTGGAAGTGACAGCCTCTGACCGGGCATCCCTGGGGAGGGATGTGGCAGGAGCAGGCCCAGGCACGGGCAGCTCTGGGGCCACCGCATGGTATCGGGATCTGTCTCTGGCCTTCACTGCCCACGTGACCTTGAGAAGTGGACGAGCCTCAGGTCCCCTGCCCAGGTGTAAGAACTGGACTCAACCACAGACTGACAGGGCCAAGCCCACTGCTGGCCACTCAGGCTCTGATCTGGTTGCTCCCTGGCAGCTCAGTCTGCACCAGGCGCGTGTCCAGGTGGTATACATGCAGTGACTCATTCATGGCTGCAACGCCCCATGAGGTGCTATCACGGTCCCGTTTCTCCCAAGGAGGAACGGAGCCACAGAGTGTTGAAATACCCCGAGCACTTGGCCCACTGATCTCAGAAGCCCGGCACTTTGGTGCCAGCGCTGTGAGGTTGCCCACAGGGCCCACTGCTGCTGGGGCAGCGACTTCTCTGGACCTCCCCGCCTTCCCTGTCACCACACACACAGCAGTGGGAACCACACAGCAGTGGGAACCACACGCTTGGGGTTATGTGCCAGCCTCATGTCCTCTTCCGAACGGCTCAAGGGCCTCCCCAAGCAAGGCTGCGTCCCCAGGGCCAGCATAGGACCTGGCACTTAGTAGGGGCTCGGCCAGCCTGGGGTGAGTGAAAGACCTGGGTGCTTCCTGATGTCAGGAGTGGATGCTTCTCTACGTGGTGTCCTGTGGTCCAAGCCCCAGGAGGCCAGACCGCCCCAGAGACTGTTGGAATAAAGGAGAGCCATCTCAGCCTAAGGAGACCTCCCCGAGTGTCCGTTCCCCCTCCGGGTAGGTTGCAGGAACGAAACCCTCTGAAAACTCACGCTGTCTCTCACTAGCCTGGGAGTCCCGGAATCAGGACTTCAGACTTTCCAGTCCAAGTTGTCAGAAAAGCTCTGGCCTGAGTGTGCCCTAGCGGACAGAAGCAGACGCCTCTGTGGGCTGTTCCAATCGCAGGCAGCGACCGAGGGTCCAGAGCACCCTCGACTGCCATTTCTGGATTGACTGATGGCCAGCCCCTGCCCATGCTGAGTGGCAGGATGCCAGGCTGTGCCAGGGGAGGGCATGAGCGACTTTGGCTTTTTGTAGCAGGACACACACACACACACACACCACGGGGCAAGGGGTGGGGACAGAGGAAGTGGTGGACAAGAGGACGCAGTGGGTGGGTGATGGTGTCCAGGGATGGCGCACGTTTATCTCGTGCAGCCACCAATCATCTCGTCTTCTTAGATGCCTGACAGACTCTCTTGAGAAGGGTTCTGGAATCTTTTGGGCCTGGTAGGAGACGGATTAGCGATGTCTGCCGTGGGCACAGGCCGGGGGAATCACCTGGGAGCCTCTGCTATTTCAGGGCAGCAGGCAGGTGGGTCCAGGATCCAGGACAGCACCCTGGAGTCAGGATGAGGTTGTCAAGGCCGCGTGGCGTGCAGGTTTTGACCTCTGAGAGCTGGGAGCCGCCCAGCGGCCCAGCCAGGTGGAGGGAGCAGGTCTGGGGCGAAAGTCACAGGAAGGTTGCGCATCAGCCCTGGCTCTTCCCCCGCCATGGCAGTGCTGAGGCCGGCGGTGCTGGGTGTTGGGCGTTTTCCATCTGTCCACACTGTTCCTCTTGTCCTGGACTGAGGGGGGTGATGCGGGTGCGGCGCTAGCCCGTCTGCCCTGGTGGGAGAAGGGGGCCTTGGCGGGGAGGCCTCGGGGAGGACGCGGGGCGCCACCAGTCCCTTCCCGCCTTCTCCTGAGCTCTGGGTCAGCAGCCGAGGTCTGGGCTCTCCCGCCCTCCTGCTCTGCTGGAAGGAGAAATGCATCTGACGAAGGGACGCACCGGGGAGACCTCCCCTTCTGACCTACACACTCAGCTCAAAAGCAGGGTCTTACCCCAGGGACACCCACCCCAATGGTCCCAAACAGTCCCAATGCCTTTTGGACCTGGATGCCTTGGGCCCTCTGTGTGGATGGAGGCCTTGACGGGGCCCTGGAGCCTGGACCACTTCTCTGACCTTCCTCCTCCTGGGACTGAAGCAGGATCTTCCAGACCAATGTGTGTCCAGAACCAGCAGACTCACTTCTCTTTGTGCAGAAAATTGCTGTCGTTGAAAACGGTCCCTCAGGCCTTAGCCGGTGTTCCTGCCTCGGGCCTTCGTGAGGTGGGTCCACGTGCATTGCTGAGCCACTGTCCCCTGCGGCCACTGGGGCTGCTCTGGGTCCCTGTACAGTGTCATTCTAAGCCCTCCACACCCTGGGATGCAGGGGTCTCGGCGAGCAGAAGGTGCCCCCTCTGGCTTGAGGGCCTCCTAGTGGAAGGACGGGCTTCCCCTCTCCTCTCACCCCCAGGGACAGGCAGGGGACAGTCCGGTGTGGGGCTTCCCGGATGGAGGAACAGCTGAAGGCCCCCCCGCAGAGGTGGGGCAGGTGACAGCAACCTCACTCGTTTTCTAAGCACACGCTGGGTGGACAAGCCCATCAAGAATTCCATTCCAGAACTCCTTGATATTTGACTTAAAGTTCAGCTCTAAATATAGACCCCCTGGGCTACGTCAGCACGTGTTGTTTCTGGGTGTGTGCGTGGTCACGTGCGTGGTATAGTAGCAGCCCGCAGTGCTTGTACGTCTTTCTTACATGCATCCTGCAGCATCTTACAAGGAGAGAGACACCCGCGTCAGAGGCTCCAGGGGCAGGACCCTCCCCCGTGTGGCCCTCCTGTAGATGCTGGTCCAGCAGAGGCAGGCCACAGCCTCGCCGGCTCCCCAGGCTGGAGCGACCCCACCGCAGCCGACCCCACCCACCTCTGCTCAGGTGGAAGCTGTCGGGGCAGAGCTGCAGGATCAGGGGCTTCTGGGCCAGTCGAGGAAATTGGAGTGGACGCTGAGTGGACAGTAGTTAAGAGCACGAGACCCCTGTGGGAAGGCGGCGCCACTTGAGGAAACTTCGGAGGAAACAAAACGCTCTGTCTAGCTGACAGCCGAATGGGGTCATTGGGGCAGGGAGGGTTCTTGTGGCCGCAGCCCTCAAGGGCCGTGTGTCCGGGGGCTGCGTGCTGGACGCCGTGCCAAGAGTGTCCGCTCGTCTCTGTCCCATCCTCGGAGGGTCCCCGAGAGGGCCAGCCCGCACTCCCTCCATCAGAGGGGCCTCTGGCTCACAGGCCTCCCCAGCGCCACGGCCAGGACCCTGCACTGCCTGGGGCACCTGGCCGGTGCTCTCTGCGCATCTGAGCTTGGTCTGGGCCGGTGGGGGGCCCCGACCCCTGTGGACTGCCCTCCGAGCTCCCGCAGCTGGGAACCGGGGGTTCCAGGGATGCACCAGCTCTTCGTGATTCTTCTCGCCACCTTCAGGTCCCAGCGGGGCCACCGTGGGATGCTCTCTGCCACCAGGTGGGGGACCCAGAGGCCAACCAGGCCAGTGCAGCCTCCTGCGGTGG